>NC_067222.1:23797758-24157758 GCF_019924925.1 Ctenopharyngodon idella
CGTGATCCTGGAAGTCTTATAGCTTTAGCCAAGCAGCATGTCATGTCACTCCGTGATCTACGCATTGACTTGTTGTTTTTGGGCTCTTTGAGACAGCCTGCTCTAAATAAATATGTGATCTACTATGGTTTGCTAATGTTTCACAAATTTACAAACCAAAACGTGGTGTAAAAGCATCATGTGTATATTTAAATGTGTCAGTGGCGCTTTTTTTCATACTAAGCGAAACAAATATGCTGGTTGTATTCTGGTAGTTGAGACCATTTCAACGATATGGCAAAAGTCTGTCTGTTATGTATGATTATTTTATAGCTCACATTTTAATGTGAAGCGGTTCTATTTTTCACGCTACCATGAAAATAGAGGACTTCTAATATTTCAGCAAATTTATCCACACTTGTTAAGTGATGGTCATATTCTCTATTTACTGTAAAGCCAAACTTGTAAGCTTTAAAACAACACCTATTTTGTGATGGTTAAGCAAGTGTTTAAGTAACATGATAACTTAGTAGCGCCCACGATTCGGTATTGAAAGGATGAGGTTAACGATTAATCGGTTAATTTAAACAACAATCAATTATAGGAATTTATGTAAATTGACATCCCTAGTTTAAATGCCACAGTCTACCTGAGTATTGTTGCTGGCCATGTCCATCCCTTTATGACCACAGTGTACCGATCTTCGGATGTCTACTTCCAGCAGGATAACACGTCATGTCACAAAGCTCAAATCATCTCAAACTGGTTTCTTGAACATGACAATGAGTTCACTGTACTCAAATGGCCTCCACAGTCACCAGATCTAAATCCAATAGAGCAACTTTGGGATGTGGTGGAACGGGAGATTGGCATCACAGATGTACAGCTGACAAATCTGTAGCAACCGCGTGAAGCTATCATGTCAATATGGACCAAAATCTCTGAGGAATGTTTCCAACTCTTTGTTAAATCTATCTATCTATCTATCATGAATTAATTCTGTTTAGGCTTGCTAGGGTATTCGGGGTTACCAGTGTTACACTGTGTTCAGCCACACACCAATTACATTACTTGCCCATCGTAGCACCGCCCCCACTATCGCTTTGCTTTTTTATAGAAATAAAAAACATTTATTTAAGTTGGACAGCGGACTCTACAATTATAACCTAAAAGTGTCTGTTCAGCTCCATACAGCATGAGCTGCAGAGTTACAGCAGAACAGTGCAGCAGGAGTCAGGTTTCACTTCTCATGTGCAGAGAGTAAGGAGAGATGACTGACAAGACTATGGCGGAGGATTTGGTGCTCAACAGATCATGAGCGTCATTGACAAATGCCTTATCTTGTAAAATGTGCGGTCAGTACCGCCACACGCTATACACAGAGTAGTGAAAGTGAAAAGTGAGTGCGCATTCAAAAGCATTTTTAATACCCTGCGTATAGATAGCGGCTCCATGATGCACACAAATTATAGGCCTATAGACAGCGTATGCATGATCGTGAATTCGAACATGCATTCAAAATACAACACCCCAACCAATTTTTTTCAGTAATACCGGTGTTGTCGCAAGTTTATGTACTGGTATATGAATTTCCTCACCGTGAGATCCCTAGTTCAGTTATGAAGGCAGAAGGTAGTCACTCTCGGTGGGCCTAATAAAGTGGCCGGTGAGTGTAGGTATAAAACCGCATTAATAAAATGTACACTTGCTTAGATAAACTGAAATATTTGTGAAAGTCACAAAAAAAAATTTTAAAACAGAAAATGGTTGCCTGAAACTGAGGGGTTAGATAATTTTATACTGACTAAATGTTGGTAGGTTTTGCTGGTCTATTACTAAATGTGAAACCGTAAGTTTATGCCAGAGATTATTATCTTGTTTTGAAGGCCTTTTTGCAAAAAATGTGTCTGATTAAGATCTGCTGAGTAAAGACATTGCATGTAAAGGTTATGTTTGGTTGCAGTGCACTGTCTGATGCATAGCTTAGCTAGGAAAGTAACTGTAATATCCTGCTTAAATGACCCTTTCTTTAACTGGTATCATCAAAATTTGCTATTAATGGTTTTGAATATCTCTTATCTAAGGGTATTTGCAGCCTGTTTTGCTCTCTGCTTTGGCTTTCTTTCATGCATGTTATTTTTCTCTCACTTTTTCTCAGACTGGTGTCCTCCATTCAAGCCATTATGGCATCCTCTGCCGGGTACATCATCGCCTGTTCTTGTAAAGACATCATCGAGGACCAGTGAGTATCAGATGAAAATGTGCATTATGGCTAGAATTATATCAGAGAAAATATATTTTTTGGTAATTCCGTTTGATTTTATAGGCAGGAGGATTCACTGTTTTACTACACTCAACACTGATTTACTTTGGTGTTTGTTTGTTTTCCCATGTGCATGTGTCTCTCTCGCCTTGTTTCATTTGTGTTGCATAATTTGCGTATACACCTGAGAATTCTCTCATTTCTATGGAATTGTTCCCAGGTGTGTAGGAGTGCAAAAGTATTCCCTTCACTCTGAGCGTTTCTAAGAATGTGCTATTCCTCCAATGTACACCTTATGTCAGAATAATCTAATTAGGCTCTTAACCTAATTAGTTTCTATCTGTAAATCCACTGTGGCACACCAAGCCAGGGAAAAGGGAGTGAGCGAGAGTAGACTGGCAAAATACTCTGGAAAAACTTGACTTAACTTTTTGTGACAGCTTTAGTCAGCGGTTTCAGTTCATAATTTAAAGCTGCATCTTGACACTCTGTGAAACCCATTTGATGTGTTCACGCTGATGGTTTATGGAAAACGGTTGGCTCTAATTTGATTTGCCTCACCTAATCGAATTTATCTTGTTTTGAACTGTTTATCTCATTTATTTTGTGCCATAACCCGAAGGCCCACAAGCGAATTAAGAATGGCAGCTCAAATAGGTCAGCAATCATGTTTCATAAATGATTTAAGCCAGGTAAACTCAATTACTCAGGGGTATGTGTTGCAAATGCAACATCAAGGGAACAGGAAGTCTGGGAATTAGACTAATGCTGTGTCTCAATTCGCCTACTTATACTATGCCCTAAAAGTATGTACTGTTTTTGTGAAGAAGTACATACTTTTGAGTGTGTAACAGAAGAGTAGACAAGCTTTGGGACACACTATCACGTCATAAAATAGCGTCTTTAAACGGACGCTCTGTCTCATGCATCAAGTCACTGTAAACTTTTCTGTCAATCATCTTGACACAGTTAACATCCTCCACATTTCATTTAATTTCATTTCCTACAGTATTGGGGAGATAAGAAGTAGCACATTGGTTTTCCAGACGTGGGTCTTTCATGCAGAGAACCTCATATTTTTGCTAAATTAAAAGTGCATTTAAAAGTTAGTGGCCAAACACGTCTTTATAAAAGTTCATATTGTTGTTGTAGATTAAATATAATATGGATAACATTTAAATATATATATTTTTTTTTTATCAGGTTAAATTTTGATTATCAGTCACTCAAACCACTTTATCTAAACCTCTCTACTTAACCGTAGGTCACGCACATTCGGCATGTTGTACTTTTTAACACTTTTTATTTGTGTTTTTAGTTCTGAACCGAATTCTCCTTCAAAGCGCAATGGATTGTGGGCAAGTGTCATTAGTCATTAGGGTGTGCAGACTGTGCACGGATCCACACTTCGAAAATCTACTGGAAATAGTAGACTTTTGGCATACTCTTTTCAACATACTATGCTTTGGGATATACTTATTCTAATCTCACATACTATTTAGGATGGATAATATGCACATTGGGACACAGGGTATGTACTAGGCCTATGTTACAGGTCTTAGTCGAGTCAGGTTTTAAATTTAAGCATCAACAATATGTTAATGAAAACGTACATCAGTATCATGATTACTCAAGTGTGTTTTTAAATATTCATGGCTGTGATAATGGATTTCTAAAATAATAAATGTGTTTCAACATAATATCTCCAAAGTAGTTATCCAGGTAACCAAACACAACACTCAAAGCTTTTTTTTGGTGCTATAAATTGCAACATTACTGCCACAAGCTAATTTGCATACTCCATTGATTCATTTATACTGTTTGAAATTTCAAAGTCGGTAATAGTTTTTTTTTTTCAATGTTTTTGAAAGATGTCACATCTCTTATGCTCAGCAAAGCTGCATTTATTTGATTATAAATACAGTAAAAAAAAAAAACAGTAATATTGTATTATACTGTATACTGTAATAATTTAATATTACAGTTTAAAAGACCTGTTTTCTATTTTAAGTATTTTAAAATGTAATTTATTCCAGTGATGGCAAAGCTGCATTTTCAGTCAGGTCAATTCACCTACAAGTGTCCCCAGCTAAGCAAGCCAGAGGCGACAGTGGCAAGGAACCCAACCTCCATCTAGATTAGTCTAGAATAGGGGTGTGCGATATGTATCGTCTGCAATAATATTGTGATTGTTGTTTTGACGATATGCAATCTGAAATGATCGAGTATGTCCCGCACTTTACAAAAACACATAGAGAGTTGCACGCATACACTACGTGCTGTAGTCTAGTATGTTAGACTAGTGTGCACGCTTTCACTGCGTGATATAGTCCATTAAAATCCTTTATAATGCACCCAATATTCAAGATAAGGGGGTAAAAGTACATCTGTCTGTCTTTTTATATTTGTATCATTTAATATAGTTAATCAATATCACATTTTCTCCAAATATCACAATGATTACAAATGTGATATTGATTTTACACAACATTTCAGTTAACAAGAAGTTAATATTTAGTGACTTACATTTTAGACACAATATTGCCTGTTTTCGCCAACAAAAATAGTTCCAAACAAAGCCATAGGACTGATTTGCGTCTCTTGTCAACAAACGGCGGTGAATGAACGAATCTTTTGAATTAATGATTCAATGACTCACTCATTAAAACGGTCAAATGCTTTGTTCCTGAATGAATCTACTGTTTGAATGAATCGGTTGACACTCAATAGCTGTGTCTCATTTCATTTCATTTCGAAGGCTGCATCATCCAGAGGACGCGTCCTGTGAAGGATGCGGTATACGGAGTGTCCTTAACCAAAATTAAACGAGACGTCCTTCGTAGGACACACAGGCAGGAAAGGAAACAGGAAGTGTCACGCTGCTGTCAACGCGTTCACGGCAGCTTCGTTGCACTCTCAGCAAATGAATGAAAATTATTTATAAATTTGTAAAGTAATTTGAAAAATGAGACGCAGCTAATGACTCACTCATTAACATTGACTTGCTGCCACCTACTGGTGGTTTTAATTTCACATTTAAAGTATCTTTTTATTCTTTAAATAATTTCAAAATCAATATTCAACATTTTATGTTTAAAAATTCAAAACATTATTTATGCATTTGTGACTGCAGTTAAAATGCATTTGTCAGCTCTGAGCTGCATTAAACAGTGTGTTTAAATGCATTTAAATGGCACTTCAGATGCAGATCCTGTGTTTCCTCTGCATTGCAAAGATTAATTTTGTTGATTCTGATTTCATTTGATTGGTAACAGCCCTATTGTGTCTTATTTAGGGCCCGAGCACCAAGGTGCAAGGACCCTCTTGGAATTGCTCTGTTTATGTTCTAATTGAATTTATTGATAAGAATTTGGGGGTAAGAATTTGACACAAAAGATGAGGCATACATTTAATTAGGTAAACAAATGGCTTTATAAAGGTAAAAATGCCCTTAAAAATGTAAAAATTTATTTAAACTTATTGAAAAAGATCATTTTTCAAGTCACTGCTGTGAACTAACCACCACACAAAATATGAAGAATATCAAAAACTTTAAAAGTCAGCTGCCCACAGCAGCCCAAAGCCTGCCAATTTACCAACACAATAAACACACTCAGCAAAGCATTGTCTAATTATCGTTATCGAGAAAATCCCAGAAAATATCGAGATATCTTTTTTTTTTTTTTTTTTTTTTTGTTGTCTATATCGCACATCCCTAGTCTAGACCTAAACTGACAGTGTGTCTGCTTCCTGAACGATGCTAGGAAGACTGTTCCAGAGTTTGGGTGCTAAATAGAAAAAGGATCTACTAAGAGCTCGCTCAGGTACTGGGGAGCTAAACCATTTAGTGCTTTGTAA
Organism: Ctenopharyngodon idella; assembly: GCF_019924925.1. Lineage (NCBI taxonomy): Eukaryota > Metazoa > Chordata > Actinopteri > Cypriniformes > Xenocyprididae > Ctenopharyngodon > Ctenopharyngodon idella. The sequence continues at coordinate 23,803,859 of NC_067222.1, forward strand.
GTAATAAGCAAGATTTTAAAATGTATGCATTGTTTAACAGGGAGCCAGTGCAGTGTTGACAGAACCAGGCTAATATGGTCATACTTCCTGGTTCTAGTAAAAACTCTAACTGCTGTGTTTTGGACTAGCTGGAGTTTGTTTATTAAGCATGCAGGGCAACCACCTAGTAGAGCATTACAGTAATCTAGCCTTGAGGTCATGAAGTAACTTTTCTGCATTTGTCATTGAGAGCATACGTCGTAAATTAGATTTTTGCTATGCAACCATGAACTGCGCTCTCAACCACGACGAGGAAGTTTCCGCAAAGGATAACCCCAATTGATTTCTAGCCCTTGCATTAGCTCTACTACTAGATATATTTCTGTAGATGAGAAATAAAAACCCGCGCTGAGCAGCTATGATCAGCTGTTTGGCTGAGCTTTTGATGTTTTGTTACGGGGGAAAAAAATGTAAAGATTACAGATAAAAATGTGCGATGCGATTAATCACGAGTTAACTCATGACAATCATGCGATTAATCACGATTAAATATTTTAATCGATTGACAGCCCTAGTTCTTACAGATGTTAGAAATGTGGCTTTCAAATGAAAGATTGGTATCAGAGAGCACAGTTGTGCTGCTTCATATTTTTGTGGAAACCATGATAAATTTTTTCAGGATTCTTTGAATAGAAAGTTCAAAAGAACAACAGAAATAGACATACAATTGTCCTCACAATTCTGCATCAAATTTGACAATTGTTTGCTCTTGTGTCCACATTTATCTTGGGAACACAGAGACAATAGTTTTACTGCCTCTACAGTCTGACTGGTGCTTGATTTGCTAGTCAAATTTTAAGGGAATAGTTCACCCCAAAATTAAAATGTTGTCATTTACTCACTCTCATGTTGTTGTTCTAAACCTGTATGAATGTTTCTCTTACATGCAACACAAAAGAAGAAATTTATTAGAATCTTTTAGAGGATCTCTTTTTTACATACAGTGTTTTCAAGCCCAACACACATGCCTGTAGCCTCCTGGTGCAGTACTGAGCACCTTGGACATGTTTATAGAAATATCAGGAAATAAGTCATGGAAAGTTAATTTAAATCTGCACAGGTTTGAAATATTTATGTTGCCTTCCTGAGCATAATATTTTTTTAAATCTTTTTTATTTATTTATTTATTTTTTATAAATCCTTATCAAATATAATGGACGACTGGGGGTTTCTCACTCTCTTCATCCCATATATCTCTCTCTGCTCACTCTGTCCAGGCATTGGCTCACCAGCAGCTACATCCTCTTTGCGGTCCCCTACTTCATCTATGACATCTATGCCATGTTTTTGTGCTACTGGTACAAACTTCAGGTCAAAGACCACGAGGAGGATAGCGAGGCCAAACCGATGAGGTCAGCCATCAGTGGCTATCTGCGCCGAGAGTTCCTTATGGTCTTGCACCATGTCGTCATGGTTACTGTCTGTTTCCCTGTCTCCGTGGTGAGTGGAATGAGGTTTCTATGACATTTAACTTGCAGTTTTTTTTTTTATTTATTTTTTTTTAATTTTTTTTTTTTACATTCTTTTTGGAATATGATTATGGAGGCCCATCAGAGCCATATGTTTGGAGTGTAGTAACGCAGTGGCTTCATGATTGTTTAAGAGTGATTTGATGGGATCATGCTATGTGGGTGGATTGAAGTGTGGCTGAGTCAAACTTGTCCTAAATGGGCCTGTGTACTTTCACCCTGTGATTATACTCTCCATCACTCTCCATCTGTATCCATGGAGACTGTTGCTGTCGGCAGCAGTGCAGCAGCCAGCACCCTGGCATTAGCTGCACTTAAATGGCAATAAGTGTTATGGACTGATAAGACAGGAGAACCTCTGCAGCACTTTCCTCTGATAAAACCACACTAAGCTTTTCTACATCTGACACAAGTCTGACTTTCTCTGCCTTTTCTTTCTGTTTTGTTTTTCCTTCCCCTTCTTTGTCTACTTCCCTTCCTTTATCTCTTCTTCCTTTTCCTCTTCCTCATTCCCTTTCTCTTCTTTCCCTTCACCTTCCATTTCTGTATCCTTGTCACATTCCCTTTTCCATTTTTTCCCTTTTCCCTTCCCTTCCACTCCTTTCCCTTTCTCTTTCTCTTCCTTTTCACTTACCCTTTCTCTTTCTTTCATTTCTTTTCCTCATTTTCATTTACATTTCTTCCCGTTTCCCCTTCCCAATTTTTTTTTTTTTTTTTTTTTTGCATTTCTCTTTTCTTTTCCGTTCCCTCCTCTTTCCCTTGCTTTGAACTTTATATTCATTCCTGTAATAATCTCCATTTTCTCTCTCTCTCTCTCTCTCTCTCTCTCTCTCTCTCTCTCTCTCTCTCTCTCTCTCTCTCTCTCTCTCTCTCTCTCTCTCTCTCTCTCTCTCTTCCCTTTTCCTTTTGTATCTTTTCCCTATATTCTTTTCCTCTCTTTCTAGTTCTGGAGACAGGGCAAAGGGGATTATTTCCAGGGTGTGATGTTCCTAGCAGAACTCAGCACCCCGTCTGTCTGTCTGGGAAAAATACTCATCCAGGTACTAAACACAATCACTCACTCACCACATCTTTCCATCTCTTTCTGACTTCCTTTTATGTCAACGTATCTTTCTTTTTAATGACTTGGACAAGCAGATTTTCAGATTTCTCTTTCTTTCCTTTTATAGTGTATGCGTAATTTCTACCAGACTTGCTAATCTTAAAACATCTCATTGAATGACAGTGATCTTTCACAGACTAACAACTCTCTTGTATATGTCTCTTTCACTCCTTGACTGTTAAATGTGTAATGGGGAATACTGAATCATGGTTGTCAGAGTTCATTGCTCTGCCTATTAATATTTTTTTTCTATCTGTTAAACGCTCTCTCTTTCACTACTTCCTGCTCTCCTTTGTTTCTTTGCCTCAGTACAAGCAACAACACACTCTCCTACATAAAGTCAATGGAGCTCTTATGCTGGTCACTTTCTTCATCTGCAGAGTTCTTCTCTTCCCCTACCTCTACTACGCCTATGGCAGGTATGATCACTGTTTAACACTCTCAATCATTCAGTTTTTTACTAGGTCTTCTATTTCTATTGATCATCTATTCCTTCTTTCTTTTATCCTCTCTTTCTCCACTGAGGCACAGTGCCTCTGATATTAACATGAAATCTTAAATATGAAGGTTTTCTTTTTTGGTCAGGCATAAACATGCATCATATTTCTCGCTCATTCTCAACACGGGACTGAGTTTTGTACATGAGTTATTTACAGATTCCTCCTAAACTATTGTAATAACCACCAAAGGTCATGAGCTGTGTTGTTTTGGTATTAGTAAATTCGAGAATCCTTAGACTTGACAATTGTCCTCCTAGTTACATTTCTGACTGTCATCTTTACTGGCAAACAAACAGCTTAGAAGTTGAATTTGCTTGCACCTGGGCTTCCATGGAAAACCTAGAAATATAATAGAATTTTTTTTTTTAATGTATTTTCCAAAACTGAACAAATCATGGAAAATGTTTTGCTTTTTAAATGACAAGTCACAAAAGTAGTTTTGGACGTTTCCGAAAAGTCATCCAGTTTCTTTGATCAAAACGTGTGAAACATCAAGTTCAGATTCTGTATAGTTTGATGCTCGTTACTTGCATTATACTGAAGACAGTCTCTATCTATCTATCTATCTATCTATCTATCTATCTATCTTGATCTAAAATAAAAGAGCCGTTCGCCAATTGGTAGTCATCGAATCACTGCAGCTGCCGTTAGAAACTGGTTCCCACTGAAACAGACAGTGTCCTGAAATGCATGCTTGGGACTGCACATGCAGATTGGCTGGACCAACCTAAAACATGCACTTTTTTTTTTTTCAGATTTTGGTATTTCCCCATTCAAGTAGATAGGAGTTGGTCTTGCATGCCTGAAATAGCTGCCCGAAGGCATTGCAAATGTGGATGCAAAGTGGTCAAACTTTTCTTGAAAGGGACCTAGATTATAGTAAATACATATAATTCCTTACACTATGTCTACACCAGACGCGAGCGTAAATGGTAAACTGATGCCTTGTTCTATTTCCAACGTACTTCAAGCACTCATGCTACTTCAGACACAAAGAACAAATGCATTTGCAACGGTCGCTTTGTTGTGTCCAGTGTAGACCGAATTTGTCGGTGTAGACACGGTGTTATTCACTGTAAGCTGAATCTATGCATATGTTTGTTTGTGTTCATATCACAGGTACGCATCCATCCCCTTCTACATGGTGCCGCTGTCCGTTCCCTGGCAGTATAACGCAGGTGCAGCTTTGCTCATGGCTCCGCAGGTTTACTGGTTTTCCCTCATCTGCAGGGGTGCCTTCCGCCTCTTCACCAGAGCCTCACGGCACAAAGCGGCCAATAGCAGCAAAGACCCGAAAACCTCACTCCAGCCCCCTGCCAATGGATACAGCCCAAGAGAGACTGACTCGCACTGAGAGAGCGGTAGAAATAGAGATGTAGGTGCAGGGTTGTTAGGTTTAGACCAATAGGAATCAGAAGGCAGATGGAATGAGTTCAATGGGTAGATCTTTCTTTGACCCTGCAGCATCGGTCCGCAGGCAAAGAAACTGAAGCTGTGTACCCTCACTATTCACCACCATCCTCTCTTTGAGAAGAAAAATAAGACTTCAGACCAAACCAAACAGATTATTTTCTCTCTAACATGCACATCCTCTGTGTCAGAGCAGTAGGTTGGGGAAATGTCATCTGCTGCTTTGCAAGGTTTGTGTGCCATTTGTAAATTACCATGGTCAAAAGCTTCAGAAAAAGGGACTGATGTGGACGAAGCAGGAACAGTATTTAAAATGAGTGATGGATAGTAGGATTGAAAGATCCCTCCTGTTCTCCTCTCTTTGATTGTTACAGTTGCATAGACGATATGAAAAAGGGAACAGAAATTTCTCTGTCAATTTGTACATAAATTTTTATTAATATTTATGTTGAATTTCAAATAGATTTTGAATTTATTTTAGATTTTTGTAGAATCTTTATTTATTTAGTTATATTCCTCATTAAGGGTGGATAAGTTTAAAGCAAAGATGTTCACTACTAAAAGAGTGAAAACCGAAGTTGTTTGATTCAAAACAACCCCTCAGATGCATGGCTTATTCCCAGTTATCCATCTCTCCTTTTTTCCCTTGTCTGGTTCTCATCACAGCTGAAAACAAGATGGCAGCGGCTGCATCCAGTTAGTGAATCAGCAGTTATAAAAAAAGAAGGGGGGTCATTTAAAGGATTTGGATGAAGCTGAGCTAATGCATTAGCATATCTCTGCTGCAGTACTCCAATCCTTTTAAGATCCAGATGTCGGACGGAGGGGGGAAGGGACCGAACTGCCCATTGAAACGCTGCACTTGAAAACCAGGCTGAAGTTGACAAGGAACTTGGACGAACCTGAGCCAATCGGTTTTATGTGAGGGTTAGACTGCCAGCATAATGGCCCTCGCTATCCTCTTAGTAGATCCACACCACAATATGGAGTCCATACTACCACTGATTGTAATCTGCACATTAAATGGAAAACAACTGTGTTCTTTCTCCAAGCTGACAAGATGTTTATCCGCTTCTCGAGCTGTCAGCATTTGTTTCTGTCCGGATATTTAGGAGGTCCACTGATGACGTGTTGTCACCAATTAGTCCTCACTTTTATGGTAAAAGTGTCATCGGTGTAACAACGTTGTCACACGCCTGCTTGTTTTGCCATACTCACAAACAGGACTGCCAGTTTGATGCTAAACAGTATTATTAGGGGTGGAAGTGAGAGGATGAAACACAAGTCGAAGACTGAAACTTGCACTGAATTATCACCAGGAGGGTCGCTAAACAAACATCCAAGTCTGTGAGATACTTTAAAAGCACTGCATAGATGGCTCTTAAATCAAAGTCTTGGATTTAGTTCTGGACCACTATATTGAAATCTTATAGGTTAGTCATGTTTCTGTTAACTCATTAGAATGTTTTTTTTCCAGCTTTACAGATAGTGTGTTAGCTCAAAGGCATCAATGTAGCTATAGAAATGATGCTTTTAACATGCTCTTTACACAAAGTACTACTGTATTGTTTTACACTGGGGCATCACATCACTAACTCAAAGGGACTGCCCAGTGCTGGGCATGAATAGGGCCAGTATTTTCAACTATAGCAAAGTATACTGGTTTGGGAACTGGTTAAAATATTTTGAGCTAGGAATGACTGTGTCTTCTGACTTTGTTTTTATGTAATTATACTTATTGTTAATTTATTCTTATTTATGTATTTATTTGGCCAATTCTGAATGTACATATGAATACACATCTAAATGTTCTTCTGAGTGGGCTTCTGTTTATCTAGTTGCCTGAAGACTGTTCTGTAATTATGATTCTTTCAGCTGAAATATACACTTGCTCTCTCTCCTGTTGTGCTGTGATGCTGTGTTTGACCTCCTTTTATACTGAAACAAAGGCTCTGATTCACCTGCTTGGTGTGTGTGATTTGTTTGTGAGAGAAAGAGATAATTGCACACATTGGTTCAATGAACATTGCCTAATTGTGTTTTAGTCTTCAAGTAACATTCCAGTGACTCTTTATTTTCTTATTCCAAAATTCTCTTTTTTTTTCTTTAGTTATGCATGTTGTGTAAAAAAAAAAAAAAAAAAATCCCTCTAATTCACAAATTTTACTGAAAAGGGTGTAAAGATATAACTCCTATCTCAGCAACTGACTGAGGCTATGTAAACCGTAGCTTAAAAGAGTTGAGGGAGCCAATCAGAATGCATTCTTCTCGCACGTTTGAATCCACTGACTTCAGACTGACTGAAATGTCTTTGAGCACAGGTTAGCAAAACAGCTCTAAAAGTTTGCTCTACTTTTAGGGGCTGTTTACACGACATTAGGGCTGCACAATTTCTCGTACGATATGAAAAACAACATTGAGCTTAAACGCAATTCTTAGTGCGATTATGAAATCGCAAAGGCTGCTTTTTTTTAAATTTTTTATAAAGCATTAGCATTTGGAGCCATACTTGTCAATGAAGTATGGCTCCAAATGCTAATCCATCTGAAAGCACTGCGAGTTTGAGTCGTTTATAATGTACATTTCAAAAAGCCACACGCGTCAAAAATCTTTCCTGACATGAGAAGCATCAACATCTTGTCCAACAAAAGACATTTAATAACATGTTTTTACTCCAAACTCACTTCATAACGACAGTTGAGCGTCCTTCTGTGTGATGATGTGGCTTCTTACACAGAATAAGGCAGTCGTATGTTTATTAGTCATGTTTAATTAATCAAAGCGTTTCAATCTTCTGTTTATTCAGCTACAGCAATATGACACCTTATCTTCTTCTGCGACAGGGCATATTTGGAGTTTTTGCGCAAGCGCGCCCTCTGGCTTTCAGATGGAGAAGCATTTACTACTGATAACAGAGCCTTACAGCTCTGGGCTGCTTTCCAGTTCGTTTTTTAAATGCCCTTCCCTCGCTAACTTCCTTCAGTCTCGTTGACTCGGATGTACGTCATTGCTTACGTTGCATGAGTGCCCACTACTGGTGGAACCTTTGCAATGTGCTGAATTGGAACGTCCTGAGCCCTTGATCACTTGGAATCCACAATGGAGCTGATTTATTATTTATTTTTTCCTCTTACAAAATTGTTTAATTCAGCATTCTATATGTATATATGTGTGTTTTAAATATTTAAAAAAAATAATTAATATATCATAGAGCTGTTTGTGGTGGGGTAAATTAAACGCGATATGCGGTGACGTCACAATCGTGTTGCATTGTGGGTTATGGAGCTGCCTAAAGTGTACATATGAAGTAGACTCGCTCCCTCTGTCAAAATCGAGGGAGCGAGGGTCTGTCCATATAAACTTCCCTCGTCCACTTCTCGAAGTGGAACGCACTTCAAAATGGTAGCAGGGATTCCCCCGAGGGGAAGTGCTTAGGGAAGTTAGCGAGTGCGTGTCTAAAACTGGAGTGGGACGCAGCCCCGACAAGCTGCGCATAAAATAATCGCAGCCTTTGCCAAATCGCGTGCGGTTTAATCGCGATAAATCGTGCAGCCCTACATGACACCCGTTTCAACTAAAAACAGAAAACTTTTTACGCGGTTTGGCCGTTCATTTAAACGTCAACAGCATTTTGGGTGCCTGAAAATCCAAACTTTTGAAAACGGGTTTCAAAGTGCAAGTTTTTGAAAACGGCCTCAGAGTAAACAACAAAACGCGAATCTGTGAAAACGATGACGCCATGCACATGCGTATTACATGTTCAGTCTATAGTGTTTCATCGCCATCTAATGGCCTGCCAGCAGAATACAGCGTTTTTAGTCGTTTTCACGGATTCGTATGAATGGTGTCGTCTGTACACGGAAAACTCAAAGGAAATGATATGCTCCGTTTTAAGCATATCATTGTCGTGTAAGCGTACCCTAAATTTACTTTTTATGTTTTGTTAGTAATTTTGTAAAAGAGACTTTAAAAAGAAAAATCATAGAAACAATTATATGTATGTATTAATAATAATGAATTTAACCATAATTTAAATATTATATAACCCTATCATCCCTACATTCAGTATAATCTGTGTTCATACATCAGCCCACAGAATGACCAATTCCATATTTTCCAGTAAGTAAAATTCCAAAGAGACTTTTACATCTTAATGGAGGCTATTATACTAACTGAATTTACATTTATGTTATTTTAAATCACTGTGGTTCAGAAACTCTTCTCATGTCATGAGGGGAGCTACAGGTATAGGAGCGTCTGCTGGAGAAGGTCTGAAAAATACGGTGAATGGCGCCCCCTGGTGGCCATTTTACACTTGCTTTTTAATCTAGTGTAAAAGCAGCTGATTGATCTTAGTAGCTGAATCATCTAATGACCATGTAATTTTGTACAGCACTGCTTAACTCATCAGTAATTATTATTTCAATAATTAAAAGTTTGAAAATTATATGAAATTGAAAATTACATAGCCTACAGTCAAACCAAAATTTATTCAGACACCTTGAACATTTCATTCATTATTACAGTTTATTCACTATAGTTTAAAAAAATGGTAATAAAATATGAATCTTAATTATGTCAGATAACACTTAAGCAAAACGTGATCAGGTCTAAGTGTATGAACAATATTTGGTCCCATATTTTTATCAATTTTACTGGTAGTCCACTGTATGAAGAATTTTTGGGAATAATGTCACAGTTTACTTTATTTTGCTATCCTTGCTTACATAAATGAACTACAGTGTCCTGCACCCACTAGTAATAAAATATAAAAAAAATTATATCTAGTGTCTGAATAATTTTTGGTTTGACTGTATACAGGCTATATATAATACGTTCAGATGAATTCCTAATTGACCCCCTGACCCTCTTTTCATGTGAGCCAGCCACAATAATTTATCACAGATTTCTCTGTTAGCTAACATTCATATATTTTCAGTATTTCCAATATATTTTCCCGCCTTTTAGGGAAAACATACATGTTTAGAAGCGCAAGCTTTTAGATGTTTTATTTTTGTACCCCGCTCTCCTCAGCTGGAGTGGGCATACCTCCATACAGCAGCAGCAGCAGCTCGGCGGAAGGAGGGAGGGGTTTGAGCCGCACCGGGAAACTAGAGGCTCGATGCAGCCTCCGCAGATTCATGAAGTCAGGCTGTCTCCAGACCGCAATGGCTATGGGTCTAACGTCGAAAAAATCGTCTTCTAGAAATGCCGGTGTGGAGCGCAAGAATCTCATCACCGTCTGCAGGTAGCTAGTTTACTGCATGACACAATGAAACGCTTTTCACGACACCAATCGTGTTTTCGTTTATATAATCTCTCGTTATCTAGTATTTAGAATTTTATTTTTTATTTTTATTATTATATATTTCATTAACTAGGACATACTTAATAGGATATTGCATCTTTTCTGTTTTAGATTAATGCGTAAACGCTTAATATTGAAGACGAGGCCCTTAAGGACGTCGGTCCCTTATTTCATACCAGCATCCATGACGTCATTACATCCATCCGACCATTTTCATGCTAAAACCACACTATGACCTTCACCCTCACAAAGCCTTTCAGTAAATTATGAGTTCGGTAAAAGAGATGAATTTGGCTGTATTGTTGATGGGCTTTCTCAAATAAGGGCTGCAAAAATAAATAATTAGCAATAAATTATACTCTCAAAGTCAACATGAAATCAAAATTTATCTTATTTAATTTCTTAATGCATGTTCCTGATCTTTTTATGAACAGTTGGTGCATAGAATGTTAGTCTATAATCAAAATAGAATAACTTTATCCCTTTATCTGATGCCAATTTCTGCTAATGTAACTTAGGCTATCATGGTGTTAGCCAAACAGATATTAAATTGATTCTCCTTACATTTACTGTATACAGATACTGAATAGGTCAAATGCAACTTTACACCTTTCAAATAGTGTATACATAAATTTCACTGATCACCAAATCTCACTAGAATGAATTTAATGTCAGCTTTGTTTTCGGTTGCATCATTTCAGTGAATAAGGAATAAGTCAGCTTACTAAACGAACATTGTTGTCTGAACCTCAGTTATTAGTAGTCATTTACAGATGCTTTATCAAATCAGATATCGAGAGTTATTCTGTTTTTAGCTCTTAACAGGAGATTCACGTCATAAGGATCTTGACTTAAATTATGGCACAGTCATTGCATCCATAGATTAGCGAGTCTCAGCCCTATGTTGTATGCTTGTAATACTATGTGCACATTTTGTCCCAGGACACTGTGCAACGTGTGTTGTTGAGTCATGGCCGAAGCTTATGAGGCACATAGAATTCAATCACTGCATTCTGTTCGGCAGGGCTGTGTGGGACTGCACCAGAACTGCACTTAACCGGGCGCTTGGACGTTAAGTGGATGTTGAATAATTCATTTTTTGGGGCGCCCCAGGCATAGGCCATGTACAGTTGCTGAATGGACACAGAACACTGTCACTCCTGTTGGGACAGCAGCACCATTGTGTTGTCGTAATGGAAATGCAGTCAAAGAGATGATTGTGATGTGGCAAGCTGTTGTGACATCATCATCCCCATCTCTTTGCCTGCTGACAATAGGAATATGGGTTCTAATCCTAATCCTAAAATTGATCTACAAGAAAAAAGACCTTCATTAATGTCAGCACATATTTATTAAGCATACAGCACTGTGGTTAGAACCAAACTTTCCAAGGTTCTACCATCATAATGTAGGAACTGTTAAACACATGAAACACATGCTATGCTAATGCATGGTGGAAAAATAAACAAGAAAGAATTACAAAAATGGACTTCAGACCTCACAGATTATTATAAACACAAAGAAGCTTTTGTTGAAAAGGGCGGAGGCCTTTCTCTGCTACCCACATCCCTTGTTAGGCCACGCCAGTGTTGTTCATAACATTGAACAACAAGATACACAGGACGAAGACAAGAAGAAAAAAAAAGATTTTTGAATCTTAATTAATGGCTGCTAGCAAAGAAATCTCAAACAGTGCTTAATTAAATTGGATCGTGATTAGCTCAGATTACTTGGTGCTTTTAGGGACGCGTAGCTGAGAGTAGCTAAAACCTCCCGTGTCTCTGTCATGAGTGTTGTATTTCTCTGGTACATTGAGATCAGGAGACATTTCATTTCCTTCACTCTCAATCAATCATCAAACCCTCACCCCCATTGTCATGTCTCTCAGTCCACAATGCGATGCTCATTTATTTAAGTTGTTGCTTCGTTTTTAGCTTTATACCAGGTTGCAGTTCTCAGTGGTCAGGGAAATGTTCGATTTTGGCCCTAGTCTTCATGGTAGATGAGCTAAGCTGGAAATCTAACCAATATATTTATCTGAAGCATCTTTGCTGAAACTGAGAGATTTTGACGTTGTGGAGAAGAGTTTTGACCAACAGACACATGATTAGTTTCACTTCCCAAAACCCACTCTCTTATCTCAAAGCGGAGTTCCTTCTGCGCTAAGATCAAAAGCATTAGCGATGTTGCATTTCTGCTGCCTCTTACAGTGGTTACACATATACAGTCTGGATCACTGACATAACTATAGACAGTCACACAGTTTACACAATTTCAGTTTTCTACGTTTTCAGTTTTTACACTCAGACTAAACAAATGTCAGTTTTAGAGGGGCTAAATAAAGGTATCACTATAAGGGTGAATACGTTTACATGTTTGTTGGTTGGTTTTTACTAATGAAATACATTGAATACACTGTAGTTGTTTAGGATAGAAGTACCTTGCAAATGTTGTCATATACAAGGCAAAAGCTCAGTACTTCAGACCATAGGATTTGTAACAGTGTATGGCAGTAACATCATCATTGTGAGGGTTTATGAAGTGTAAAAAAGGGCATGGTGACTGCCTCCCAGGTCAAAGTCAAAAGGTAAGAGTTCCAGCGGTTAAAGAATGGCTCTTGTTGACGTCTCCAAGTCTTGACTTTCCAATAAAATGGAATGGCCCGTTTTGCTTTTCTTCTTGAAAAGGTTTTCCAGACAGCTGAAGCTAGTAATGTAAAGGTGTGGACTCCGATGATTCAAGAACTCTGCAAGGATGAGCATTTGAATTCAGCGTCAGTCTTTGCATCAGTACAATCAACAGCTTTAGTTTTGTGTATGACTTTTCATCTGAAATGATATACAAGAAGTCACTGTTGATGATGTTTAATGGCACTTAGAACTTATCAGTTCTCTTGATAATGCTTAGGAGGTTGTTGATAGTGTTAATATTCTACTTACAATGAGTTTTTTTAAATTTCCCTTTAAGGTTTTGGAGATCAGTGTTATGCAGAGACGTTTTTAAATGAGATGGAATTAATTGGGTTTCAAATGGCTTATTTTCAGTTCAATCTTCATCCTTGAAATGTCGTTCTCTGACCATCTGATTTCTTAGGAACATTTCAAAATCACATTTGTTACCAAACATGTCTTGGCACCAGCTCAGCGACTTCTGACAAGTTCTTCTATGATCAACTTTAACCTCTAAATCAGAGTAGTCGGGCTGAATGCACAAATACACAATCATTATCACTTACTTAGCTTCTCAGTCAACACATGCCTAACCCATTTATATCCTCCCACTATCCTATCTTCCAGTTCTAGTTAGCAATTTGTTTTGCTATCTGTAAGATGTGCCACAATTAAATTTCATTTGAGTTTGATAATTTTTGAGTTTGTCATGGAACTATTAGGTGGAATGTGGGGGAAGCAAATCCAGAATTAGCAGACAATGCTGGTACTGCCTACAAGAAGCAGGAGGGGAGGGTATATTAAAAAGTTCAAAATGGAGAGTGGGAGGGAGATGTAGCAAAAGAATGGCTGGTCAAGCTTGGGAGAGGAGGGCCAGAACATGGAAATAGGGATGATTGATAGAAAGGGTATAGGAGAGAGGGACCAAAGCATAACAATCTAGACTTATAATCAAAAGCTGAGAACAGTCCAGAACCCTGAGAGAATTAGAGGTAATTCAGATAGTGTGTAGTCAAATGTGCCTTGAAAAAACTAACTAAATCTTAAGTGTGAGTGCTATGAAGTAATATTTCATAGAAGGTTTTTGGCCTTTTACCAAAGTGGGCAAGACCAAGAACACAAAAGCCATTTGTTAAGTGGCTGCACGTTTGTTTTTCAGTGTCAAATCGTACCAAGACAGTCTTGCTGCCACATTCCTCCATTAGCATTTCAGCCCTAACCCTGACGACCTTCAGAGACTTGCACATCTTCATATGTGACCAGGCATAGTGTGCAATCAAATTATTTGGTTGGCTGGTGTTGGGAGTTGTCCTCCTGCAATGATTGGCATTGTTCTTGGAGTGTGGGATTGCCCTGTCCTTGTGGAATATATGTCCTGGGTCAGCCAAAGAGCCAAGGAGAAAACCGAGACTCAAGAATGTTTATAATGTTTAAGGCATAACTGTGTTGTCATTGCAGAGGGACAAATTTTGCTCTGGTCAAATGATGAAGCAATGAAACAGCCACGATCAAACAACTACAGGTGAATAAAGTGAAATCCAAGCTGGCAAGATCAGCAATCCTTGTAGAACCTTGGAATATCAATATAACATAATGAGAGGTGTTAAATATCGCCATTTAAGAAATTACTCGAATAAGTAACTCTATTACTGCTATAAATACCATCATCCTTTGGAGCTGGATTCATTAGTTACTAACCTGTATCTGGGATGTATTCCAGAGAAATGAAAACAAAAAAGAGACTTGGTCCAAAAGGGAATTTTTTTTTTTTTTTTTTTTTGAATGGCAAAAAAATGAGCAAGATGCAATAAATTATCTCCACAGAAGGTACGCTGTGATGATGATGTTTCCTCAGCTGTTGGTGATATTTGCTTATGTTTTCTTTGTTCCCAGCTTGGTGAAACTGTCCCCCCCATACAACTCCCAGCACCCTGCACCCTCCCCAAAGATTTGGCCTTACTTGCCGTTAAAGAGTCTTCCTCTTGGGCATAAAAGCTTTTCGGAAGGACGTAGTCTTGGTGCCTCGGCTGAAAGAGGCGCCACCCATGGAGATCTTTGTCTTGCCACTGGTGATGGTGGAGGAGCCCAGGGATGTTGTGCTCTTCCCGCGGGAGATAGAAGAGTTTCCCATCATGATCTTGGTCTTGTCTCTCTTGATTGATGTGCTCCCCAGGTTGAGGGCTGTCTTGCCCTCTGTGATACTGGTGTTACCCATGGTGGAACCGAAGGTGGTGGTGGAGAAGCTCCAGGAGGTCCCCTCCAGCAGCCAGCCTGACCTAGAGCACGTTCAAGGTTAAATTTTCTCTACTCTCCCTTGGGAATCTTGTGCTCTCCTGGTTCTACAGGATGAGGTTACGATGGCTCATCGCGTGCCCTGGCAGCAACGCATCCCAACGCACACAGACAGTGCCTGGCTGGGTGTGACAGTCCAAACAGCTAGTGTCGGGATGGGACAAGAATGCTAAGCGTGGTGCGAGCAACCCCCATGCAGCAGCATAAAGCACTTGTTGAGCAGCATAACGTGGGCTTCGCAAGGCCACATACCTCCCCTGTGTGCCGTGAATGGACAGAGGCTGCCGTAGGAGGCCTTAGTTCTATACGGGGGCAGAGCGGACAGTAGACCACATTGTACCGTCGCTAAAGCGAGGCACTGAAGAACACATTGTTGAGCGACACAATCAGTGGTGACATCACTCAGTTCCGTGGCATTGTGCCTCCCTAGAACCGCTATCCGATGTCTTATACTGTACACGGCTTCTGAAAAAGGTGTTGTGTTGACTGAGCCCACGACAGATTGCTGAGACTCAAGGGTGTGGTCTACTTTAATGTGTTTGTTATTTCAGACCCCCAAAATGTGTAGTCAAATCAGTTATTACCGAAGCATTGTTTCATATATAGCCGATTTTTGAGATGCTTGCTAATTGTGCAAGTTAAAAGGTAAAGCCAGGTTCACAGTGTATTTGTTTTTGGCCTCTTGTTTTAAATCTTAGCTACCAACGAAGTTCTGGAGGTGTAAAAAATGTACTACTTGCTGTCAACGGGACGAGTAGTACCAAAGTCTTGAATACAATTGTACAGTCTGACAAAAGAAACAGCACAGTGTTCTGTGGCTTTAGATATGATTGTGATCACATTGTATAGCAACAGTGTGTGCTTAGCTTAAGGTAAATTAAAATAAACCCTCTGAAATATTTTAAAGACAGACACATTAAAACAATGTTTTTTTTTTTACCATTTTAAAGGTCTATTTATTGACAATTCTGATTTAAATCATTATTTAACTGGTTGATTTATGCTACATTAATGTAAGATTAAGAAGTTAAAGAATTAACAATGCACATTTTACTTGTAAGGCTATGGTTGAAGTTAAAACTTTTTACTATGACTTGGTTAGTACCAATTAACTGATACAATTTCACTTGCAAAACAGAATCTCAGATCTGGATTCTCAATCATTATCCAACTTGGACCCTTCTGCATGTGAACAACAATAAAAGCCATTCCAGTTGTGGAAGTGCACACCCTCACACATGCATGCATGTTCTCCTCGTGAAAACCAGATTGGCGCCTGATCTCTGAAAATGTTCTCTCAGACAAATCTTTCTTAAAATCATCTGTATTCTCTTTCAGGGACAAAGACGTCATGCTCAGTTCCAAGCTAATTAAGGTACACTTGCACTTCATTTTGCCTCCAGAATGCATTTGTGTGCAATTCTAGAGCAAGCTGGCCAACACTTGCATCTTACAAGACATCCAACCTGCTTGAACGCTCTACTTCAAAGTCAGTCTTTGTGGTAACATATACATATACTGTACATATTCTGTTTGCAATTTGGGTCTTTAAGTCACAGATGAAAATCCCAGTAGAGATTCCATTGCTTTTCCTTCCCTCTTTTGAGGAAAGTCTTAACTACAGTGACAGACTTCTCCCCTTGACTTAAAGTGGCCTTGCTCAAAGAACTAGTAGTCTCTCCATGAGTGATTGTAGTTGTACCCACCACAAACGCAGTCTCTCCCTTCCTCATTTTGGTCTTGCTCCTCGAAAGAACTGTCTTCCCCCATGACACGGCCTTCTTGCTTTTCATCAGTTTGATTTTCCCTTTTGTAAAGCAGGTCTTTCTCAATAAAAGAAAAGCCTTTCGTTTTGAGGCTTTTGAGTCGTCCTCTTGCTGTATATCTGTTGTCTCGTCCTTCTCAATGCTCTTTCTTGCTGTTGAAATCTTGCTTTTTGTTTCAGCGTTTGCGGATCTCCTTTCCATCTACTTGGTCCGGCGCTTGGGCATGAGGGCCTTGCGGAAGGAGGTTGTAGTTTTGCCTCGGCTGAAGCTGGCTGTGCCCAGGGATATGGTGGTCTTGCCTCTGGTTATGGTAGAGTCTCCCATAGAGGTAGTGGTGACCCCACGGGTGATAGAGGACTTGCCCATGGTGATGGAAGTCTTGCCCCGGGCTATTGAAGAGCCGCCCACAGACAGGGCAGTCTTCCCTTCCGTAAAACTGGTGTTCCCCATGAAGGCATGTAGGTCGTCAGGTCTTCGAACTCTCAGTTCTCTCTTTGTTTCCTCTCCCCGTTGAGTGGGCTAAAGTCTTAGCATTCCAGCGCCTTGCAGGTTTGACTGTGCTGAGAGAAAACTGTACACAGTATCGGGACAGCCCTAAATAGATCACACCACCAATTCAGCTAGTGGGTGGGTGGAGAAAGTGAGATTGTGTTAGGATACGAGGGAGATTCGCTCACTACAGTGTTCCTTTAAAAAAAAAAAGAGGTTTGAATGGAACCCAGGCGAAAGGACAAAAGTCGCCACGCCGACAAGTAGCATAACGCTGTTGGCCGGGGCACAAGGACTCTGATTGTGATGGCAGGAGTGATAACGTGAACATGGCTTCAAAAGGGCATTGTCTAGCACACAGGACAATTGGGATTGACCTCAGCAGTCCGCTGTGGCACCGCTCCCGAAAACGCCCGTCTTTACATCAGTCAGAATGGCAGCATTGAGTGGGGCCTGCACCAATGCTAGTTTTTGTGTCTGTGAGATGCTGATCATACTGTTAGCGAAGCATGGTGTTTCATCACTGTGGTTTTGAGTTTTTGATGAATTTGGAGTTATGTTATGTAGCATAACTAGCGCAACTCCGTTTTACTGCATTTCTCTCTAATGTTAATCTTTCTTTCTCTCTCAGGTTTTCTGTGAAGACGTTGTTGGAAAAGTACACTGCTGAGCCTATTGACGACTCATCGGAGGAGTTCATCAATTTTGCGGCAATTTTGGAGCACATCCTCAGTCACCGTTTCAAAGGTATATGTTTACAAAACTTTTTCTGTCAATGCCCAATGTGTTGGTACTCGTGAATGATCTTTGGTGATTATTATGATTTATTTATTTATTTTTATTAGGTCCAGGTGGTTGGTTCAGTTCAGATGGCCAGAGGAGTTTCTGGGACTATATCCGTCTGGCCTGCAGTAAAGTCCACAACAACTGTATCAGTAGCATTGAGAGCATCGAGAACATTAGCACATCACGTGCAAAGGCAAGACACTTTCAACCTTTCAGCTTCAGGCACTCTATCTTTACCCTGCACATCATATGTTGTTTTGGATGCTGGTCCTTATAATGGGATGCTGATTTACTAGTGTCGCAAGTAAGCATCTTAATTAGGGCCGCGTTCACACAGCAGCAGAATACGGTTGTCAGTCCTGCATTTGTGTCCTTAATATGGTTACGTTCACACAGTTCAGTTATTTATGGGAGTGACTACCGTATTCTATAACCGAACTCACACTTGTAAATTTTCAGGACGCACAACCGCATTTTCGGAAAACCCACGCTGTGTGAATGAAACCGGACTGGACTACGAGTTGTCTGTTGCGTCAGACAGTGTCAGAGAGAGCAGCTACCATGTATTGCGGGTTTTCATGTGTGATTTAGCTTTCGGTAACTTGCAGCGATGGAGATACGAACTGTGTGTCATCTGAAGGTTTTAGATCGAGTCACTGTTCTCCTACGGAGCTGCTCCCGTACGTTTTGTGTTCAACACCCGACTCAAATGCTCTGCTCTCTACCTAGATATAAAAGTAGCTGTCGGTTAAAGTAGGTTTGACAGATGAACTCGTGACTCGATTGGACTTTTGTTGTGTTAAAAGTGATAAGACTTTTCAGTTTTATGGACGTCGCCATCTTTGATATTACTTTGGTCACTGTCGGTTGCTGGTAAGAGAATACGAATACGAGCTTGACTCCCGTTGCACATTCATACAGTATTCGAGACGCTACTGTAAGTTGCTGTTTGAACTGGACATTTCGAGACTCACACCTATAAGTAAATGCAGTTGTCAATCCCAAAAACTGTGATGTCAACGTTGCCTAGGTCATCCAGCTTCACTTGCAAAATAAACTGTTTATTTTCTCGTTGCCATACAGGGGCGAGCCTGGATTCGTGTAGCTTTGATGGAGAAGCGTTTGTCTGAATATGTAGCCACTGCGTTAAGAGACACTCGGACTACCAGGTCACAACTCTGCACTGTCTATACATTGTGTTTTACAGCTGTCTTTATCATTTCGAAGTAATTTAATGCATTTGTAAATGTATATTTGTACTGCAGAAGATTTTATGATGATGGTGCCATTATGCTAAGGGAGGAGGCTACCTGTTCTGACGGGTATGCTAATTGGGCTCAGTGCCATTGACTTTAGGTAAAAACACTATATTTATGACAACTCACAAATGACATTTACTTAAAGATGAATGAGTTTTCACTGAAATGTAAAATTTATTTGCTACCAGCAGCACTAAATAGAATAGTGATACGATACTGACTCTGTCTTTTTTTGCTACCATTAGTTTCTGCCTGAAAGGAGAGGTTTTGGATGGAAAGACACCTGCAGTGATTGACTACACACCTTACCTTAAGTTTACCCAGAGGTATGAGGTTTTAATAAATTTCATTTGCTGACCAAACACAAAGCCTGAATCTCTAAAATATCATTACTGCTATTGTTGTGACCCTGCAGCTATGACTACTTGAGTGATGAAGAGGACCGCCGCAGTGTGGACAGCAGTGCCAGTGATGAGAGTGTAGCTGAGCATCCTTACATTCCTCTGGTCACGGACGAGGAGACCTGGAGCAACAAGTGCCGAAAGATGGAGCAAAAATTCAAGATTGTCTATGCCCAAAAGGTACTGGAAGCTTTTGACTTCAAGGCACTGGATGATTTGGTTGACCTAGTTCAACTTAAGTTTGTAGCTGTAGCAAAATGGTAACACTTTACAATAAGGTTTCATTTGTGTTAACAGAAATAGTGCATTCATATCCTAATCCATAAATCCGTGTAATTTTAGGGTTATTTAGAGGAACTGGTGCGCTTGAGGGAGTCCCAGCTGAAAAATGTAGAAACTGAGAACAAGAGGCTAGATGCTAAGCTAGAGGAACTACAGGTCCAGAGTCAACAAGAGAAGAAAGAACTGGAGGCCATTATACTGGAGCTACAAGCACAACTGTATGCGCACACACACACACACACACACACACACACAACAAAAAAAAAAAATCTGCATTTTCAAGAAGTTTTTTTTTAGCTTTATTAGCTTTATTCTGTTATGTTTTGCAGCACTGGAATCATTCCTTGTGAGTCCTCTCATTTAGTAAAAGGCCTATCTATACCACTCATTAACCAATGGACAACTGCACAAGCCGCCAACAACCAAGGAAACGTAAAGCTGTTCCGTCGGTAAGCATCGAGTCAAAATTTGAAGACCCTCACCACTGTTTAGCAACTGCATAGCAATATCCTGGAAGTCAGGAAAGCACCACTCAGTCTAGTCAGTCTAGTCATGCATTTATGTGTTTGGGTTTAGGAGAAGTTTTCACAGTTTGGACCTCTCGGCTGATGTGAGTTTGAACTCTGACTCTCAGAAGGAAGACGGCAATCAGAATGGAGACAGCGCCTGGTCAGCAGGTAAAAACCACACAGATTAAAGGGTTAGTTCACCCAAAAATGTAAATTCTGTCATTTATTACTCACCCTCATGTCGTTCTACACCCGTAAGACCTTCGTTCATCTTCAGAACACAAATTAAGATATTTTTGATGAAATCCGATGGCTCAGTGAGGCCTCCATTGACAGCAAGATCATTAACACTTTCAAATGCCCATAAAGCTACTAAAAACATATTTAAAACAGTTCATGTGACTACAGTGGTTCAATCTTAATGTTATGAAGCGTTGAGAATACTTTTTGTGCACCAAAAAAACAAAATAACAACTTTATTCAACAATATCTATTGACGGGCAATTTCAAAACACTGCTTCATGAAGCTTCGAAGCTTTACGAATCTTTTGTTTCGAATCAGTGGTTGACTCGACCATTGAAATTTCGAAACGTTTCGAAACACTTATGTAACAAAGCCTCGTTTCCTGAAATCATGTGATTTTGGGCCTCTGAACCACTGATTCGAAACAAAAGATTTGTAAAGCTTCGAAGCTTCATGAAGCAGTGTTTTGAATCGCCCATCACTAGATATTGTTGAATAAAGTTGTTATTTTGTTTTTTTGGCACACAAAAAAGTATTCTCATCACTTTATAACATTAAGGTTGAACCACTGTAGTCACATGAACTGTTTTAAATATGTCTTTAGTAGCTTTCTGGGCATCTAAAAAGTGTTAATTATCTTGCTGGAGATGGAGGCCTCACTGAGCCATCAGATTTTATCAAAAATATCTTAATTTGTGTCTGAAGATGAACGAAAGTCTTACAGGTGTGGAACGACATGAGGGTGAGTAATTAATGACAGAAATTTCATTTTTGGGTGAACTAACCCTTTAACACATAATACAATCATGTCTGAGTACTGATGTTTGTTGTTTCTCTTCTCTTCTCTTCTCTTCTCTTCTCTTCTCTTCTCTTCTCTTCTCTTCTCTTCAGCTAAAGACAACACTCCCTCTATGCTCGGTCTATGTGGTTCTTTGGCTTCTCTACCCAGCTGTAAGTCTCTGGCCAGTCTGAAATCCAGTGAGTATTTGGTCAACATCAGCACAGAGCCAAGTCCTGCCCTGTCTCCCAGCTAGTGGGCGCCAAAGTCCAATCAACAAGACACTCTCTGTCTCAACTGTACTTTCCTCCAAGAGACATCACAATTGTCCTACCAACATCCTCCAAAGTTCCCAATGATCTGAAATAAAACATAATGACAATGTGGATTGATTGTGTTTAATGGTTGAAGGTGTTTAATCTGAATTTGATATTTGTGAAGTGTAAGATCGAATCTTAAAAATCCATGAATTGACGAACCCTCCAGCACTCTCTTACTTTCCTACTTTTACTTGCCAATTTATTATTCACTCTTGTCTTCCACCCTTCAGTACAATCTTAATCAGCATGTTTGAGTGTCTGTAACATTCCCTGAGCCAGATATTCGAGCCTAAAGGCACAGCAGCTTTCCAGCCCCAAAGGCACAAACAGATCAAAGTGATACACAAAACTCAAAACTTGGCAGTTATTCATTATACATAAATTCATCTGGTCATTTGTTAGCCACAGTCAAATCTCTGATTTAGACATATTACCTTCTTCCTAAGCTTATCAACTTACAACAAAAGATATGAGTGAATAAAAGAGAGAGACGAAGGGGGGAGAGGGCAGAAGCTGCATCTGCATGTGAAATGCGCTTTATTGAGGCTGCACATGCCTCGGCTGACTCATTGTACTTGCGCCTTTGACAGTTATATAATATGACAGCAAGCATTTCAAGTGTTGCCAGCTAAATTCAAATATTTTGTCATATTTATCTTATTGATGTCTCTTCATGTCTTGTGTTTTTTCAGTTTCTGTATGTTTATATAATTGTCTATTTTATGCGGTGGTGGCAATGCTCTGCAGTTTTGAATTGTAATAAATGATTCTTATGTTATCTTAACTCAGACTTGTTTCTATAAATATTTCAAAGCACATAAATCTCAAATATTTATCCCAGAATACTTAAGGGTAAACGGCGCAGTAACAACATCAGCACTTTCTGAGAGAAGTCGACATCTAGTGGATATTGCATGTAATGGCTTTGCGAAGCAGGAGATGATTAAAAAGAAAAACACATGGCATATCTACTCAGTAAGGAGATGCGCTTCCCTGTTAAAAACACATTTAAAGAGATTTCCTTGAAATGGTTTCAGATTACATGTTACATGACACATCCCAGTGACGCTCCCAATAAATAATTTGTTATTAAAGCATCTACGTTCACAAACCACTGTTAATCTGAACAGAAAAGCAAGCATACTGTATGCGGGATTTGGCATGGCAAAGAGTGCTACCTTTATAATCAATAAAAATCTGTCACTCATCTTTCCACTTTTGTTCAGTGCTATCTTGAACATCTCTGATTGGCCATTGCATTCAAGAAATCAACAGATATGTTTGTGATTAGCTACATTGCTCAACGCTGCAAAACACATTGTAAATAGAAACCTATGATGTTCTCCAGAGCGCTAGACAGATACGTACTGGATCGTTTGCCAAATATGTTTCGCCAACATTATTACAGAGATAACTGATCCTAGACCTGCAGTTATGGGCAGCTTTCTCCTCTAAAAGCAATCAGAAGCACCAGTCAGTATTTTGAGCGAAAGAAATCCATGCTAGTCTTAAGTCCATCATGGCCAGGGGATGGTTATGCCTTGCCCAGACTTGCACATGCTCTGACTAATTAAGTTTCTGATTCATATTTCTGAAGATAATGTGTTATTTAAAGTTTCCGTTGAAGATATTAATGTTCCTGTGTGCTAAATGCTGCTGAGGACGTTTCGTTATGGAATACGTGAATGACCAAATCCACAAAAATAATGTTTTTTATTCTGTAAGTTCGCTGAATGACCATACGATTGTTGTGTCATCTGGGGGCCTGGTTTCACAGACAGGCCTTAGTTCAGTTAGGACATTTAAGTAGCTTTTATAAATATGCCTTAGAAACAAAACAATGGCACTGACATTTTTTAAGATATCTCAGTGCATTTTAGTCAGGGACTAGGCTTAAGGCTTGTCTGTGAAACCGGGGGTAAATGTTCCATCAAAAATCCTTTTTTGCTTCAGCAAACCCATATTCTTTAAAGGGATAGTTCACCCAAAAATGAAAATTATCTTCTTTCAGACAAACACAATCAGAGATATATTTAAAAATATCCTTAATCCTCCAAGGTTTATAATGGTTGTAAATGGGGGACCGTGTTTTTAAGTCAAAAATAATGCATCCATCCATAAAAAAAGTAATCCATACGACTCCAGTGGGTTAATAAAGGTCTTCTGAGGTGAAGTGATGTGTTTTTGTAAGAAAAATATCCATATTTAAAACTTTATAAATTCAAATAGCTAGCTTCCAGTGGACGACCGTACGCAGAATGCGCAAGTCGATTTGTGGCAGAAGAGTATCCTTTGACCTGATGCACGACGTAATGACGAACGCGAAGGCGCAGAGGATAGAGCAAAACAAATCACTGGTCACAGATTATATGCCTAAAACGATAAACAAAAAAGAAAAATTTCTTAGGATTTCGATATAAGAGAAGAGAAGCTTAAATTTGTTGCACAGCCCTATTTGTTTGAATCGTTAGAGGCGTCTAAGCTTGCAATACTCCTACATCCTGCGTCATACATCGCGTCAGAGGATTACTCATTTGCCGCAAATCGACTTGCGCATTCTTTGTACAGCCGTCCACCGGAAGCTAGTTATTTGAATTTATAAAGTTTTAAATCTGTATATATATATATTTCTTACAAAAATGCATCGCTTCACTTCAGAAGGCCTTTATTAACCCTCGGGAGTCATATGGATTACTTTGATTATGGATGGATGCATTATTTTTTGGCTTCAAAACGCGGCCCCCCATTCACAACCATTATAAACCTTGGAGGACTAAGGATATTTTTAAATATATCTCCAACTGTGTTCGTCTGAAAGAAGATAGTCATATACACCTAGGATGGCTTGAGGGTGAGTAAATCATGGGATAATTTTCATTTTTGGGTGAACCATCCCTTTAAGTTAGCCATGAGACCTGTTAACCTACCACGTGTTGTGCTGCTCACTGCAGAGCCCAAATGAAGTCCAGCTCCCCCTGTCTTGACCTAATGGGTGTAGTTATGTTTAGCGATAGGGTTATGGTAGGATTAGGGTGTGGTTTGACTATAGCTCCACCCATTTCGTTCAGAGAGGGGGAGCTGGACGTCAAGATCCACCCATTTGCGCTGCAGTGAGTTCCATTGCTGGAGGTAGAACTCTGGAAAGTATGAATTTTAATGAAGTAGGCGGGGAGAGTCGACTTTGAGACCCACCCATAATAGATCGATGCTGCCAACGACCAATAAGGTGTGAGTAGTATTTTTCAGCAGCCAATCAAAGTGGAAACATGTGTTTAGACGCTGTGCAGTGCTCTGAATCCGACACGAGCGTGTAGGTTGGCTGTTGTCAGATTTTGCACTGAAGAATTGGCAGCAGCCCATACAATGTAGTCCTACTCCTCAACTATAAGTTTACTAGGCCAAGTGGAATAAACCATTTAGGACGGTGCATAAAAGTTTGTTTTTTCACACAGAGAAAAAAACGTCTTTTGTTGAAGTAATTAGTTTAGAAAACCTTAACTATCATCACAAAAGAAAGTAGCTGACTAGCTAGCGAGTGTGCTAAATCAAAATATTTACATAAAAACTATTTTTTGACGGCTAAGTTGGACGAAAATCTTTGCTGGAGTATCAGCTTTAGGTAAACGCTGGAGTTTGCGAGTTTCGTGAACTTTTTAAAGACTTTTTAAAGCACAAAAGCGACTGTGGGAATGTCGTGTCGGAGTGGAGTGGCCCGGGTGGGTAATCAAGGACTGCAGCCCCTCCGAGCCACGGTCCCGTTTCAGCTGCAGAACCGAACAGCACCGCGCTGCAAAGACAACAAAACAGGTAAAAACCACAAGAAACACACAAAAGCGATTTATAAATCCATCCTGTTTATTTAGTAATATGCTCAACTGTCCTATCCACTCTCACTCAGCTCCTTTGGTAGGTATAATAATAATACAAATAATGATGATAACCATAATAATGTGAATGGATAATCTGCAGAGGTTCTGGAGTTTAGTTGCTCTCATGGCTTCAGTCCAACAGTGTTCAAGAAGTTTCCCAGTGCACTGAACGACCCCCACCTTATTCCATGTTTTGTGGCCAAGATGGTCACAAAGCACGGCATGGGATTGAATAAACAAAGCAGGTCTGTCGTATCAAGACACTTTTGATCTCTGTTTTGGATGTTATTGTTTGCCAGCAATATTTTATGAACTCTCATCACTGTTTTGGCATGTTCAGCACATAAACAAGTGTGTGTGTGTGTGTGTCCAGTACTCAGGAGGTCTGTTTTTCTTCACCTTAAATATCTGTAGTCGGCATGAGGAAAAACAAATTACAACTGTCACATTCCTGTGATCTGCTGTTACACACCAGCATGTCAAATTTGGAAACTGTTCTTGCATTGTTTTGTGTTGCTCAAGAATTTTATTAAAATGAACTATTTTAATTGTAGCTTTAGTATAAAATATCGGGGTCTTCAAACTTTTTCAAGCCCTCTTGGTGGTAGTTTTAGATAAGTAGTTTAGCAACAATTGTTAGACCAATGTTGAAGGGTTTTATATGATTGGCATAACTGCTATGTTGAACAATAGGTCTATGTTTTTAGTAAACTTTGGTCTTAGTGTGACATTTTTCGTAGGTGTCAGGCTGTCTCAGGTATTTTACATCAACATTTCATCAACTAGGTGAGAATTCTTTGAAAGTCTTGTCTTTAGTTTTAGGACAATGTGTGAATCACAAAGAGTCTTTGATTCTGAGTGCAACTAGATCTTCACAATGCACAAGGCTGGTGGAGAGGAGTAGGTCTTCCACACAACAATCTACAGACAGAGATAGAATGATCAAAATAACTGTTTTTGTTATGATTTACCAAGGCGGTAAACAGCAAATCCCTCTGGTCTCTTAGCATTTGTGCTCCTGCTTATTGAGTCACGTGCACTAGCCCACGCAGAACGAGGAGAAAGCTCCACAGAACTGGAACACCAGTCATTCAAGAAGTTCTACACACCCCCTCCTCACAGCTTGCGTGTTCATTAAATGTTAAGACTCACTGGTATTGCTTTCAGCTACCAATATGAGTATAGTATTCTCAGCTTGAAGTCCTTTTGTGCAAAATTCAGCAGTTTTTCCCAAAAAATTAATGCTGAATAATCGTCTTGGTCTATTCTCATGTGTAATCTGTTTATTAAAGGACATAAACGTGTTCTTAAGCTTATTTAACCATCACTGAATTTAGCACAATATCATAACATGTGTTTTTATGCTTTGGGTACACAAAGGAGCACAAGCAGTGGCCAGAGGTTGTGTTTATATCGTTATTATGTTCGCTGTAAATTTAGTCCATGTGCCAGTATGTGTATTTTTATATCCTTCCCACTGTGCTTGTAGGAGAAGGATATGATTTTGAACTATGCAGCTCATTGGCAGTGTTCATCAGAACTGTGAAGCATACATTTTTGCAAATTAAGTACATTGTTACCTCATTCTCATTACCGCAATGCAAAAAAACAAAAACAAAAAAAACAAAGATTTATATTTGAAGTATTTATACATTACGTTGATTAAAAATGTAATGCATTACATCCAGATACATAAATAAATATCTTCATGGAACATGATCTTTACTTAATATTCTAATGATTTTGACCCATACAATGTATTGTTGGCTATTGCTACAAATATACCCATGCAACTTATGACTGGTTTTGTGGTCCAGGGTCACACACACACACACACATTATATATATATATATATATATATATAATATATCTCAGTATTATATTACTATTTCTTGCATTACAGTCAAGTGAGAATCAAGTGGAAATGTGCTTAATATGCAAAAAGTCTTAATTTGCCAAAAAAGAGGGTTCGTTTTATTTATGCAAAAATATATTCCCGTGAGATTCACTTATATGTATATTCTTGCTCAATATCAGACTAACCATACATATACCTCAAACCTTACAATGTCACAATCTTTTGCACAGTCATCCGACCTGCTTGATACCACACCCTCAAACTCAGTGACAAAATACACTTGTACTAGACAAGTCTGCCTTGTTTAACACCCATGAGTAAACTTCCACCATCAAAAGTCTCCCAAACCCACTCCAAAGACCCCAGGGGCTGGGAGGAGGTGAATGGTTTAAGGAAGGACCTGACAAGGTCGGAGATCAGGTGTACCATTATTAGTTTCTATGACATGATCAATGCACAGAAGAAAATGATCTCGTGTACATGTGAATATGATCCTCTGGAGTATTTTGGGCAAGAGCCTAATAACAACCTTGTCTACAGCGTGTTGATGAAGCAAGCACCAGGATGTTCAGCATCCGTTACAACAACAGCGTCTATTTATAATGAGTCTTTCGTGCTTGGAATGTGTCTCACTGTGATTTACAAGTGGCTGAAAGTGCCAACTCATGGGAAAAAATGTGAAAGGAATGATTATTACACACAAACAAACATCGTCAGAGACACATTTAATGTCAGAGCTGTGGCACAGCTGTTAGCGCATGTGCTCATGGGGACGCCTGATCTCATTCGCTTTCCTTTCTGGCTATGTATGGTCATTCAGGCTTTAGTAATTCAGTTTTTCTGTTAAAATGTAATACCTTTTGTCAGTTCAGTCAGCTGAATTTAAAATGAGTAGACTATCTCATTCATCACACTGTTTTTGTGACATTTTCAGACTTTTTGCGTGTCACTTTTTAATGCAAATTAGGCACATTTCCCACCTGAAATGCAAATAAGATATTATATTATTTAAATTTGGAGTATTTATACATTTAATTATTTATTTATTTTTTTAAATTTTCACACTACAAATGGAGGGTCAATCTGAGCAAGCTGCATTGTGTGAGATATAATTCCATGCTATTTTTTTTTTTTTTTTTTTTTTTAAATTGTTGAATTCCATTCATTTAAACAACAACAACAAAAATATCTTACAATTTTCATTCTCTCCCTCTGTGTCCCCTGTCCTGTCTCTGTAGCCGAGTGCAAGACAAAGGGCCGCCCGCCGAAGCCAACCTTACGACGCACCTTGTCTCTGGACACTTTGGTGGGACCGTACCTGCAGGGCAACTGGCCTAGAGATCCAGAGTGTCAGCCCGTTACCTGCGTCAATGACAAGGCCACACAGGTGACAACCTCTGGTGTAATCTTTCCCACACAAACAGTTAAATTTTCAGGATTGGGAGGACTATTCCTTTAACACAGTCTGTGATATTAATAGCAAACAAAGGAGGTCCTGTCTGACCATATGGAGTTAAGTCTTTAATACTCAGTGGGGAGTAAAACAAACCGTTGTTTTGATCTTCCCTGTGTAAGACACGTACGGAATTATGCACAGTTGTTTTAACACTTGTGTTGTTTGCAAAGTATATTCCTTAAATTGCTGCGGGACTGCGTGTTTGTCTAAGAAAGCTGAAGTCAAGCGGTTGCTAATGAAAGATCTTGGCTTTGGGGAGAAAGAGTTTTGGCTGGTAATGGAAGGAGTTTAGGAAAACCCAACTGGGAACGGCAGCCATATTGTTTTTTCCAAATGGGTTCCATATGGGTTCCTGGAGCACTGCTCCAATATGCCTGCTGGGGTTGGACGTATTCAGTCAAACACAAAAGGTGAAAGTCTCTTTGCTGGGGCTGTTCATTTTGATTTTATGTGGTTACCGTTTGATTCTGATTTGATTAATTGTGAATTGTTTAGATTCATTTGGAAACACTCTAACCATCAAAAGTTTGGGGTCAGTAAGATTTGTTTTTTAAAGAAATTAATACCTTTATTCAGCACTGACACATTAAGTTGACCAAAAGTGACAGTAACAACTTTTATAATGGTACTTTAAAAGCTGTTTATTTTAACTTTTCTATTCATCTCAGAATCTTTAATGCAGCACAACTACATAAGAAATGTTTCTTGAGCACCAAATCATCATATTAGAATGATTTCTGAAGGATCATGTGACACTGAAGACTGGAGTAATGATGCTGAAAATTCAGCTAGAAATAAATCATATTTTAAAATATATCAAATTGAAAAGAGCTTTTTTAAATTGTAATAATATTTCACAATATTACTGTTTTTACTGTATTTGTACTTCTTTTAACTTAAAACTTCTGAACGTTAGTGTATTTTAGTTATAATTCCATTTTTCTTACATATGAAAGAAATTCTCTCTGTGTTAATGCTGTAAAGTACAGTGAATTAGGGCTGCACGATAATGGTTAAACTGATAATAACGATTATTTTGCTCAAATTATAATCACAATTATTAATCATGATTATTGCCATTTGAGGAATTTCATTAGCATGCATGGTTTCATTCATAAGGATGGTTTATTTGACCTCTAATAGTTTCTTGATTTATTATATTTAGACGAATTTTATAAATCATATAAATTAAAACAATCTCTACATTATGAACACTGGTAAAACAAGAAGCTTCTATCAATAGATAAAAATTCCTAATTATTAGTTCCAATAGAGTTCATGGCTGAGAAGGTTTGATCGCAGATTTAGTGGCAGCAAACAGAACAAGCGGCCGCTTGAACGAACACATACTGGCTGAACACTTTCATTTGAGCAGAATATTGCAATGGAGATCAAACTCCAACATACATGTTTGCTGGAGTTTTCAGATCATCATTGCATTTTGTCAATGGAGAGAGAGCATGTGCCACATGGTTGCCAGTTTGGGAAGAATAAGTAAAACACTGGGCAGAAAAATTTATCTATTTAAGAGAAAAGCTCAGATTGGGTTATTTAAACTCATGAAAGCTTGTCGAGGCTTGTGTTACCAATGCAAATGTCGAATAGAAAAAAAAAACACTTTCAGGATGAACAACCTGTGGGCAAATATCATGATGATTATGATTAATTAATCGTGAGAAGCAATAATCGCGATTATTTTTTTTTTTTAAAGAACTGGCTCATTTGTTTTTGGAACTGCATAGCAACACCCCTGCCACCATACTACAAAGATTTAGAAATGTACTTTTATTTCTATGACTAGAGATGTGTAGGTGTAACATTTTACATCAGACCACCTTGTTGCTTTGCTGTTTTCTGAGGGCAGTGTCTGTTTGGATGGTCGTCGCTTCCTTATAGATGCTGCATCCAGGCCGACTGTGTCTCTCAGCGGGAGATCTGCTGTGCTTGCACTGATAACCGGTCATCCAAAAAAAGGTTTTGTTTAACGTGACCTTCATAGTGACCGTCCCCCTCAACCCCTGCCACACACACACAATGCACAAGCAGAGAACCCCCATTCACACACTACTTTCATATATTCACTTTGCCATCATTGAAAAACAAAACTTTTTAGTGGATATTCAACCGTTATAAATTGTACAGTCTTAAAGGGATAGTTAACCCAAAAATGAAAATTATCCCTTGATTTACGTACTCTCAAGCAATTTTAGGTGTATATGACTATATTCTTTCAGACGAACACAGTCGGAGATATATTTAGAAATATCCTGCCTCTTCCAAGCTTTATAATGGTATTGAATGGAGCGCTGTGTTTGGAAGCCCAAAAAATTGCATCCATCCATAATAAAAGTCATCCATACAGCTCCAGGGGCCAGTTGTTCAAAAAGTTTAATCTGGATCAGAATTATCTTGATTTGGAAATCCCATGTTTTGCTATCCAGGATCATGTAATCCATCTTACTTTTGTGCTGGTTTTTCAAAAAAAAAATTGGATTGGATCACCCTGATCCAGATACACACTTTTCAGATTACCAAATCTGGATTACTAGTGCTCTACGGAGCCCCTAAAGGGACATGGTGATAGAAAGAATATGAGATGGGGTGGGGAGAATTTCAATGCTTTTGCATTCTCTCAGAAAAGGTTTGCGTAGTGTTCACCTGAAAAACTTTGCATTCACGTGCAAAGAACTTTTGACTGGTTCGTCTCTTATGATTGTGCCAATGTAGTTTACAAACAGTGATTTAAAAAAAAAAAAAAAAAAAAACTCTTTAAATGAAATATAATATTTTTGTTTGATATGTACAGCTGTTTGGGGATTATTTTATTGCACCAAAATCTATTTTTTACTTTACAGTAGGCTACTGAATAGATAAAGTTATAAATTATAAGTAGACATTATAATATTTAACAGTTAAACTAATCAAGAGCAAAATAAAAAATGTGTGTAAGTATATTACATGATAAAAATGTTATTTTTTTACTAGTTTTGAGGGTTTATTACATTTTTGTTCCTGAAATCCACCCTTCTGATGGGATCAGTATAATCCAGATTTTTTTGGATCAAAGATATCCCAATCTTACTAAAAAGTTTTGAACACAAACTGATGATTTTATCCAGATCAAAACCAAGATTGGATTTTGCGATCTAATCTGATTTCAGAATGCTTTTTTCCTTCTGAACAACCCATTTTCAAGATTTGATCCAATTCGATAGCCGAAATCCAATCAGATTACTTTTGAACAACTGGCCCCTGGGGCTTAATAAAGGCCTTCTGAAGTGAAGCGATGGGTTTTTGAAAGAAAAATATCCATATTGACAACTTTATTAACTATAATAACTAGCTTCCGGCAGATGTCCGTATGCATCGATTTGCGGTGGAAGAGTAACCCCTGACCCGACGCATGACGTAATGATGAACTCAGAAGCGCAGAAGATAGAGCGAAACAAAACACCGCTCACAAATTAGAAGTCTAAAATTAGATTTTTTTAAAAGAGAAGTGTCTGAGGATTTCAATATAAGAGAAGAGGAGCTTTAGTTTGTTGCCCAGCCCTATTTGTTTAAACCGCGAGAGGCGTCAAAGCTTACGATACTCCAACGTCATACATCAGGTCAGAGGTTACTGTTCTGCCATTACTCGATGCGTACAGCCGTTTGCCGGAAGCTAGTTATTATATTATATAAAGTTTTAAATATGGATATTTTTCTTTCAAAAACCCATTGCTTCGCTTCAGAAGGCTTCTATTAACTCCCTGGAGCTGTATGGATTACTTTCATGATGGATGGATGCAGTTTTTTGGGCTTTCAAATACAGCACAACATTCACTACTATTATAAAGCTTGGAAGAGCCAGGATATTTTTAAATATATCTCTGATTGTGTTCGTCTGAAAGAATATAGTCATATATTATATACCTAGGATGGCTTGAGGGTGAGTAAATCATGGGATAATTTTCATTTTTGGGTGAACTATCCCTTTAAAACAGTCTCGACTCTGCCCAACCCCCCATTTGAACGGCCGTCCTATCCACTTGAGTGCAGATGGGGACTTCTGAAACTTTAGCCAGCATCTAGCATGCTGCGCATACAGACCCTCGAACTGAATGTCCGTTTATAGGCCTAATCCCACGGCAGCCTGATGTGGGCGGGCGGGCAAGCGGGTGTCCAGGCAGAAAAGAATCAGGGCTGAATTTAAATTTAAATCGAGTCGCATCCCTGCCCCCACTCAGCCATGTGAAACCTCCAGCCACTGAGCGGACGCGCTTAGTCCTGATCTCGCACCCTGGGGGCCGGAGGTGATGACATGTTTTAATATGGCTTATTCCAACTGCGTGTTGTTACATTAGCATACCAACTGCACAAGATATTTGTGACAGAGACAGGAAGAGAGGAACAGAGACATAGGAGGAGGACCCTTTTTGGGTTACGATAAGCTCTGAGATGGAGTTAAGTGATTGGGTCACTTGGAGAAAAATCGTTCAGTGTTCTGCGATATAGTGTGCAAGTGTGCACTAGGTGGGCTCTCATTTCTTTCCAGAGTCAGCTCAGCGGGATATCATGACGGTATGCACGCGTCTGTCTGTATGAGTGCACTTGGGTACAAACTCTTTTGGGTTTTTTTCTTCCACATCTATGAAATGTGGTGCAGCGGAGTCGGTGGTTTCTTATCATGCACGTCTCCGCACAGCTGTGTGTGTTGGGCGTATATGTGTGTTCCAGGTGTGTCACACATTCTGTCCAGTATTCAAATAGGCTTAGTGAGGCGCGGAAGCAGCTTTCAGTTCCATCTGTGAAATACAGAAAAACATGTCAACACTTGGCGAAAGGTGCGCACCACTCTCTGGAACGGATGCTTTCGCTCGAACTGGTGCATGAAAGAACAGCATCGCTTTGCATTGTGTTCGTCTCCTTTAAAGGGGGGTGTGTTATAAGCTGTCTTGTGTTCAGTGGAAAGGTCTGGATTACTTTATGCAAAGTAGGAGGGTGTTTGGGATAGTTTTGATTATCATGAATGAGCTGAAGCTTTGATGTCTCGCTGAGAAACCATTGTGGGTGTGAGCAATTGAAAATCAGTCACTTTAAAATAAAGACACTGTGGAAGTCAAATAAATGCTTACTTTTTGTCTTTTCTTAGACTCCCAGTTCCTGGATAGAGGAGACACGGGGGCGGAGAGGAGGCGGCGGTCACAAGCGCTCAGCGTCATGGGGCAGCGCTGAACACCTCCGAGAGGTGAGTATTTGATGTTAGGTGGAAAATGTCGTTTGCTATTTGAGACAAAAAGTAGTCTCAAATACCAAAAAAACTTAAGTAGAACTGTCGATTGACCTGTATTCAAATCTCAGGATGATTTTTATTTCTTATTTAAAACAGTATAATTGTTTAAATCTATTCATTCCAAGGATTCGCAGCTGGGATATACTGTAAAATTTGCCCTTCCAGTCTCTATAAAATGATTTTAAAAAAATCCTTGTACAGTAATTTCAAATAACTGTTTAAAAAGGTAGATAGATAACAAAAAAAATAATATATACATAACATTATATTATAAATAACAAGAACATAATTAAAAGATATGAAGTACCATTCTATTTGTATCCAAATATTGGCATTATGACATGAGTATATAATATTTTAAAAGTTTAAAATTCAATTCTCATCAAAAAAAACTATTGTAATAAACACACTACTCTTCAAAAGGCTGGCGTTGGTAAGATTTTTGTAAAATGTTTTTGAAAGAAGTCTCTTATGCTCACCAAGGCTGCATTTATTTATTTTTATTTAAAGTAACTGGGTTTCTATTTTAATATACTTTAAAATGTAATTTATTCCTGTGATGGTAAAGCTGAATTTTCAGCTTCATTACTCCAGTCTTCAGTGTCACATGATCCTTCTGAAATCATTCTAATATGATGATTTGCTGCTCAAGAAACATTTATTATTATTATTATAAATTTTGAAAACCTTTGTGCTGCTTAATATTTTTGTGGATCATTTTTTTCAAGGATTCTTAATGAATAGAAAGGAACAGAATTTATTTTAAAATCAAAATTATTTGCATTTATTAGAAATCTTTTGTAGCTCTAATCTGCTAAATGTGACTATAAGACATGAAGATATTAAGATATTATAAACATTAATATGATTTTCTGTAAAGCTGCTTTTGAACCATGTTTATTGTGAAAAGTGGTATACAAATAAATTTGACTTGACATTTTTTTCATAAATGTATTTTACTGTCACTTTTGATCAATTGAATAAATGCATCTTTAAATAAAAGTATTCATTTCTTTCAGGAAAAAAAAAAATCATACTGACTCCAAACTTTCGAATGGTAGTAGTGTACCGCTATGTTATATATATATATATATATATATATATATATATATATATATATAATATATATTTAAATTGCTGTTAAAAGATTTTGGTCATGCCGCCCACATCAAGTTCACTATTACTGAGAAAAATAACAGGAACTACTTGACAATGGACAATGGATGATAATAATGACTTAGAAACTTTAATGATCTTTGAATAGACAAAATAACAAGCACTAACAACCCAATTATAAAATATTATTATTTAGACGTATTATTCAAATTAGTCCGAGCCACTTAATACCACCCATTTTCAGGAACCATTTTGTGCTAATTGTAATTCTAGCCTCTTATTTTACTTCTGTTGTATTTGACTTCTTTTTACAAGTATATCCACAGAGAATCCCCTACTTTTGAACAGAATTAAATATAACCTTTACTATAGGCCAATATAAAGGTCATAGCAGTTAGGTTTCCCCTCTCTTCTGCACGTTATACGTTTATATCTGATACATCATGTTTCTCACCTTCAGGTTGCTAAACTTCGACAATCCTTACAAAAACGCTCCAGACATGCAC
Organism: Ctenopharyngodon idella; assembly: GCF_019924925.1. Classification (NCBI taxonomy): domain Eukaryota; kingdom Metazoa; phylum Chordata; class Actinopteri; order Cypriniformes; family Xenocyprididae; genus Ctenopharyngodon; species Ctenopharyngodon idella. The sequence continues at coordinate 23,839,563 of NC_067222.1, forward strand.
CTCCTGCCATGGACTGTGACCACACGCAACAACACATACACAACAGCCAAACGCACACACCTGGAAGTACACAGGTAAACATGAATGTACATACAAACCTGAACAATTTCAGAATGTATCTTGTCCAGCTTGTTTACAGTAGTGACATCAACAGAGCAGTTAAGGGCAATTATAAAGGTTGTGCTTGTTTATGAGCTGAGCCTCTCAAATGGGCCCACATCTCACTAGCAACAGAGATTTAAAAACAGAGCAGCTTTACTTAGATGGTGTCAGTGAGCTACAGCCATTGATATGGCAAACACACACACACGCACACACATTATGTAGCAGTCGCTCTCTTTGTACTCTAGTAGATTTAAATAGAGGTGAGAATATGCACAAATCTGTTAGCATTATATGCATGTTTATTATATTACATATACATGCAGGTTAATCTTATGTGTTCAGGTCACATTTAACTGCAAAACCAAAAGATCGATTGATCTAATTGCATATGTAATAAATTGCATTTTCAAATGTATTCAAACTGAAAAGTTATTTTTAAACCGTTATAAATATTTCACAATTTTGCTGTTTTTGCTGTATGTTGGATCAAATAAATATACACACACACATATAGAAGTAATGAGAAAAGGGGGTAAATGTGATTACTTGTCATGAAAATATTGTCCTAGTGGAAAAATCTTAGTAGTCTTTTTGTTTTGTTCATGCAAAATGTATTTATTTTTAATTCTTAATTTTGGGATGAAATAAGACCAGACATTTTCCACGATCCCCAACACATATTAAAATTTGTAACTTTTCTTATTTTCATGTGAATGTGTGTGCATGTGTGTATACAGACGATGCCTCTCATTCCACTGAGCCGATTGGCCCCCAGACTGAGACGCAGTGTGGAAGGACTGAACCTGGAGCTGGAGGGAGTCTTTGTGTCTGAAACAGCAAAGGAACAGCACAAAGTCAGTGTGTGTTTGTATGTACGTGTGTTTCTGACCTACAATTTCAGCTCAAAATCATCTGTAACCACTGTGCATTTTTAGATTCTCGATGTACCAGATGGTCACAGAGCCCCCGTCCCAGCTCTGAGGTACAGCAGCGCTTCACAGAGTGACCCTTCTCCTGCCCAGCTGTCCCCCTCACACTCTCCCTGCACCATCACAGACGCCGGTCAGTCACTCTCATTGGTTGATTCAACAAGCGATGTGTCCAGTAGTAATAGTATATATTATATCCAAAAATATAGGTCTACTTTTGGCATTTTAATGTTCCATGCGTGTTCATAGACTAACAATTTAAAAAATAGCACAAACTGAACTTGTTCTTAGGGATGTCATTCATATTTTATCAACACATGGCAGTAAGTCTGTGTGAAATTGTTAATTGTGTAATATATGTTTGGCTGATGATTCTCTTAATTGGTCAATGTGTGTTTGTGTTTAGATATGGTTGTATGCGGACCGCTCTGTCCACCTTCCTCTCCTCCTCTATGTATGTCTGAGCCGCCATCCTCATCTCCTCGTCCAAACAAAACGTACGTCTTCCAGAGAGAACCTCCGGAGGGCTGCGAGAGAGTACGTGTGTCTGAAGAGGCCATGTAAGTTCAGCGCAAACACAAACCGCTCTGGTTTGTGTTAAAAAAAAAAAAAAATTGAACTCATGAATATAGTATTATTAATAATATTAAGAAAATGATAAAAGTCTATTCAATATTCTTGTTTGCCACTAATTTAAATTACATTATCTTGATTTAGGGGCTCTTCTCAGCAAATATTTATAATCTGGAAAGATTATTAAATTAACATTCATTTAATCAGGGTCCCTGCGGGTCCTTAAAAAGTCTTAAATTCACTTGTATCAAATTTAAGGCCACAAAAGTTGTAAATATCTTAAAGGGTTAGTTCACCCAAAAATGAAAATTCTGTCATTTATTACTTACCCTTGTGTCGTTCCACATCTGTAAGACCTTCGTTCATCTTCAGAACACAAATTAAGATATTTTTGATGAAGTCTGAGAGGTTTCTGTCTCTTCATAGAGAGCCATAGCAACTACCACTCCAAGGTCCAGAAAGGTAGGAAAAAGACATCATTAAAGTACTCCATGTGACTCCAGTGGCTTAAACTCAATTTTATGAAACGACATGGTGCTTTGTTTGCGCAAAAAAACATTATTTTTCCACTTTATTTACAAAATAATATTATCCAAAGCGTGTTCACGCAACAATACCAGCTCTCGCGTGAACACAAAACGCATGCGTCGTGATGCTCTCTTGACACTCGCACATGTGTTGTGTTGACACGCAAATCTGAACACAACACGCACGCGTCTTGAAGCTCTCGTGAACACGCGTTGCAGATCAATATTTTTGTAAGTAAAGTGGTAAATTATGTTTTTTTTTTTTTTTTTTTTTTGTGCAAACAAAGCACTTGTGTCACTTCATAAAATTGAGTTTGGAGTACATGGAGTACTTTAATGATGTATTTTTCCTACCTTTCTGGACCTTGGAGTGGTAGTTGTGTTGACAGAAACCTCTCAGACTTCGTCAAAAATATCTTAATTTGTGTTCTTAAGATGAACGAAGGTCTTACGGGTGTGGAACGGCATGAGGGTGAGTAATTAATGACAGAAATTTCATTTTTGGGTGAACTAACCCTTTAAACTTTATTAGAAAAGTAATCATTTCAAGAGGTCTTTAGTTTGGGGACAGAAAAACATGAACAGCAATATGGCTTAATGTGATGGCAATGATTATGATTTAATTGCGAGCGCTGCATGTTTCAAAGTAAAAATGCGGCACTGTTGCACGTTCTACAGGCTCATGCTGTCAAAGCAGTTCAGTCAGTGAATACCTTGCATTTATTTCAAGCGATTGCTTATTGATCTACTGTTGGTGAATTAACAGCATTGTTTACCTTATGGTTTTTATATCATACCTGCAAACTCATCACATTTCTAAAGCATCTTCATATACTGAGGTTACCAGGGTTACCGCTATATTTCAGCTGTTCCATAAGCTCCACCTACTGTCACAGATCGAAACTGCATTTCATTCAGCCAGTGGATCGAAAAGAGGCAAATGTGCATTCTAAAAATCTAAACAATTAGATTATAATTTTGACTCATCCCTTTTCTTAAAAAAATTTTTAAAGGCTGAAATGTGAGGTTTATCATTTTATAAAACTTTTTGTTTTTGTCAAAACCTGTATTATTTGAACTGTAAAGTTGTTTAAATCATGTTATGGTTTAAATGTTACTATAGGTCTTGCTCTCCCCAGTCTGTACGATGTTCATTTTATTTGTGCAGGTCTTAAAAAAGGTCTTAAAAAGCCTTGCATTTGACTTTAAAAACTCTGAAAATTCCCTGTTAAGTTGCATATCATGCAGTTATTTTCATAAAATCAATCATTTGATCAATCGGTCCTAATATTAACTATTCTCAAAACATCAATTCTTTTCAGTCTTGCCTGTCACGGAAATGCCCCTCTTCAGCCTTCCTGTCCTGACCCTAACAAGGTGAATTTCACACCTCACGGTGGCTCCGCCTTCTGCCCTGTCAGTCTCCTCAAGCCCCTCCTCCCATCAATGGACCTGTTATTTCGTGGCCTGTCCGTTTCACCCGTCACTGGCTGTTTGGCTCAAAGTGCCGCCCCCTGCCAGACACCGGGACATGCTGTGGGTGGTTATTTGAGCGGCGCCCTCCCAGACCCTACCAGCACCTCTCTGTGAATGGGGGACATTCACGACAAAAAGAAAGAAAAACAAAAGAATGTTGTGCCTTTGTTCCTATCATCAGAGACTTTGGCATTAAAGTGCCTCAAAGAGAAGTAACTTTTCTACAAAACAGCGCATGCCATCCACCCGGTAAATGATTTGTTTTGATCGGCACAGAGATTAAAAAAATCACGATGGAAGAACAAAATGGAGAACTTTTCATCAACCAAAACTATGGTAGACTCTCCCCAACATGATTTGCCAGGGGACCTTTTGACCTGAGGACACCCACTTGGCACTTGTGATCATTTTGTTTCACATTATAGCATTTACCTATTGGTATGTTTCCTATAATTTCTATAAAAGTATATTGATGACTATTCATCATCTGTGTAAGAATATATTTTTAACACTGTCAGAACAGAAAATGGTCATTTAGAACATTCATTATCATATTTTGTCCATCAGACAGACTATCGAACATTTGTGTTTCAAGCCTGACCCACTCCATGACAGTTTTACAGAGCTGTGGATCAGTTTCTCAATTCAGTATTTAACAGACAACATGAAAGAGACACTCATAGTCCAGAGAGTCTCTCATCAGCTGTTCATTGTGGTGGCATTTCATCTTGACAACTGATGTTTTTGAATGCTGGGTTTGTTTTGAATACGCTCTAGCATTTCTATTTAGTAGTTAAGAATGTATGCATTTACACATGATTAAGATGAGATCTGAACTGTAGGTATTCAATGAATGCCAACAAATGTTCAGAGAGGGAGTAAAAGGGTGAATCTTACAAAGCTTGTCAAGAAAATGTCCCAGTCATATATTACCTCCAATCAAAAGAAAAGTTTTTTTTTTTTTTTTTTGCATTGTGTCATTTTTTTTAGGACAATTAAGCACATTTTTGTTACTGTATTAAAGTTTTAAAAACATACAAATATATATAAAATATATGTCCTAAATTATACTATATAATAAATACTATTTTTTTTGAGGTTGGATTGAAATATGATGGGGATATTTTCTTTATGCATTCTTTGAGATTCACCGAACCAGAGTAAATGTGTTTACAGTTGTAATTTAATGAGGGTAAGGCAGTGGCCATTATTGCTTGTTTATTCTGAGGTCTTCATGTATTGTGGGCCACCCACACTTACATCTTGATGTAAGAGAAGAATACCGGCAGGACCCCATCAAGGGTTTATTTTGCTACACGTGATTAGTGTGCTGTATGTTTTACTGAATTTCACTTCAGACTTGACTACTATGTTTTACCACGGTGGTCATATTGTTCAGTTCATTATACACACAACACTTTACACAAGACACAAGCAAATTTGCTTGCATTCAGGTTCAATATGTGCACATCACAAGGAATGAAACTGCCAGCAAATTATTGTTTGCCGACACTGCACTGTTATTATTATCCCATATTTTTACATGGATTGTGTCTTGGTGTCATCCATTGTTTTTTTTTAAAGTTCTCGCTTGTTACCTTGTTCTTTAAGGGTGCTGTTTTAATGACATTGTTCTCAGATTGTTATTGTTACTGTTATTTTGTTGGGTACAGTACACCAAAACTTTTTTTGTCCCATATATTGTAAATTGATGTTACTCAATTTTGGCTGCCATAAATGAGAGACAAGCTAAGAGAAATAAGAGTGTGTTTACTGTTTTGTATAGTTATGTATTCTTGAGCATAATTTTCACAATTATTACATTTATATGTTTACATTTAAATTAAATACCGTCTTGGAATTAGAATTCTAGTTAAATGATTGATATAATATTTGTATGAATGAGACGTACACGTGATGCTTGTAGACGAACTCGATGCCCCGCCCTCTTAAAGATTCCAGCCCTGTGATTCGCTGCATGTCGTCAGCTTTTGCTTATTTGGACCAATTGAAGTAATACACATACCACTACGTAAAATCCTAACTGCTTATTTTCAAGAAAGGCCCCGCAGATTTATTTATAGGGAGTTGTATATAATGCCCAAATTAAAGTAGCAGGCAGATTTTTGTACAATCATATACAAAAATAGAGATTGAGCGAAAAGCCCCATGATGGGAGGGAAGTCACCGCGGTTTAGCAAATAACGACATGCTCTTAGCTTAATTGTGTATTTTAAATCTGTTTAAATTACAGGCATATCAGCAGAGTCCACAGATTTCCTCGGGTCCTTCTCCTCTAGTGTCATTTGACGCGTCAAATGAAAACATTTATTAGAGACTGCCCCAACAGTAATTATTCTCTATAATCCCTATATGTCAAAAACAGACCGAAAACTCAGCATTTCGAGTACAGCATTATTTAGGCTTTTGGGGCTTCTTCGCAATATCAGGAAACAAAAGCCGCATTTTTAAACCGCACTCACTCACTCATCATTTTCAGGATGCGGCTATTTGAACACAGCTAGCGCGCGGTACATTTACACTACTAATCTGTAAATAAATAAAATAAAACATAATAAATAAACTAAGTAATACGACTGGACGTGTAATATCGTTGTTACTGTAAGTCGCTTTGAGACTAACTTATAGATGTAATTTCAGAGGAAGGAGAGCCTCATCATCAGTACAGAGAAGAGGGGGATCTAGAGTCGCGTCATCATTTCCGGGCTACCGATCGCCGGTAGAGTGGATCGGGACGCAGGAGCGCGGGGTACGGGGAGCGGAGCGGTGTCCGTGTCCGTGTCCATACCGAGACTGCTGGACGATAGCATGGCTGCCGGGAAGGCAACGAGCAAACCGTCTTTCTGGCAGAACGAACGGCTCCGGTTCATCGTCTGTTTCTGCGGGGTGTTCGTGTGCTACTTTTATTATGGAATACTGCAGGAGACAATGTGAGTATTAAACAGCATTGCATTTGAAGATCCTACATGGCTTTTAATTACATAGGAAATAAAAATCTTTAAATCATCAGTTGCTATCGTTGCACTGAATTAGTCTCTGTCCATGTGGTTGCAATAGTAAGTAGAGAGTGGAAACGACCCTTTAGCTATTTCACCTTGCTGGTTGACACTCTCTGCATTCTTACAGTATATGACAGTATATAGTATACTATGGTAAAGCCTGATGACAGCTCGCTTGTCAGCGAGAAAAGGCTCTGATTTATCGCACACAATTGTTTTATTGTTCTCTGTGTGTGGCAAGCTGTTTTAACATGTATTCCTTTAAACCAGTGGCTCTCAACCTTTTTGACTCCAAGGTTCACCTTTGTCCAAGACAATATTTGAAGGCTCTTCTAAGCTGATATGTACTTCTGGTGCATCTGTTGTAATTAAAAGCATATAACTCAAAAATGTCAGTTTAATGTTGTACATCTTTTTTAGCATTTTCATTTATATTTTGTTAATGTAACTCATTTTAAATAATTTCAGATCTTATTTCGTCCCACCTGGAAGTTTGCCGAGGCCCCAGAGTTGGCCCCTGCTTAAGAACCACTGCTTTAAAATTGTAGTATTAGTGTAATTACTAGTAGGTAATCTAAGAGTCACTTTTGCAATTTCACTAGTAACTATTCATTAGATAATGGTTGACTTCTATGGGGAACTTCTGACTAGTGTGTTAGTAATTATTCATTAGCTACTAGTGCTTATATGTACTAGTATTTATTCCAGTTTTAGGTACTAGTATCCATCCCCATTGTTATAGCTACTATTAAAAGTTATCTCACTAGTTACAGTTCAGTGGTGCGGGAAGACGTTTTAGGTTGGGGGTTCATTTGAATAAGAAACAATATTGAGTCTATAAAACGCATCAAAACAAAAGCTGCCTACCTTACACAACACCGAAAGTGGACTTGCGCTGTAGAGAAGAGCAGACAGATTCTTTCTATGCACACTGCAACGGTCACAAAATGACGTCACACTCTGTGCGTATGTTTTAAAAAACATAATTTAACAAATAAATAAGACATTTTAATAGCCCACTTAAAGTGTTTATTACAAATAAATTACTACAAGCTGAAAATGAATAAATGTAAATGAACAAAAATTTGCATTGCATTTACAATCCTGTGAAAACAGCCACTTCCCGCGCCCGTTACAGTTGCTGTTTTATTTGTTATATGTAAGGACTAGTCAGAATTGCTACGTTACAATGCAATTAAAAGTCTTACTAGTAAGATTAAAGTTGTTACTACAAAGATCTAGAATCGCACACTAGTGTGTAATACAACTTGCGTTGGTGTCTATTAAGTTAGTACTAGAAAAACTAGACTAGAGGCTAATAACTATTTGAAAAGTTGCCAGTAACTAAGAATAAGTACTAGTACGTAATGGTTAGCAAGCCTGAAATGCGTACCAGTGACAGTTGGAATATATTCTAGCCTGAAACACCGATATCACAGCCAAAACAATGTCAGAAAACTCAAATGTTCAAATTGATTGACAGATCGATAGTTTCTGATTGGCTAAAAAAATTGCAGGCCGTCCCCCTTCTCTAAACTGACCATCCCAAACTGTGAGAGATAGATCATTAATCAATAATTAAGATCTAATATATAACACAACTAAATTCTAAAAACTTCTTTCATTAAAAGGCAGGAACACAGCAAGCTGACGGTCGGCCGTCGGGCAGTTTTTGTTCGTCGGCCGACTAAGTTTTCTCAGTGTGTTCCGCATCGTCGGCTGAAGTTGGTCCTCGTCGACTTTTTTCGGCCGATTCAACATGTTGAATCGGCGTCGGTCAGTCAGGCCATCTGATCATTCTGATTGGCTGTTCAGCTACTGCCACCTGCTGGTACGGAAAGGCATTTTTTCTTACGCAGGTGCAGAACGGTCGTGCTACTTGCGTCGGTTTGGTGTGTCAGGGCAACTTTGGACCCAGACGCTGCCGACGTGAGCCGACCCCGTAGTCTTCTTTTGTCGCCACTAGTTCGTCGGCGTCAGCTTGGTGTGTTCCTGCCTTAAGAGACTAAATGTTATGTTATATGAGATATTAGATCTTAATTTAGTTAATTGTATATTTTAAATAGTGTTTTTTTTTTTTTTAATTCTTGGTCTATTTAGTATTGATGTTCCATTACTAGCAAAATAATTGAGTGTTTCTAATGACAACTGTCCTTATGAATCTGTAACAACAGTTGTGATTTCTCAGGGCATCCAAATTCTTACTGGTGTACATCTTGATACAAAAACAATGACACTGACATATTTTAAGATATCTCAGTGCAAGTTGCTTTCAGTTAAAATAAACTCAAACATGAATTTTAGTCTGGGACTAGGCTTAAGCCTTGTCAGTGAAATGACAGTGACATACCAGGGGTATGTCTTTTTCCTTTTGATTCCTGGGGTGATTTTTTTTTTTTTTTTAATTATTTTGCCATGTTTTTAACCATTTTACATCTACACAGTACATTTCAAAACCTCTCAGATGATTTGACCTCTCAATGTCATGAAGACTATTTCTTTTTATCAAGCGCTAAAATTAGTCACTGCAGTAAACAACAGTTTCTTCCCCAGCCACTGATGGTTATTTTTACCGCCAGTGATCATTAAGTATCCTTGTTCCAAACAGTTGTTCCCTTCAATCCCACAATACCCCTGTCTTCTTTTTCGTCCAGCACGCGAGGGGACTACAGTCACGCGGGGAAGAAGGAGAAGTTTCGTTACGCCACCACCCTAGTCTTCATCCAATGCATCATCAATGCTGCTTTCGCCAGGCTCTGTGAGTCAAACCTTCAGATGTTCTGATTGCATGTGTGGCGATCATGTGTGACATAATAAATGGGTGGTATCGCATTATGGCACCACTTTTTTATGTGCTATATGTGTTGCTGCACGTGTTTGAATCCGAAGTAATTCTGCATTCTCTCTATTTTATGTTTGTAGTAATTCAGTTTTTTGAGAGCTCAAAGCAGGACCACACAAGAAGCTGGCTCTACGGTGTGTGTTCTCTGTCTTACCTGGGCGCCATGGTGTCCAGTAACTCCGCCCTGCAGTATGTCAACTACCCCACACAGGTCAGCACAGCTCTTTACTCTCATATCTCTATATCTCTCCCTCACAACATCATGCTCATGAGTCTTTGTTCTTTCTAGGTGTTGGGAAAATCCTGTAAACCAATTCCAGGTAAGAGAACATTGTAAACATTGTTATCTTTAACAAACAAAGCTCTCATGTTTCAGTCAAGAATGTAGAACATTCTGGTCTTGTTTTACTGTAGTTCATGTTCATGTTCAAAACACACGACTTCAGGGGTATGCCGTTTCATTCGGGGTCAGTAAGAAGTGTGGGGTTAAAAAAAAATCTTACCAGCCCCAAACGTTTGAACGATAGTGTATAGAGACTAAACAGTGGGCCCAAAATGTATTTGGACACTTAAATAATAAACAAGAGTCATTGCAATAGATAAAAGAAATTTCTAAATTAGAATTTAGACTTATTTAGAAATGATAGCACAAGCATACTTTTAAAGTCCCCCTGTAGTCAATAATTTTATCCCTTAAAACTCATCTTTGATCATCAAAAGGACACATTTAAACATTTCTTCCTGTGAAAAAATTTCTTCATGCCTTAAAATAGCTTGAATGTAACTACACCCTTGCTTCATTTATTATACGCGGATCTATGAATATGCTAATTAGCCCCACCTCCACTCACTCGCACAAGTTCAGAGATCCACTCGGTCAACTTGCTGAAGTAAACTCAGCACAATGGTATTGGTATCAGTTTTTACAACGTCAGACACATGACGGTAATTAATATGATTAGCCTTTTGCTTGACAACATTATCAAACAGCTGCTAATAATGTGTTGCTAATATTACATAAACAAACCATGTTCCCGTTCGTGAGTCAGACAGCTGCCTTATAAAAATCTGTATCCTTAGAAATGCTTTGAACACCTTAGAACGTCAGTGGAGAAAGACATAGTTTATCATAATATCGTAATATACATCATACACGCACTATATTGCTAAATCTACCCGATTTTTCATATCAACAGAAAAATATACTGGGATAACCTGGCTTCTTGAGACTCTCCTGCTTCAGAGAGCTCATGGTTAATGATATGCTAAATCCCGCCGGCACGTTGATGTGATTGTTTACAAGGTAGTTTGTGACGTCACAAACAACAGCGACTTCAAACCGCATTTTTGAAACTGTCTTTAAATTACTGCAGTTTTAAAGAGAAAATACTCAGTAATGGTGTTGACTTTTGAATTTGCACACGGTTTGTCTAAAAGCATATTAAAAACACCACATAGACATATAAACAACATTAAAAACTTAATTTTCACCACAGGGGGACTTTAAGCAAAACAAATAATAAAAATGAATAAAAAAAAAAAATAAAAATGTGGACATTTACTGGTTGTCAAACATAATAGAAAGTCCAGAGTTAATGGGGGAGAAACCCTTGAAGTTGTTTAAAAGTAATTTACAAAACAGCTAAAAAAGAAATAGTTTCACATCATTTGTTTGCAGATGCCACTTGGTTTGATATTTTGTCCAATTAAATGACATTCAGACATTAAGTAAGGCTTCAGTGTCCTAATTCTTTTTGGCCCAATGTAGCTGTCATTTTCTTGTCATCTAGATGTATTTTTGTTTGGAGGACAAAATTTATGCTCGCCTCACATGTTCAGAGATATTCCCATGTGGCTTTTTTTTTTTTTGGCTTATGTTTGTTGGCCATATGGCAAACTATTCTCTTTGTTTCATGCACATCCACACAACAGAAACCTCTTCAGATTGATGGTATTGGTCACGTCTTCCCATTGTGCTTGTGTCCCTTTTTCTTCACAGTGATGATTCTGGGTGTCACGATCCTGAGGAAGAAATATCCCATGGCAAAGTATCTGTGTGTGTTTCTAATCGTCACTGGGGTCGCCCTCTTCCTCTACAAACCCAACAAAGGCTCCAGCGCATCAGATGAACACACGTTTGGCTTTGGAGAGATGCTGCTGGTTGGTCTCTGTTTGAATCTGTTCCGTTCTCTGCCTTGTATAGCATTTCTAGTCCTCTGTGTGAAGATGATCTGATGTGTGTTTCTTTGATCGTAGCTGCTCTCTTTGACTCTGGATGGGATGACAGGTGTAGCTCAGGACCACATGAGGGCGCGGCACCAGACAGGAGCCAATCACATGATGCTGAACGTCAACCTGTGGTCCACACTGATCCTTGGAGTAGGTGAGTTGTTAAAAATAGGGTCCTGTTAAAATATAGGAACATAGGTACTTTGTTAGTGAAGGTTCTGGTTATTAAAGGTTAAAGACAATGGAACAAATGATTGTCACTAGGATTGGAGGAACATGTTAATAATATTGTCCCCTTAGTCTGGGCGATATATTTGAATGTTCACAATATATTGTGATTTGTTTTGCTGGAAATAAATGATTAAACTACATCATGAATAATATTACTCTGATTTTAATGCACATCATTTTTGGCCATTAAGTTACTGTGTCATTAGATGAATTTATTCTCGTCTCATGACTTGTTTGTATCAGACTAAGGTGTTAGTTCACCCAAAAATGAAAATTATGTCATTAATTACTCACCCTCATGTCGTTCCACACCCTTAAGACCTTCGTTCATCTTCAGAACACAAATTAAGATATTTTTGATGAAATCTGAGAGATTTTTTTTAATACCCCATAGAAAACAACATAATTACCACATTCAAAGTCCAGAAAAGTAGTAAAGACATCGTTAAAATAGTCAACGTGACTACAGTGGTTCAACCGTAAATTTATTAAGCGACGAGAATAAATTTTGTACGCAAAAACTGATTAAAAGAACTTTCAGATTTCATCAAAAATATCTTAATTTGTGTTCCGAAGAATAAAGGTCTTAATGGTGTGGAAGGACATGAGGGTGAGTAATTAATGACAGAAATTTCATTTTTGGGCGAACTAACCCTTTAAAGGTGCAATGTGTAAATTTTGGCGGCATCTAGTGGTGAGGTTGCGGACTGCAACTAATGGCACACACCCTTTGCACCCCTTCCTTATGGAGAAGCTACGGTGGCCGTCTGGCCGACACAACACAAAGATGTCGTCGTCTGAGACCGCAGATAGCCTGAGTGAAGCAATGAAGTTTCTTCTTACTTCTGACAAACCAGATGACTACTACTACTACTACTACTACTACTACTTCGTGCGTATTCAACGTAGTGACGACGCAAGCTGCCTCTAAAAAATGAGGAAGATTAAATATCGTAATGGTGTCCGAAAGCCTGCCATAATTATTTTTAACTAGATTTTTACTACATTTTGCCTTAAACATTTAGAGTCTACAATGAACAATCATTGTTTGGTTGAAATTATGTTGCCTCATCACCTTTTTCAGAGCAAATGATTTTAGTACACTGTCTTCTTATTTCCTCCTAGTTTTTGTACTAAGTGAATGTCTTCATGGTTTCTAAATAGTATACTAGTATTTCCATCAGACCAGAGCTCGTTGTCAGTATATCTTCCTCCAGCAGGGGGAGCTCTGGCTCTATGCTTAGTCTTGGTGTTGTTATTATTTCAGGGTTGACTGAAGCAACCCTGCTGATCTCCAGCAGCTGTTCAGTCTGTCTGCCTCAGCTCTGAAAGGCATCTGTTCCTCACTTTTAATCTTTAATCTCATCACACATGCAGCAAACTTCCTTCCTTCCAAACCTCTCATTATAAAACCAGAGCCGTCCTGTGGTGCTCTCTGAAGTTATCAGAAATAATGAATAGTTTTTGTCAAGTTTCTCTTTTAACTAGGCAAATGCAAAATGATACAGAGTCCAGAATTATACTCGGCAAGCCCAAATGCGAGTAAAAATTGGCTTTGGAGAGTAAAGTTACTTTCCAACCTCATGAAGGCGTAATAAACACTTTAAAAAAAATAATATATATGTATATATACCTGTTCTATATATATATATATATATATATATATATATTATACACACACACACACACACACACACCATCTACTAAAATAACATCTCTCGCTCATTCTCCTTTTTCTTTTTTCTGAATAGCTGTGCTGTGGTCAGGGGAGGTATGGGAGTTTTTGACATTTACTGACCGCTATCCTGGCATCATCTATAATATCCTCCTGTTTGGTATCACTAGCGCTCTTGGACAGGTGGGTTTGTTGTTTGCATACAACAGATCAGCACCATCATTCAGTCATTCATTCACTCACATAAAATAATAGTAAATGATAGTTAAAAAATCCAGGGTTAAAACATTTATTCTCCTCCTCTTTCTTCAACTAGACCTTCATCTTTATGACTGTGGTATATTTTGGACCGCTCACCTGTTCCATCATTACAACAACACGGAAGTTTTTCACCATCCTGGGATCCGTGCTGCTCTTTGGGAACGTCATCAGCACTATGCAGTGGTTTGGCACCATTCTCGTCTTCCTTGGTGAGTGAAACTATCTTATCTGTCTTGTATATATCTATAAATTTAAAAATAATACACTACCATTCAAAAGTTTGTTTTTTTAATTGAAGTATCTAATGCTCACAAAGGCTGCATTTTAGAGCTGCAAGGTTAGTTGATAAAAGATCGCAATCTCGATTCAAACACCCACGCGATCTTATTCCTAAATGACAATGATTTTCCTTTGTCTATTAAACCTTGACAATCACACCAGAACATTGAAATCTGCATTGACGCTGCTGCTGAGCCAGAGAAAGCAGTTGTCATGTATAGGTATAGATGTGGTCTTTTCAACCACATAGTATCATTATTTTTGTCTTACAATAATTCAAATTATCACAGAAGTACTGGGACAAAAGTTTATAGTTCGGATATAAACACTCGTGTCTACAGAAATAATCAAAATAGAGCAAATCACCTTTTGAAAGTAACTTGGCTCTCAAAAATAACGTTTGTATCGATTACATCATTATGCCACCAGGTGGCGTTAAGTGACTGTTAAAAATGTATTTGTCATTGAATCATTCGTTTAACAGATTCGTTCAAAAACGCTGATTCATCCAGTAATGAAAAAAGTGATTCAATGACTTATAAGCAAGTAATTGAATCATTCATTCAAACTGTTTTTTTTTTAAATAATTAATTCAGATTAATTAAACATTTTTAAATAAACTGCAGCAATTTAACATTTAGTCAGAACCTAGTAAATTACATATTTTTAGTTGTCTATTCAGAATCGCGATCTCTATTTGAAAAAACAAATTGAAAAAACATTTATTTGAACAAAAATAGAGTAAAAACAGTATTATTGTGAAAAATGTTCTATTTTAATATATTTTAAAATGCATTTATTCCTGTGATGTCAAAGCTGAATTTTCAGCATCATTACTCCAGTCTTCAGTGTCACATGATCCTTCAGAAATCATTCTGATATGATGATTTGCTATTTATTATCAATGATGAAAAGAGTTGTGCTGCTTAATATTTTTGTGGAAACCGTGATACATTTTTTTTTTTTGAGGATTTTTTTGAGGAATAGAGAGTTCAAAAGAACAGCGTTTACTTGAAAAAGAAATCTATTATAACAATGTAAAAGTCTTTGATCAAACGTCTGTCACTTTTGATCAATTTAATGCATCCTTGCTGAATCAAAGTATTAATTTATTTTTAATCCCAAACTTTTAAACAGTAGAGTATATACTTTAAAAATCTACATTTATATATTTTAGTTTATTTATTTATTTTAAATTATGAAGTAGTTCATACATAGGTACATTTCTATATTTGTTTACAAAATTAATTTGAAGAATTTAAGCATAACATTTTAGATCAAACAAAGTTGCCTAGACTTTTTACTGGTCGTGTACATCTGAGCTTGTTAAAGTTGAGTTTTGTGTTGAGCGGTACTAATAATCAGTCCAGAGCTGTGTGGCCATAATGAGCAGATGTATAATAAGCTCAACCATGACTCTGCTCTGTCTTTCAGGCCTTGGACTGGATGCCAAATTTGGAAAGTCTCCTAAAAAGACGACACACTAAAGACTGGAACCCTGTGTGTGTGTGTGTGTGTGTGTGTGTGTGTGTGTGTGTGCGCGCATGCGTACATGTATGCCTGCATTTGAACCCTTGAGACAAACATAGACATTTATTCTCTAAACACTTTACCACACTAATTCCATCACTGGTGTACTTCAGAGATGATGTTTTTATTACTCGAAATATTGTTATAATGCTGATGTTCTGAACATTTAATTATGGGATATATTTGCCCATCATCTCTCAAAATGGTATCCATGGTAACAGAAGGACAGTGCAAATGTGTGTCTGCGCCTAATCATAATCTGTCATGCTCATAAGGCGAAATCAAAAAGAGAATTGTTGGATAAAGGTAAAGATCCTATTTAAAACTGTAGTCTAAAAAAATGCACACGCTAATTGTACTTCCTGGAAGACTACCTCCAGCGAGGCAACCACCGATTTTTTTTTTTTTTTAGCTACCCCGAATTGTACTTTTGACATATTTATAGATACACGTCCAAGTCATTTGAGAAATGTGGATTCAGACAGGTGGATTTTGCCTTAATTTTAGTCTTAATTTAGGCAACGTCTGATTATTGTCATTGCATTCCCCAGGAAGTGTGTGTGTGTGTGTAGTGTTTACTTTGTGTATGTAATGCACAAACACCTGTATAGATGAATTATTTGTCAAAACATGGCGTTTTCATACCAGATGTCATATTTTTATTCATGTGTCTCATGTCTTGTTTGAAGTCAGCAAAGCAAATGTTTAGAAAGTTTTTTTTACAAAAAAAAAAAAATCATCTGCATTATACTGTGTCCATATTTTAGAATAAAAATGTAATTTTTTAGATTCATTCTACTCTGCATCTCTACGAATGGATCTGATTGGAATCATAACGGGTGTTTAAATAAAAGGGAAACTCAATCAGGTTTCAAGAAGATGCTGTTGACCAGCTGTCATCAGGGAACGTCTGCCAAAAACGCCGCTCGTGTCTGCCAGCATCATGTTCTCGCTCTGTTCGGGGAGACAAAAACAACCAAATGACATTAAACACACACCCTGGACATGAATGGATTTGTGGTTTGTGTTTTCAATCGCACCTCTTAAAGTGCACGTCTTGTTGCAGTAGATATAGTTGGTACAAAACACATCAGTGGCGCAGAGAACACATTGACTTGAATGGACTGGAGCTGAAGATGCAGTTAAACTGGATGAAATGTACCTGACGAGAGTGTCATCCACCTCTCATAATCGTGATTGCAATAGAGAACAGTCACCGTTTGCTTAACAGGAACTCTGAGGAAAGGTTAATGTGCAATTCAAAGCAGAAAATGAAATTGGAGGGAAACAAACACGGCCGGATGTCAGGAAGGCAATCTGATTAAAAGAGCCAGCAGAGGAGAACTGGCAGTGCAGCAAAACTACATTTCCACACTCACCGTTTGAACAAGCTGCCCTGAGGGTGTCCTGGCTAAAACGATGATGAAGTGCTTTTCTCCTTTTTCTCTTTCTCTCTGTTATTTTAATCTCATGCTCATTTTAAGCTGAGCACTTTTAGGCTATGTAAATGGAATTTTAAAGGTGGTTTTATTAACGCATGTCATGAATATAAAGAAGCAAAAGCAATAGTGATACATAGTAATGATAGTAGTTCTGAAAGTTGTGGTAGTTCAAAGTAAGGTACGGAAATCTGTGACAATGCTGCCTTTTTCAGGAAAAAGTGTATATTGCCAGTCCATGGATGTGTGCTTTCATAAACACATATCCATGTAAACTAACATTTGTATTTTGGAAGGTCAGCATCTATTGTTGACTTGCTCATAACTGCAATTAAAATAGCTTTGTGTAATCTTATTATATTGTGTTACTGCAATATATAAACCAATTCCTATTTTGGTCTTTTTAATTTAAAGGAGCTTCTTATTCACAATTTCATGATGCAATAAATAAACTTGAAATTAATTCGTATAAAAAATGTAAAACTTTTTAAAAACGCATAACCTTTTTTTAAACCTTTTTTTTTCTTCTATTGATAGCGGGTTTATGTTTACAAATCTGTTAAAAATCAATATTTTTAATTTAGTTGGTGCCTATAATTTGCTGTCAGTATTGTCTAGTGTATTTACAGGCAAAATAGTAGTATTAATAAGCAAAATATGGACCAATGTGCTTAATTGTCATGCAAATAATAATACCACAACGCAAAATAGGCTATAAAATTTTAATTTAAACATAGTTTTATCACTGACCTTCTTTTATCTTTAATCTTTAAGATGAAATATGACCTAGACATGTTCTTGACAGGTTTTGTGAGAGTGATATTTACAACAACACATCTCGTTTTTTTTCCACTCCAGACATCTGAAATGAGCAGGTGAAATATGTTATTTAAAAAGTTATCAGAGAACGAATGAAAACTATTTACAGATAAGATATATCACACGACAAAGAAAAAAATGTATGCGTGAGTTAAATTTGTCCATTTAAAATGATATTTCTCATTAGTAATAAAAATACTACGACCTAGAACGACCTTCTCTTTCTCCTTTACTACTGTCACTTTACTGCGTACAAGTACACTATCCTCTGAAGTCCTTAAATTTTCTTTCTTATCTGGGATCAGATACCTAAAATCGCTGCAGATAACACTAAAGTGTGCGTGCAAACTCGCAAACTGACCCTAGATCAGACTCAGCGACCAGTGGTAAGAACACGTACCGCGCCTTCGAATGGGTAGCCACAGCACCGCCTTTACAAAATACCTCTGCGTATAATCATATAATCGTTCATTTGTCATTTTTATTATTATTAATTGATTAACATTTCAATTATTGCACTGTAATATGTATTTATTAACTGAAATGATGACAAAGTTCGTCTAACTATAAAATAACAGATCAGGCAAACTCAATAAGATCCCCGCGGACGGTGTCCTATTCTCTCAGTGGAAGAGATACTGCTGGAGTTCTCGAACGGCCCTCGCTTGATTCCTTCATTTCTGTACTTTTTTGGGAGATTTTAAATCATCTCATCAATCACAATGCTGAGCACGGTCAGCCGGCAACTCAGAAGCCATCCTGCCGTAAGTGATTGATGATTTCTGGACGATTTATTCCGTAAAAGACGATGGCAAGCACGAGTTGCGCAAACGTTTTCGTTAGCCTGTTAGCGTCCCTGCTGCGGAATTGCTGGACATGCCACCAGTCTGGATATTTATACAGCTGAATAAACACAAATGAATCCAAAATATGTATTTAAATTAGACGAAAAATCCTAGAAATATCAGGAATTTTAAAATTGTGGTTCCCAGGCCTGCAAAAGTAATGGAAACGAATAAAAGTTGGAAATACTGGAAATATTTGTTTTAAAATATTTAATATGATATCTCTTTTTTGGTGCAGTCTCAATAAAATTGTCTTTATAAACGCTTATCAAATAATAATCACAAACGACTTGAGAGTAAAAGTTAATCTCTGTCAGAAAGTATGGAAATCCAAAAGGAAATGTTTAATTACGTTTTAATAATTAGTATTTTTTTTTTTATTAAATAAATATTAATGTCATACATGTACTTTTGTTGAGTTGCAGATATTGAACACTTTACAATTAATAAACATTAAAATCAGAATACGTTTTCAATCGGGTATAAAATATCAAATTAATATATTGTAAAGCTCACTAAATGTTAATGTTGCGTTGCCACAACTAGACAAACGTATCAAAGTGTCAAACCAGTCACGACCGTGTCCGTGACCGTCACAAGTAAACAACACCATTTCCCATTGTAATGGACCAGCCGCATATGTTCATTCCGAGTATTTATGTGAATAATTAGATGAACTTTAAGTTTTCTTTAAATGAAATGCCATTAAAACGTGTTTTATTTGTATGTGCGCACTTAAACTCAAAGAGAACTGTCGCAGGAGGCCTGCGTGCTACGTGACACCATTGGCTATCTGGACTAAAACTCAAGGACAAGCGTGTTAAACTGAGGACAGACTGAGAAGTGTGGCCTAATACACTTTCACTTTTAAACTATCAGAGCTATTTATTTAGTATTCTCAGTATTTTTGTTAGTCGACCCCATATTTTAACTTCAGGACTGTTTTTATATCTTGGCTCGGAATGATCTCCTAACCATTTACAGCTTCTGAAGGCTGTTAGAAGACATTTGCATGTAAAGTTTGGAAGCTCAGGGATTTTAAGAGAAACTCTGATCTATTATTTGCTTTATTTAAGGCTTTTGTGTTGTAATGGAGCAACGTTTGTGGACAGTTTTATTTAACAGTAATGTCAGTCATTACTGTTTAATCTAGATCTGTGGTTCTTTCCTGGAGGTCGATAATATGGTTTTGGACATTTTACATTATCAGTATCATAAAAACAATTGCATCAGTATCATAAAATATCATTATATCAGTATCATAAAAACAATTTTATTGTTTTTATGATACTGATATAAGTGATATACAATGTAAAATTTGCATCCTAATGCAAAACCAGTTGTGAACCGCCAGACTAGATGGTCATGATTTCCATGATTTCAAAGTTTAATACATCACCTTCAAGTCATTCGACTTGAAGTTACAGTTATTTTATATATTTTGTTTTGTTTTTTGTTCACCTTTCACCATAGTTGATCCCACTATTTATTTTCATTGGCGGTGGATGTACCATGTCTCTTTCATATCTGGCTCGCCTGGCAATGCGCAACCCTGATGTCTGGTAAGTATCTGTTCTACAGAAGATACAAGTCCATTAATCATCTGTCTCTCACAATGGATACAAAAACGTAACTGAAAGGCCTTATTCTTTTATTAATTGAGGAGCGATTGCTATTAAGATCAAACACCGTGTCTACACCAGACATGAGCGGCGCAATGCGACAAAAGCAGAATCCATTATAATCAGTGATGCTGTCTACACTGGATGCGACGTGACACAACAAATTCCTGACAATAAACTGATGCCCGGTTCTATTTCTGACATACTTAAAGCATTTGCACTACTACTGACACGAAGAACAAATAGATTTGAGCGGTCACTTTGTAACATCCAGTCTGACAGCTTCAAGCTTTTATGGTGCAGTGTGACATACATTTGTGATTCTTAATACCTTGACTCAATCAATTGTGAGAAAACAACAGTGCTGCTCAGATGTTCATGTCAACTCTTTTATTTAGTTTTTATCATGCATGCCTTTTTTTATTTGTGCACTCATTTGCTTCATATCTACAGCTGGGACAAAAAGAACAACCCAGAGCCTTGGAATAAACTGGGTCCCAATGATCAGTACAAGGTATGATACATGTGCCAGGATGCATTTTGCTTCTTTTTTTCTTCTTTTTTCTCCTTGTGTTTGAAGGAATGTTCTGGGATCATTTGTCCTTTTAGTTTGGAAAAAAAATGCATTCACAGTAAAGCACTTTGAATGGAAGCCTATGGAACAAGCCAATTCAGGCCCGGTTTCACAGACAAGGCTTAGATTAAGCCAAGATTAGGCCTTACAAGAACACATTACTGGTGTGCATCTTGAGACAAAACAATGGCACTGACATATTAAGATATTTCATTCAAAACAGCACAAACATGCATTTTAGTCTGTGACTAGGCTTAAGCTTTGTCTGTGGGGAAAAAAAAAAAAAAAAAAATGTTAACATGACACTAGCATGATAAATCTTTTTACAAGGGTGAACCTGCTATATATGTTTTAGAGCTTTGCAGCTCAAACAGCACATTTTTGTACTGAAGAATTATTATAATTGCTTTAACAACTGCATTTCTGCATTTAGACCCTCTGGAATACCTTGTCCCATAGATTTGCATTGTAATGGCATTACCGTGACACAATTTTGGCTTGGTTTTAATTAACCGAGGGGGACAAGTCAGTTACAATCTGTAGTAATCTATAAGACTTTTTGCTTTGATTCAGAACATTCTATTTAATGTGATAAAGCACTTTTCGAGATGTTTAGCATCCAGTAATTGACAAATGTTGAGTTTGAAATCTAACTGACCAGTGTATGTGGTGTTAGTGAAGTGCTTAAACGCGCCGTTGTTGATTGAGCGCCTAAGGGGATCCTATTAAAAGATGTGACTGAAGGACCGTATCAGGACCTAATCTCAGATCTTAATGAGTTTAATTCATTAAGCGCTTCATAAGCTCATTTTATGTGTGCTGATAGTTGGTACAAATCTAATCAAGCTTGTGTTTTAATGTGTATTTGATGTGGAGTAGAGTTCAAGTTCAATACTTAAACAGGCAGCTGACTTAATGGATTTTGCAGAGTGCATATTGTTAAACTATTTTGTATTCTCACTTTTCTGTTTTTCCATTTCAAGTTCTTCTCAGTGAACATGGACTACAGCAAGCTGAAGAAGGACCGTCCTGACTACTAAACGCATCCAGAGAATCCAGATGCCCAGTGCCTGACCAAAGGCTTAAAAATCAAACTAAAGAACAACAAGATGTCCACACACTTTTCCTCAATGGCCCTTGTTCCTATATTAATTTATGCAAAGAGACTAAATTACACAGATGTTGTCTTTGCTTATCTGGATCCTTTTTAACATCTATGATGTCTTGTGTATTTTCTTCCCATACTTTTTAGTCAGAGACGATTAATAAAGGGTTTTCTCCCATATACATTGAAAAACCAGTTGATGAGTCGTGATTATGTTGGTGTTTGTATGAATTTCAGAACAAGCTTCTCCGTGCTGACCAACAGAAAGCTGCTTGGTTAGAAACTGACTTCTGACTGAGCTGTGCTCTGTACTGTTCTATGCTTTTAACAGTGGGTAATTGTCAATTTTACTTAAGTTGGATTATTTTAATATATTAACAATAATTGTATAAATGTCAGTTTAATAATTTAAGTCAACATCACTACTTCGAGCAACCGTGTAGCACAGTGGTTCTCATCTAGGGCTCCGGGGGCCTACTAAGGCACCTCGGCAACCTTCCAAGGGAGCAGCTGCTGTATGGTTGCTCTAGTATGTTGGCATCAAGATGTTTTCTTCTATAGCTGAGAGTAGTGAGGTGTTAAAATGGAGAAATGTTGCCTTTGCCCACGTCCATCATGTTATCTAGCCATGTTACTTAACTCATGAGGCGCATACATCAGTGCTAATAGGATGAAACTGATTCTGATTTTTGCTGCCTATTTGAGCAAAGTCATTACATTTTACTTCACCTAATAATATCAGTTATATGCTAGATGGTGAATATTGGTGACAGTTGTTTAAAGGGTTAGTTCACCCAAAAATGAAATTTATGTCATTAAGTACTCACCCTCATGTCGTCCCAAACCTGTAAGACCTGTACGGTTTTGGGATGAGACTAGCCTACTTAATGACAGAAATTTCATTTTTGGGTGAACTAACCCTTTAAGCCCCCTGAAAGTATAATTAGAAAGTCATTTCTTTAAAGTTGCCATAGTCTTTTGCGCTAGTTATTTTGATGAAAGATTATGAGGGTACATGCATTTTTTAAATAAATAAATAAAAAATCTGCATAGAAAAATCATATATAATAAACATTGTAATATTACATATTTTTTATGGTGTCTTTAAAATAATTAGTCTCACTGCTGCTTTCCTGCATAAAAAACTGTATCACTGTTTCTGAGACTTTTCCACGGATAGATAAAAGTGTTCCACAATCAAATTTCCAGAAAAAGATTCCATAAAACACTTCCAGAATTAAACTCTGGAGGCCCTGTGTGATGCTGCAGCAGCTAATTGAGAGAGTAAGTGAAAATCAAGACTTGCTACTCTCCTCTCTACGCTCCACGCTCTCTGACTTGAACGATGGTAATCAACACCCCTCTATTTTCCTGGCTGATGGCAAAACATCGCAGCTGCACGATAGTGCCCTCTAGCAGATGAAATGAAGAAGACAACGTAACTAGAACTGTTGGAATGGCTTTGGATTGAAAAGGATGTTCCAGAGGAAGAGTAGCCTACAAGTAAGAGGGAGTCTCTGATGAGATCTATGATTTTGATATCCATGTTTTTCTCCATGCGAGGAGGAAGATACGCAAGTGGGAAAAGGCAATATAGGTGGATTGTGAGAATGCTATGGATTCTTATGGGGCATACAGGGGCTAATACCTTCAACTTAACTGGCCAGATTTCTATCTAACGTATCGACTAAAGAAAGATGCAAATTCAGAACAAATGTAATTTCAAATTCTGTATATGATCTATTTCCCCCCTCTTGCATTATTTTGCTGAATATTTGGGAAATATGTTCAACAATAGCCTACTAGATTTTGCATTCTTTCTTTCAACATTGTTCATTTAATATGGTTTGTTTATAGTTTTGAGATAGGCCTATTCGTTATTTGTTTCAGGAAATGTATCTTATAGGCTATTTGGAGGAAATGTGTATGAGTTTTATGTGCAGGGTAAATGAATTTACAAACTCAAGAGTGGAGAGTTATGTCCTTTTGGGGTGTATTTTAATTTCAAACCATATATAGACCTATATATAGCCTATCTAGAGAGCGAGAGAGAAATGATTCTTTCCATCACACCTCATCTGAAACGGTGTAGGCTTTAGTTTCATTGCAGGCTTTGCCGTTCAGTTGCATATACAGTAGCCTATGTTCTTTTAAATCCGGTATCCTGAACGGAACAAGCTGCTTTTAGCAGTTTCTTCCTCTCTAATATAATTTTTTCCATGCTTGATGACTTTGGTAAATGTCATTGGGGCGCGCACATCTCTTCCCTCAGACAGGAGAAAGCGTTCGAGGAGATGAGCGGCAAAATGTCAAGGAGACCTTCGCGTGCCAGCGGCTTTAAAACTTCACCCGCCTTCGCAAAGGTTATTTCACATTTTCGCTGATAATGAAAGAATTGTTACGATGGCTGTTGAGATGGGAGACTGTTCCCACCTAGTGATTTCAAAGACGAGCTGAAAATCAGAAAAGTTAAAAGTGCAGTAACCATTTTCAGCCGTTTTTCTAACTTTTATTTTTATTTTTAGGATTGACAGGCGTAGAGCGTTTCTTATTGGCTAAAAATAAGTTTGTTTGTTTGTTTGTTTTAAAGACTCTGGTTGATACAGAGAGAGTTGTGATATCTCAAGTCACCTATTCCAGTGATATCTGTCAGGTATTATAAACATTGTAGGCCCTATGTGTGGTATTGCTTACTGCACCTTTTGCGCAGTAGCCTACCTGTGAATTTTTGAGATTATTAATTTGGCAAACTTGCATAAACAGGTCAGATGCTTATTAGGAGAAGCCTAAATTTGTCAAAGAAAGATTTAATTTAATTGTGCCCCCTACTGAAAGTAACATAACAATGATTTAAACTGTAATTATAAGCGTGTGAGAGAAAAAGAAGTCAGTCTGCAAACTAGATATATATTTTTTAAATCACTGAAGCTTCACTCCATGCTATTCCTGTACCTATTTCCTGTAGAGACATGATTGGTCATATTTGAGTGACAGCAGTGCTGTATTCAGGAGCGATGACTATAAAACAGACTGATGTTTGGTGGATCAGGCTGTCCGTCACCCCAGGGGTCAGTCTCACAAATCAGTCATCCATCTTCCTGACCTCTGACCTCCCCATGGGTGTGGGACTTTGTGTCAGATCGAACTGCAGGTAGAATATAATGAGTGTGTGAGGAGAGAAAGTGTCAGAGTGCTGAAGAAGATCTACCGCAGGTCAGACGAGGGATCAGCGTGGTCTGTAACAGAAACAGTCACACACACTGAGAGAGAATTATTAGCTCTCTGTCAAAACTTCTCTTAAATGATTTTCATGGTGCCACACACACTGGCCTCTATCAACAGAAGTGCTGTCTGCAATTTGCGATATCTGGAAATGGAAGAAATGGAAGGCATTTAGAGGAACCTCTGTATGGTCTGTTATGATTCAATATGTCTTTCATGTATTTTTTGTTGGGAAGATGAATGCAATCAGGCATATCAGTTTTGCTTTGCAGATGATAAAGAATCAGGTGAAAAAAAAAATCTCATAGACTTACACTGAAGAAGAAACCTAAGCTATATCTACAGACCAGAATATCACATGACTTGGGCCAGCAAGCAGCCACCTAGCAACCATCCAGAAAACCCCTGCAACTGCATACCATCACCCTGGCACTCTAGTATTAATGCATCACATTTTGCACAGGTAAGCATTCTTCACATTTTCTTCAGTTGGTATAAAAATCGAATTATTATTTACTGCTTAGACAGCCCTTTTTTTTTTTTCCAGTAATATGACAAAATGTTAGTCATTGATGAATATGGACACAATTTACCCAGACATTGGCGAACATATGTACTGTAGAGTACATATGCAAAAATCTGAGACTTTACCATTAGACTTAAAATCATATTTTTAGGCACTGTAAATGTCAACATTAGCATGAATTTAACAACTTAATGCCTTTTATATTGAGTAATTTCAAATTGCACGCTCAGAATAAGCCTACAGCTATTAAATTCAGTGATCAGCTGCACGCTGTTTCATTTTTAGAGGGAACACATCAGTCTCATTAAATGTTTGTTTACCATTTTCCCTGGAAGTTTTATGCCGTTGTCTTCCTTAACGTTTTATTTTAGTCTCTACTTGTATATTTATAGAGCTTAGGGTGAGTTGATTCTGATTGTCTTGATGAGAGAAGGGAGGATTGATGGGTAAATATTGTATATTTCTCAGAGAACGTGGTGTGATTGCTTTCGTTTTCTCATCTCACAACAGAACTTTTATTATATTGCCTGGAACGTTATCTTAGAATAAACATCAGCTATAAGTGTTGCATTAATTAAAAATAAAAAATCTGATTGATCAAATGACAAGTTTTATAGTCTTTGTATCCACCAAATGCAGTTCATTAAACAAACATCAGCATCAACTATGTTTACTACCCATAATTAGTTGTGAAACGATGATATTATCTCTTATCCATCCTAGATGTGCTTTTAATTAAGGCATACTTGTGCTGGATGAGTCCAACGTTCAACTATGTTTACTCCTCACAGAAAAATATTTTTAGAAATTGTTTATGTGAACAAAACCAAACCCAAGTAATGTAATCAACACAATTTCCCTTTAGTTTAAGGATGTTAAAACATCTGTTCCTGAAAGAGACATTTAATTGGGTTTTGTCATTTTAACATGAAAGAGTCTTGGGGCAAGTTCCTCTCCAACGTTCTGATGATTGGCACAATATTTATAATTAACAAGAACAAAATTGATTTATTTATGCACTCATCACATCAGTGTTTCAAGAGAAAAACTATTGCATGAACCATTTGCAAAATATCAGCGTTTCATCATGGAAGACTTGGAGATGTCAGGGGATTTAAAAATTGTGATTTTATGGCCTTTATGGAAATCAATAAAAGTAAAAAATTTAATAAAATAAAAATAGTAATTTATTAATAAAGTTTAAAATATTAAAAATATTAGAACTTTCTGTTTGTGAGTGTGATGTTATATATATATATATATATATATATATATATATATATATATATATATATACATACATATATATGACAGGTCATTTTTTTGTCCAAGGGCCTTAATAATAATAAAAAACAAAGATATGACATCCAAAGTATGTAAGGTAGTACAACTAGATATCTTTTATTATATTCAAAAGGTTTTAATCCAATAGGTTTTTACAGAAAAGATTTTGAAGTGTCAAAAGGTCATTCGGTTTAACCGTCCAAAGGCCAATACAACCATTTCATTTGTGATTAAAATATCTTAAAATGTAATAAATGTAGATATTTTTTATTCTGGCATGATTTTATAACATCATATATCAACATAGTGCAAAGTTGTATTAAAATTATGTGTAGAAGTCGTTGCTTTGTAATGAGAAAGAATGTCCGGAAAAATTAATTTCATTGATGTCATTCGGAGTAACCAATATAAAGGGACCATTTTGGATCAAGTCATGTCAATATCATGTGACAGGATGTGACATCATTCAGACACCTGCAAAGGACCACATGGTCATGAAGCAAAGTAACTAACTCTCTGTTAACTATTTAAAAAATTCATGTTTTCACTTCCTCATACGCATGTCCCGAAACATCAGGTCATTTGGTACAACCGCTATAAAACATGGAAAATGTTGGAATATTTTAAAAACTTGTACTGAATATAAAATGTTTGATTGTCCTTTTGCTAGCTAGCTAGATATCAGCCTGTTAGCATTGTTTGAAAATATCATTTGTTCTAACCAAAAGTGTCATTCGGTAAAACCGAAATTTTGGTTAAACTGAATGACAAATTTTGTCCATCTTGTCCATCTTGTAAAAAATGACAAAAGCAGTGTTAATTGATTATAAAAACCATATAATCTCATTGTTAACACTTAATAAAACTTCAAAATTAATTATATCTCCATTTTTTTTTTTTTACACTTTTAAAAACCGGTATATATATATATATATATATATATATATATATATATATATATAGACATACATATAACAGGGGCATTTCCTCTGAGTAGGAAAGGGAGGCAGTGTCTTCTCAAAAAAACTGGATGAGAAAATAATCGATATTACAAAAAAAAACAAAAAACAATGCAAATATTAAAGCTGCAAGCAGCGATGAAAGGGCCCTCGCACCCGGGCTCACCACCACCCGTTGGCCTTAGGAAAACAGTGAACATTGGCCTACATGCATGTAAGCGAGTAAATACAAGGGAAATATGGCAAAGTCATTTCAAAGTGCCACACTTCCTGCTGCCAACAGGTGGCGCTTTGACTGTAACTGAATATTGCCATGTAGATGGACTATTATCAAACATGTGAAGTTTGGAGCAGATCGGACATTGTATGCCTGAGTTACAACAACTTTCTGTTTCGTGGCGTTAATTGCATACATTAGCACTGAGCCAAGTGTTTAAGAATTAAACATGTTTCTAGTATGTTTGGCACTTCGTGGTATATTGAAATGTGTTTCTGGGAGCGAATTACAGTGCAAAGCATGCCATTTCCTGTTGCCAGCAGGTGGCACTATGACTAACTGAATACTGGCATATAGATGTCTTTATGCCAGGACTCTTATCACACATGTGAAGTTTGGGGCAGATCGGACACTGTATGCCTGAGTTACAACAGCTTCCTCTTTCATGCCCGAAACATTAGACTTTGTCAGGCCGCCACGGACACGCCCTTCAATGAAAACTCAAAATCTTCGCAAGTTAACATCGCAAAGGCCTTTAGATTAAACTGACCAAATATGATGTTGATCTGATTAAAGCTTGAGACTGTGGGGGTTTTAAGTGAGCAATCATCTTAGGGAAATTAAAGGTACATCTTTGTGTCTGTGACCAGTGTGTACAAGCTTGATGACTGAAATAAGTTGACTACTAAAAAGAAAAAAAAAAAACATTAGTTCACAAATAATATATATTGTTTAAATTGTTACTGTCCTTAGTTATTATTTTGGAAAACACTAACTTGATGAAATTTATACTTGGTTTTAATAAATAGAACATTACATAGTTATTGCAAAAAAGTACAAAAACACCACCACACACCACTGACACATAAATACAGGATTTGTATAGATACCAAACAACATTATCAGTATTTTTACATTACAGTTAGCCACATGCTGGTTAAAAGATGTGTATGCTTTTCCCCTTGTTGTAGTTTGTCACTGTGAGTCTGAATTTAATTTTATATCATTACTTTTGACATGACCTTTCATGACCTAACCTGCTGTCCAATAGCCTTACATTACTAAGGCCAATCAGATACCTCGCCTGACACATGCTCAGTGGTGCTGACAGGTGGAGTAGATTGTCGTCGGGGAATGGCCCTGTTTTGATTGGATTATGAGCCGAGTGTGCTTGTGACTGATTGGATTAAAGCGAGCACTTAAAGTTGATTGGGTTACAGTGATGGATGGCCTCAAATGTTGACAGCACCTATCTCTGTTTCTGGCACACAGTTTTCTGCCTATTCTAGAGATCATGTGTAGAAAAGAACATCAGATGCCAGACATATTAGAAAATGACAAAATGGCATGTCTGATGTGATATTTTGAGGGACAGTACTTCTTTGCTGAATGTAGACAACATTATTTCATGAAATTGTGATTCTCTTTGTCCCCCTCCCTCCATCTCTCACACACTCCTACAAAGGTCATCCGTGTCCCTGCAGTTTAGAGCTGCATTGGGTGCTGCGTGATCTCAGGATCAAATCCATATTAATAGCTGTGAGGTGGTGCAGTACATTAGCCTGCAGATATTAGCCTGAGAGTGATATCAGAGTTCAGTGTGTGTGTGTGTGTGTGTGAAGACACTGTGAGAGAGCTGAACTTAAACAGGGCACTGCAAAATAGAGATTCTGAGTTTTTGTAACTAGAGATTGAACAACATAGATTTAATGTTTTAAGAGTCTAATAACTGACTAACTTTTCTGATTCAAAGTTAACTAAATAATGATTAAACTATAATGAAAAGCATTTTGAATATTTTAATAATAATCATCATTGTTTGTATAATGCTACATGTCAAAGGATTAAATGAAGGGTTAAAATGAAAATGTTGTCATTAATTACTCTCGTTCCAAACCCTCAAGACTTTCGTTCATCTTCTGAACACAAATGAAGATATTTTTGATGAAGTCTGACAGCACTCAATTCATATGGATTAGTTTTACAATCTCTTTATGAACCTTTTGAAGCGTCAAGGTTCTAGTTGTGTAGCTGTCAATGGAGGGACAGAAAACTCTCCGATTTCATCATAAATATCTTCATTTGTGTTTCCGAAGATGAACGAAAGTCTTACAGGGTTGTAAACGACATGAGGGTGAGTAATTGATGACAGAATTTTCATTTTTGGGTGAACTAACCCTTTAATAGCCTAATTGTTATGAAAAAGTGAAGAAAAAAAAAATAGGGAAACAACATATTAAATTAATGAACCAGTGAACACTATTGTTTCTGTTGAACACACCATGGTTTAATGATAACGGTGGCGTGCAGTGTTGGGGAAAGTTATTTTTAAAAGAAATGCATTACAATATTGCGTTACTCCCTAAAAAAGTAACTAATTGCATTACTTAGTTACTTTTTATGGAAAGTAATGCGTTACATTATACTTTTGCGTTACTTTTTCTCACCTGGTTTGGGCTTGCTTGTTTTTAATAGCAACAAAAAAGTTCTATTTTTGGCAAATGTAAAGGTCCTTTCACACCAAAAGTGAAATAAATAAGCCTCAGGCTGAAGGAAATGCAAATTCATGCCTGTACAGAGGGTGGCAAGGCACAGTTCAAAAAGCCTTTCAGCTGTGCTGCCATTCAAAGTTCAACACACTTACTTCAGCAATAAACATATATATATATATATATATATATATATATATATAAATGTGATGTTTATCTAAAGTCATTTTTGCTTATTCGTATGGTTGAAGTGGATCATTGAAGGTCAGCAACAAAGACATTGGTTAATAAACTGAGATTAAACTCAAAGTATATTTGTGTAATTTAATATATTTAACTATTGAAGGTTTGTGTAATGTTCTGAGATTGCATTTCACAAATTTTTTTTTTATTAATTTTGAGTTGTTCTGAATCTGTTTTTTTTTTTGTTTTTTTTGAGATGAGTAAATGCATGCTCTTATTTAGTCTAGAACTACAATAACCATCATGTTCACACATCGCCTCTTCACTTATGATTTCTCTCAACATGACGACAGGAGAGGTGTCAGTCAATAAATGGAAAAACTTGCATTACTTATTTAAAAAAGTAACTCAGATATTTTGATGAGACTTTAAAAGTAATGCATTACTTTACTAGTTACTTGAAAAAAAGTAATCTGATTACATAACTGGAGTTACTTGTAATGTGTCACCCCCAACACTGGTGGCGTTATTCAAACCTGGGGTACGTTTCCCATACAACGACGTAACTTGCTGCTTAACCACCATATGATGCATCAGTGAAACCAACGAGCTAGTCAAGACTGTTTCCTGAAAAGGTAGCAACTTTGTTGCACATGATCCGTTGTTCAAACCACATTAGTTCAACAATATAGTTAATGATGTCACACAGGTGGCGTTCTAGATCGAATTAATTATTGCTGTAAATAACGAACATGGCATCAATACGTCAATATTTTTGTTCTCCATTGGTTTGCTTTATTTCCAGATGTTCAGTCACAAGTTCCCTCTTACTAGGCTTACTAGAGCATGTACGCACATACGCACTCTTCAAAAATGCAGCTTTAATTCTCTTTACAAACTAAAAGACGCAGAATGGATTTTGTATATATATTTGGAATGAAAGATATGTACTGTATGTTGCTTGCTTGTTTTGCTCAAGAGCATGATCTATGTAAGTCCACATGTCATACTAACAGGAAAATATGCTTCTAACCACAGGTTGAGAGCTGGATGTTCATTTGAACTATGGTTTCGGTAAACACTGAATCATTTAACTATGCTGGTAACAATGGAACTTGCGACCATATTTGCCTAACAATGCTTTTGGGAAATGCTCCCCAGATTGGTATTTTTTGGAGAACCACCAGAAGTTTATCAGTTGATCCAATATTTAAGAACCAATAACTGATTAAAAGGTTAGTTCATACAAAAATGAAAATTCTGTCTTTAATACTCACCCTCATGTCGTTCCACACCCGTAAGACTTTCGTTCATCTTTGGAACACAAATTAAGATATTTTCGATGAAATCCGAGAGCTTACAGCTACACAACTAACACTTTGACGCTTCAAAAAGATCATAAAGAGATCTTAAAACTAATCCATATGAATTGAGCGGTTTAGTCCAAATTTTCTGAAGAGACACGATCGCTTTTTATGATGAACAGTTTTAATTTTTTTTTTTACCCTATCCACATTCATTTTATAACACAGTTCTGTTACTTTTTTTTTTTTTTTTGTCAACAACTTCTGATTTCTCCTAAGGGGTTTTAGTAGAAATCTCTGAGACACAATTGATGCCTAATTTAGGGCTCTATTAAGTCCGTGGAGCTATGAAAGAGCCAACTCTGAGCAATAAAAATCTACTCTGGGCTAATAATGTTAATTACTGATGAAGTATGCTATTCAATGATTCATGAAGGTGCGGGCAAGCAACAAACTAAACAGGTTTAAAATTGAATATGAATAAACAAAACTCAGTAAACTAATTAAAATAATATGGCATGAGTGAACAAACACATTTATCAGATAATTTCTGTGAATAGCTCTGTGGAATAAGATGCTTGTATGTGTGTGAGAACACCTCTCCACAGACATCTGGACAGACTGATGAGTTAAACAGGGTTAAATTTCTCTGTATTTGTCAGTCTGTTCCCAGATTAAAATCAACTGTCTGTGTGGAAAAAAGGTACAATAATCCACACCAGCATCCTTCTAACTAACTTGGCATCTTTGCTGTTTTTGTTGATTGAAAGCCCTCCATCTTTTTTTTCTTCTTCACAGACAGAAGCAGGAAAAAGCAGGTCAAAATTTAAATAGCTCAAAATAGAACATCTGGCTGGGGCTCTGTCGCTCAGCTGTGTGTAATGAAATATGGAAATGGGGGGGTTACTCTTCAAAGAGCGCTCGAGCCCCTCCGCGGCACACGGCCCCACCATGGGCTCGTGGCAGCCCCACCTCCCCGTCCGTGCTGCAGCGTGCCGAGCGTCCAGGTGCCTCTGTGCTGGCACCGCCAGTTCGTTAGTGCCTCCAGGCTGGCAGAGCCGGCAGCTGGCATCATTAAACTTCAAACCAAGCCGTGGTACCGCCGTGCCAGACCCGGACCACCCGTTTGGCTAGTGCTGCCAGCAGCTGATTAGCGTCATTCTATAGCAGTCCCAACCCACCGCCGCTCACCTGAATACGGTGCACACACTAACAAACTCACAGCTCACCTGATATTGCAGAGTATTTGTGATGTTAAGGTGGCCTGAACATGTGTCATACGTTATATTTAGTGACCATGATAATCTCTGTTTCACTCTAGCTCACTTTCTGTTCGATATTACAGGGGTAGTTTGACCAAAATCACCCCTATATCCTTATATAACCACAGTGGACATTATTGAGTGCACTTGTTCAATCCCATAATGCAGTACAATAACGAGTGTACAACCGATGTACAACCTGGCAACTAGAGAAGACATGCACTGTGAACGTTGTGCTGAATGAATTCCCACGTCTCACTAGAAGATTGCGTCCCCAACCTTCACCCACTCATTTTCATTCACTCCCTTAAAATGGACTATATAGGCCTAAGTGGGGTAATGTAGGGAATAGTGAATCAGGGTATGGCGGTGATTTTAGACACATCTACTATGGTATTCATTTTTTCAAACCTGTATGGTTTTATTTATTATGTGGGGATTCTTTGAATAATGTAGCCTACTAGTAAAACAACCATAAAAATATCTTAAAAGTACTTCAAATGACTTGTGCACAAAGTCTTCTGAAGTGATATGATCTTCCCTCACAGAAAGCTGTTATCCATTAAAAATAGATAATTGAATCACTGACTTGAAAACTAAATCAATTCGATTCTTGAACGAATCATTCATCTTGGTCTTTCCTCATGGATGTCAAGTTGTTTAGTAGATACATAAATAGCCTAATTAATTTTCTTCAAAGCTACTAGACCTAGAACATAGCATACAAGTGTATGACTATGTTCTTTCAGACAAACACAGTCAGAGATATATTTAAAAATATCATTAGTCCTCCAAGGTTTATAATGTTTGTGAACGGGAGGCTGCATTTTGAAGTCAAAAATAATGTATCCATCCATAAAAAAATGTAATCCATACAGCTCCAGTGGGTTAATAAAGGCCTTCTGAAGCGAAGCAATGTGTTTTTGTAAGAAAAATATTCATATTTAAACCTTTATAAATTCAAATAACTAGCTTCCGGCGGACGACCGTACACAGAATGCGTAAGTCGATTTGTGGTGGAAGAATATCCTTTGACTTGAAGCACAACGTAACGACAAACGCGGAGGCACAGAGGATAGAGCAAAACAAATCACCGGTCACAGATTATAAGTCTAAAAAGATCATTTTTAAAGAGAAATTTCGTAGGATCTCAATATAAAAGAAGAGGAGCTTAAATTTATTGCACAGCCCTATTTGTTTAAACCGCGAGAGGCGTCTAAGCTTACAATACTCCTACATCCTACGTCATACATCGCGTCAGAGGATTACTTATTTGGCGCAAATCGACTTACGCATTCTGCGTACGGTCCTCCGCCGGAAGCTAGTTATTTGAATTTAGAAAGTTTTAAATATGATTTTTTTTTTTTTTACAAAAACACGTCGCTTTGCTTCAAAAGGCCTTTATTAACCCAGTGGAGTCATATGGATTATTTTTTTTTATGGATGGATGCATTATTTTTTGGCTTCAAATTGTGTTCATCTGAAAGAAGATAGTCATATACACCTAGGATGGCTTGAGGATGAGTAAATCATGGGATAATTTTCATTTTTGGGTGAACTATCCCTTTAAGGGTGGTTCATGCTGTTTTTCCATTTCATTTTTCATTGCTTTCCCAGTGTCTTTCTACCAAACATGCGCTAGACGGACGTGTTTGAATATTGCGCCTTGCATGTTTTGCAGCGTCTCGCGAATGACTTTAAAAACATGGTGGTAAAGTTGAATTTTTTTTCAAACATAAAAATGCGTTCTGTGTAAATGGCCTCTTATGGTGCTCTTTTGGAGCACAATATTCACCCCTCATTCACTTTGAAAACAAACAGCGATCAGAATATTCTCCAAAAATGCACGTTCTGTGTTCCACAGAAAAAATAAAGTCATACAGGTTTAGAACGATGAGCAAGTGAATGAATGATGACTGAATTTTCACTTTTTTGGCTTAACATATCCTTTAACTTGATTGACCCTCTTGCTTTTCCTGCTCTTTTTACTCTCTCCGTGCTGGCTGGCGTTCACGCTGACTTCATAGTTACTCCCTGAGCGTGTAATTAAGTCGTGAATGATAACGGTTCAATTATTTGCCCAAACGTGTCTCTATGGATTCATTACACACTCACTGATGATGGAGAGTCCCCTGACTCATTCCACAGAGAGGAAAGCAGGAAAAAAAGAGAGATGATGATCTTGACGGCTTTGTAATTATGGCATCATTTTCTCTTTCTAAATCAGATAGGTGTGATATTTTTTGTGAGAACGGCGTGTCAATAGAATGACTGATCTGTTGACATTTGAAGGTAAATGAGGAGAATGGCATTTAAGGGTTGGTGAGAAACGTCATGATTTTGATATTAAAAAATAAATTAAAACGCTCTTTTCCAAAGCATTAAGAAAAAGCATTTTTCCTCCACATTAATCTTTTATGCCAAAATAAATAACTAAAATAGATAAAATTGTTAATTATAATAACAATAACAACGCAAACATAATAATAATGTAATAAAATAATTTTTAATAGGCATATTAAATGTTCAGCAAGAACAAATGGATGTTCATGTGTCTATACTTCTGGCCTTATGGTGTAAGTGTTCATTGCAGTGTTCAAATCAATATGTTGTGAATTGAAAACAAAGAACCCCTGAAAAATGCATTTTAAATCTAGATTTTACAGGATTAATTTTGCACCGTGGTACGTGAAAGCCTGGTCTCCAACTGTTTCTCTGGACCCCTGGGAAGAAGTCTGGTGCTGACCTCCCA
Source organism: Ctenopharyngodon idella (assembly GCF_019924925.1). Classification (NCBI taxonomy): domain Eukaryota; kingdom Metazoa; phylum Chordata; class Actinopteri; order Cypriniformes; family Xenocyprididae; genus Ctenopharyngodon; species Ctenopharyngodon idella. The sequence continues at coordinate 23,875,842 of NC_067222.1, forward strand.
TCATGCCTTGCAATGCCTTTGACTGTTGTCATGGTGATATGGCCCTACTGCCGTAGCCAGTGGTCATTCTGAGTCTCGCAGGCTGTCATTTCACACAGTGGGAGACTTCGAGCTGGCTGAATCAGTCCATGCTCGAGAATCGTGAGTCCATTTTATCCAAAATGGCTGACTATCTGGTTTTATCGTCATAAAGGGGATGAGGGTATTCTGCTCTTGGCTGCAAACCCACAGCCCTTATGAAGAAAGTGTCTACTGTTGCAGCCAAGACTGCAGTATGTCTATTTTATGGGACGTGTGAGGATTGCTTAATGTGCCATTGTGGATCCGGCGGGAGCCATGTTGACGGACGCAAGGCGAAACGATGCAGTTCCGTGGCTGTTGTGGAAGATCTTCCTTTAGTCATAACTCAGACATACTGGTAACGAGCGCGTGCTTATGAACACGTTTGATAAAAAAAAAAAAAAACTGGAACAGTTCTGAACCGAGATATTCCCTGACAGGAAATGAGACAGATGTAGGTCTCATGGACCCTTTAGAGTTGCCTAATTATTTATTTATTTATTTTCGTGTTTATTAAGGACTTTATACTGCCTCCTGTGTCGGCGCTTGTTTTGTCCCCATAGAGGAAGCAGTCATTGATGTTCATTTGGCTGCTGTTGAACGCCCTCCCTCACATGTGTGGTATTAGTCGACATGAATGCGATTGGTGAAAATCAACATGTGGTACGGTTTGCAGTAAGTTCAACAAATTAACAACATTAGGTCCTTTAGGACAGGTCCATTCTCATGGATTAGAGTCATTTACTGGAATTGTACCAGTCACCCACAGGATGAGCAATACAGGAACTATCTAATCAACTTGTGTAGTGTAGAGGTTGTGAAATACTGCAGTCCAAAACACACACAGAGCACCCTAGATACAATGACAATTACATGATGCCTATAACACATAGAAATGTAAAAAAAAAAAAAAAAAAAAAAACTTGCTTATCCAGTTGGAATACTGCTCATAGGTTGCTCTTTTTTAAAACTTCAAAAGGTTAGTGGAGTTTTTATTTAGTTTTGTTTAGGTATCATTGTCTCAGATGTTTCATATTCCAGGATATTGACAATATACACAGAATTTGTAAAAACAAAAGTAAAGTGAATGTGAAATCGTTTATTATAAATTTTGTGAAATCTTTTATTATTATTATTTTATTATGTTTGGGGTCAGTACGTTTTTTTTTTTTTAAGAAATTAATACTTTTTATCAACAAGGATGCATTAAATTGATCAAATGTGACAGTAAAGATAATTGTCTCTTGTTTTGAATAAATGTTATTTTGAACTTTCTATTCATCAAAGAATCCTTTAAAAAATGTATCCCGTTTCCACAAATATTTTAGGCGGCAAAACTGTCCCAGACAGCAACATAGTGTGGCCCAGATCCAGCCCACATCTGGTACATGTGGATTACACACGGACCAGATGTGGGTCGGATTTAAGCCGACACTATGTTGCTGTCAGGTGTTTTAAACGTTGAAAATAGAAATGTTTCTGGAGCAGCACATCAGCATATTATAATGATTCCTGATGGATCATGTGACACTGAAGACTGGAGTAATGATGCTGAAAATTCAGCTTTGCCGTCACAGGAATAAATTACATTTTGAAATATATACAAATAGAAAACAGTTATTTTACATTGTAATAATATTACTGTTTTTACTGTATTATCATTCAAATAAATACAGCCTTGGTGAGCATTAGAGACTTCTTTCAAAAACAACAAGAAAACATCTTACAGAACACAAACTTTTGAATGGTAGTATATAAAAAACAATGACAAATTCAAAGAAGTTCTTAATTGACAAATTGGATGACCTCATTTTTAGATCAATATAGATCAATAAAAACAATAAAAACCCTTAACTTTTGCCATCATTTACTCACTCTCATGTTGTTCCGAACCTGATTAACTTATTATTCTTTCATGTAACACAAAAGGAGATGTTAGGCAGAATGAAAGCCTCAGTCATCATTTACTTTCTCATCTCCTTTTGTGTTCCACAGAAGAAAGAAAGTCATATGGGTTTGGACAAATATGATTTTCATTTTTGGATGAACCCAAAGAATCCTTTAAAGAATCCCTTTTTCCTGATTTATATTGGCTGTGGGGTTCGTCTTTTCCATTTTAAGATTGTTCGATTTTGAAGATTTCACTTCCTTGTGCTATTTGTGACTACAAATCAATTTTACGCTTCTTAATTGCTCACGCGAGGATCTCTGTTGTCATTCATTCGGTCTTGACCCTCTCTGTAAGCAGTTAACCTGTGCTACTGTGAAGGGTCCAATTTGAGCAGGCCAGAATGGACCGCAGGGACAGACCGTGGGGAGGAGCGGTGAGAATACATCAGAACCTCTGGACTCCATCTGTCACCATGGAGACAGCAGAGAGGGTGGAGGTTTGCGGGACAAGTGGAAGACAGGTGGACCCACCCCACCAGATGCTGTGACATCAAACACCTGTGCCGATGCTTTGGACAAACTTTCTTTATCTCTTTCTGCTGCTCCATCAGTCCTTCAGGTCTGTTTAATGAGTGTATATATAAATATATATATAATTTTTTTTTTCTTTTTTTGGTATCGCTGTCATTAATCTGTTCCACTGTGTTTCTGGTGTCAAAGTTCATGGGACTGTTTGTTTCCCATTTGATTGCATTTAACATTAAAGCCCATAGAGGGCGCTATTACACTGAGTGGGGAGTCTTCAAGGCCTCCAATGGGACATTGAGACATGTGGCTACTTCCAGCGTCTTTTGCGAGGTTGTGGGGTGTAATGCATTATTATTCTTGACTGGTCCTCACAGGAATCAAAGCACAAGGCCTTTTATATTTTTATACACTACCACCCCCTCAGTCTCCACGCTGGAACCAGCCCTGGACTCGCGATTGCCACTGACCCATAGAGAACGACAGAAAGAGAGAGAGGGATAGAGAGAGGCAGAAGGAGAGAAAGCCCACATTACTGATTCCAATGAACAGGCCTTTTCCATTTAGTTGTAAATTGATACAAAGACTGGACAAGAATTTTAAAAAACAGGCAATCGCCCATGCTTGATTAGTCTTTGTGTTGCCAATTATCCATTACAATCTTGCTTCTGTGTTGCAAACCGTCATCACAGGCTTGACTGCTTCATTCCCTTGTAGAAATATGGTCAAATTATTGGCAAATAGGTACTACTTGGCACCCACACTGTGTATTTTGCACATTTATTAATTTATTAATTCTCATGAATGCTAAATTAGTTCCTAAAAACATTAATAAAGTCTGAAGGTTTCTCAGGTCAAGTGAAGTGCGCCCCAGTTTGAGATGATTTGAGCTTTGTGACATGGCGTGTTATCCTGCTGGGAGTAGCCATCAGAAGATGGGTACACTGTGGTCATAAAGGAATGGACATGGTCAGCAACAATACTCAGGTAGGCTGTGGCATTTAAAGATGCTCAATTGATACTAAGGGGCCCAAAGTGTTCCAAGAAAACATCTCCCACACCACTACACAACCAGCATGAACAGCTGATACAAGGCAGGATGGATCCATGCTTTTATGTTTGGTCCTCAGAGGGATTTCGCCGTATTTGTGGAGTGGGTCCTGGTGAACAAGGGATCTGCTTTCACCATCTGCCCCATGGAGGATGACACTAGACCCACTCCAGACCCAAAGCATAGCCAGCCACCTCCCCTACTCTGCACGGAGCGAATGCCTGAGCCCACCGCAGATGGAGAGTCCAAGCCTGCCTCGATGTATGAGAACTGAGCCAACGATCGCCCCGGAGCCTGGGCCCCATAGTGAGTCTGTGTGAGTCGTGTGAGCCGGCAACATCATCCGTCCCCGTGGGACTGCTTGTGGAGTACGAGGTCATGGAGGAAAGCCCCACCCACACTCCCGTTGCTGAGAGTGAGCTGCAGCTAGCCCCTACATTTTTTGAGAAAATGGAAGAGGATAATTCCTTAAATCTCTCGTCCCCGCTGGTCTCGCCCAGCTCCAAGTCTCCTGTGTTTCCTAGGATCCTACCCAGCCTCCCTCTCCCACCTCCTCTTCCAATAACAGCCAATTCCTTGGCCTCGCCCCCATCTCCGCTGTTTCCCTTTAGTCCCTCGTCTCCTCCTCTGACTCCACTCTGTTCCACGGATCCACCTCGGGCCTTACATAAGTATCTCCTGGCTCCGCCTCCAGCCACTGAGGCCCATCACTTCACCTCGGCTCGTTGACCAGTTGACTCCACCTTATCTCCTCCCTCTCTCGGCTCCACCTGGGACCATTGCCATTAAATCCCGTAACACACCAAGCCGTCGAGCAGTTTTTGTTCGTCGGCCGACTAAGTTTTCTCAGTGTGTTCCGCACCGTCGACTGAAGTTGGTCCTCATCTGCTTTTTTTTGGCCGATTCGACATGTTGAATCTGCTTCGGAGCTCATCAATCAGTCAGGCCATCTGATCATTCTGATTGGCTGTTCAGCTACTGCAACCTGCTGGTACAGAAAGGCATTTCTTCTTACGCAGGCGCAGAACGGACGTGCTACTTGGCCTTCGGGTGTCGAGCATCGGTTTTGTGTGTCAGGGCAACTTTGGACCCAGACGCTGCCGACGTGAGCCAACCCCGCAGTCTGCTTTCGTCGCCGCTAGTTCGTCGACGTCAGCTTGGTGTTCCGGCCTTAAGGCTCCACTGGGCTCCTTCATCCCTCTGGTTTCAACTTTGTAAGACATCGCTCTGCCTGTGGCATGGATTTCTGGGCCATCAGCTGCGTTTCGTCCCTCCACCCATTCGGCTCCGTCTATCTCCACCTTCCCTCCGGCTCTGCCTTGGTCCTCAGTCCCACCGACTCTGCCTCTGTCCTCTGGCACGAACACAAAGGTGTATGTTCTGTTTTGGTTTAGATTTCACTGTTTCCTGTTCTTGATCACGGTTTGCCTGTGTTAATTGATCATTTTGCTTATTAGTTTCCATGGTAGATAATTAGTTCCATGCACCTCTTTCTGTTCAGCTGATTACCACTTCTTTTGTATTTAAGCCCTTAGTTCACCCCAGTGTTTTGTCGTGCGTTAATGTTGCATATTTGGTTAGTGGTTATCATTCCTGTTCCTGTATTCTCCTGAGTGTCAGTTTATTAAAGAATATATATTGAATTATCCGTCATCTTATTTACTGACCAGCATATCGTAACACATACATTTTCATTGTGCATTTTTAACGTACTATCTCTGGACTTCAGTGTGTTTAACAAATAGAAATATTGTTCCATAAGAAAAAAAAACAAGAAATATAGATTGTACTTACTTATACTCTCATTTCTTATTGGTGTGGGGTTTGCCGAAAGCTGAGAGGCGAGGAATAATTCATTCAGACCTGAAACTTAAGAACACCAGCCGGATATAATGAGAAGACACTGTTCAAATTTGTGTATAAGAGACAATTACGTGAAACCTTAGCATTGGAGCAGACAAGTCATTAGGCCCAAGTTTTGAGGCGGTAATAATGAGCATTTTAAAAGCTCCCCCGATCATGTCATATTAAAATATAGCAATTCTCTCTTTCCTGTTTTTCTGTCGCCGGGGTGAGGATACGTGTTAAGATAAATATTAGATAGTCTTGGCAATTACCCACGCTTTCGTATTGGAATAACAAGCTCGCTGTGTTTATACATAAAATTTACCAAGACATGAGTCCAGGTGCATGCTGGGTAGGTGCCAGGGGAATACTGAGTTTGAGCATTAGCCTTTTGCATGTCTGTCTCCTCCTCCGCAATGCAAAAAGCCATGTGTTACTTATGGTAAAGTGATCAAATAAACTTAATGATGTCTGTATGAGAGATCCCATGCTACAAATCAGTTTCAAAGATAGTGACGGCCCAGACACATCAATGTGGTCTTAATCTTTAAAGAGATCAGATCAATGCCCATAAACTTTCAATAAATAAGAACATTACACCGACCACATTGTTTAATGATAACAGTCATGTTTCGTAGCCATTTTAAAATGTGGTCAGGTAGATGGATTTCTTCCCAAATGTGTAAAACACAGAAATGGAATGAAGACATAAATGGTTTAGGCTGTTGTATTATTTGAGGTAAAGGGGTTTTTTGTGCTGAAAGATAGGTGTAGAAAGTGTTGCAGGTGGGAAAAAAGTATTGTTAGGGGAAAAATGTTCATTTTCCACCTCGACAGCTTGTAATGGGATGGGAGATACCTGTGAGAACAGGAACTAAACTCACAATCAGAGCCTGGAAATGGCCCTGGCCCAGTAACCGAGGCGATTACCACGGAACCTCTGACTTTCCACTCAGGGTTTGTAGTGAAACGTTGTGGTCTGAATATCAATAGCCGTTCCGTGCTATTTCAAGCTTTTCTAGTGGCTAGAAGGAATCCCTCATCATTCATCTCAAGCGCAGGGGCGAACGAGACGAGATTCCATTTTAACATAGGTGGGAAACAAGATTTAGGATCTTATTTTAAAATCATACAGTTCCCTGAGCTCTTTGATGACTCCACTAACGAAAAAGACCAGCTCAGTCCACTGTGGATTTCCTGTTGTTTCTTGCTGGTTAATGCCGGTTTGCATTAGTTTCAACAATGCTGGATTACCAAAGTTTACATTTACAAATTTAGCAGATACTTTTATCCAAATGAGCCTACAAATGATGCACATGACAGGCAATTTGTCATATAAGCCAACATTCATAGTACACACAGGTTTTAATTATAAAACTAGTACACAACCTAGAGCAGAGGTGAAATGCAAAAAAGAAAAAAAGCAACATTTAAAAATATATTTTTTAACAGTTGTTTTTAATGTGTAAATATGTGTGTGTGTATATATATATATAAACACACATAAATTGGAACAATTCCAGACAACTATGTGAAAAATTACAAATTATGAATGAAAATTTTTATGAATATTAAACTATTTTTAATTAAATCTTGTTTCAGGAATTTCTCTTCATTTTTTTGCATTTATTTCTGCTCTTGTGTACTATATATTTATTTATTTATTTATTTTTTAAATTTGCAAGTCTTTTGTAGACCCAAAGATTTCAAGGAATATTGCATCTTAAAGTAAAAGAGGTGTTGAATGGGTTTGCCCCTCCTGTCAGGAAGTTAAAATGAATCCAGGGCGTGCCATTTCCAATAGTTTTATCCTCACGTTCTCCAATAAGAACTTTGGCGCATCTGGCGCAATAGTCGTGACAAATGTTCAAATTCTCCTATATCCACGTTTTATACAAGTTTAATTCCATTTCCAGATATTGCCTTCATTTGTCTTCCATATTGTCGTTTCTTTAACGGCAATTGACATTCCCACGAGATTCCTTCTCAGCCTGCTCACCTTCCCCATCTGATTCACATCTAATATTCACGCTGGTGATGGACATTCACCGATTGCGTGGGGACCATTATGCCTATCTTCTGATCATCTGTTATCTGTGCCTGAACATATTGGGTCATTGATTTTAGGAATTGTGGAGCTCCGTGCCATGTGTCAGAAAAGGAAACGGGGAGAGAGAAAGAGTTGGATTTCTCCTGTAACCTGTCATCCTTTACAACAGAGCACTAAGTTTCATTGCACTGTTATGTTCCATGTCTGTATAGCTTAAAGGAATAGTTCACCCAAAAATTAAAATTGTGTAATTTACTCACCCTCATGTCGTTACAAACCCGTGTGACTTTCTTTCTTATGTAGAACACAAGTGTCTCCATACAATGAAAATTGTGTTTTTTTTCCCATACAATGAAAGTCAGTGGGGTCCGATCTTGTGTGGACCTCATTGACTTTCATTATATGAACAAAAAATGCTGAAACATACTTCAAAATATCTTATTTTGTGTTATACGGAAAGCAAAAAAAAAAAGTCATACAAGTTTGAAACAACATGAGGCTGAATAAATAATGAATGTTTTTTTTGTTGTTGAGCATTCTCTTATTTTTGAAACTTTATCTCTACATTATTCCGTTCCAAACATTGCGTGGTTTAGAAATCAAGAGAGCAAATGAGCAAGAGCAAGAAATAGAGAGAAAACGAAGGAGGATGCTTTTTGACCCTGGTGATTTCAGGTCACTCAACATGAGCAACAAGAAGCGAACACGCAGCTCACCCACAAGAGGATTTACAGACATACACAAGTCTATCAGATAGAGAATACGGGGTGGGGGAAAAAAATAGCAAAGTGCAGCAAGGTCATAGGAAAGCTGTTAATAATGCAATAAAACATGTACACGTACACCCGCACACACTCGCACACAAGCAAAGACAGGACCATCTGGTCTTGGACACGTCCTCTGTGGAGATTAATTGATGATGTGTAGCTGTACTCTCAGCCCAGCGCTGGTGTTCAGTGTGGAGGGAAAGATGGAGGAGAGGTGGGGGGTGCTTCTGGTGAAGCTATGAATCAGTACATCTGTTAGGGAGATAGGAACGATAGGAACACAAGCAACAGGAAAAGACCTGGGGCCACAAATGGATTCTTGCTAATGGATTGTGTATTTGTGCGGCCTTGTACAAGTGAAATTTTACTGCTCACGTCATACAAACGGTCAGTCTGCTGTGGTTCCATTTTGGTCAGAGTGTATTCATGTGTGATTCATATTCATATGAAAAATGCCAGAAGTCAGGATACAAAGCATTGTGGGTTTCAGAACTGCAAAATCAAATTTTTTTGTAACAAGGAATTAATTTGAATGAATCTGTTGATGTTCTGAAGTGTTCATTTACTGTATGTTAGGGTGCAATCTCCTGCTTTTGCAATCTTCTCACAATCTGTGTGCTTCCCTTAGTCTATCACTCAATATGAGTAACACTATGATGAAATCATAGCGTTACTCATATTGGACCATCGCCCTTAAGGCTCCACTGGGCTCCTTTGTAGGACTAGCTTAAGCCTTGTCTGTGAAACTGGGGGAAAATGTCGCAAACACAACCTGAGTTCTGAACCCTGCTGACACGCCCTCACTGCCCTCAGGGAGCTATTGCTGCCGCATCTCGTCTGTCCTTGTGAATTAGTAACATGCAGCGCTGCTAATGTGACTAATGAGAAACACACACATACACACACAAAAACACATGTGGGTAAAACCTGTGCGCACCTGTGTTTTGACACGTTTAGGCCCTTCAACCTAGTGCGGAAAAACCTCCCTGAGGAACAGTGCTGAGTGTCAACCCCTCAAGATGGCTAATTACTGTTGATGAATCCTCCATATAAAACACATACAGAGAGAGACAGATGGAGAGAGAGAGGGAGAAAGAGTGAAGGAGACAAAGTGCAAGATGGAATTTAAGGGTTGGGGTTTTCCCCCACTGTCAGCAGGATTGTGGATGTGTTGTTTGTAAATCATGATAATTTTTTGAGGTGCATTTAAAGTCATGATTATTATTTTTTAATTTTTTTAATTCATGAGATCTCTTCTCCTCTCAGAGGATGTGTTTATTGGCGTGAGGTGAGGACAACCTGCACTCACATGACAAACCACAACGATCCAATCAATTCCTGATGGACAAAATCAAGTCTCACCTAGTTTCGTGTAGCCCGACCTTTAGACTGACGGCAAAAGGTCTGGACTCCATCACAGTTTTCACTGGCCAAAGACTGCCCAAAAGGGCAACTGACTGACATGTAAAGCAACCAAACACAGTTTGTTTTGTTCTGTGTCATGTTTAGGGGCGTGAAAATGCAAAGTCGATGTGCCTTTGATAACAGACTGGCATTTTTCACCCAAAAATGAAATTTTTGTCATTAATTACTCACCCTCATGTCGTTCCACACCCGTAAGACCTTCGTTCATCTTCGGAACACAAATTAAGATATTTTTCATAAAATCCGAGAGTTTTTTTTTTATCCTCCATTTTTTTATCCTTGATCCTTCGGACGTAAATACGGAAATGCAACATTACGCCAGATGCATAACAGACTGACAGGGAAGAGGAAAAATCGTTGAATGAAGTTGTTATTTTTGTTTTGTTTTTTCACACAAAAAGTATTCTCGTCACTTCATAACATTAAGGATGAACCACTGTAGTCACGTCGACTGTTTTAACAATGTCTTTAGTACCATTCTGGACATTGAATTTACTAATTTCGTTGCTTTCAATGGAGGATAAAAAAAAAAACCCTCTCGGATTTCATCAGAATACCTTAATTGTTGTTCCGAAGATGAATGAAGGTTTTACGGGTGTGGAATGACATGAGGGATAGTAATTAATGACAGAAATTTAATTTTTTTCTTTAAATGTAAAAACACCTTTAACTATGTGTTTTATAAAACACTAAATAGGTCATAAAAATTTATGAAGATACTAATATACATTATTTTTTTGCTTTCTTATAACATAGAATGTGATAACTGATATCCCTATCTGTGCCAAAACTATTCCATCCAATCCTGCTTTGGATTTACATATGCAAATGAGACACAGCTCTGCTCGCAGTTCCGTAATTAAACAAATTCCAAGCTTACAAACAAACGTCGCTCTCTATTACCTTCCCTATAATAGAGTTACCACAGCAACGTGCGTAAGTGGCCAAGCTCATCAGCCTGCATTTCTCCATATCCACTCTGTCTGTTAGCCGGCTAATGCTAATTTCTGCCATGTGACTGGAGATTATTGTCTGTCCATGAAGATCAAACACTGTGATAACATCAATCCGAATGCTTGACCTTTGAGTTTCATTCACTAGTCTGGTGGTGAGATTGATGCCAGGACCTGAAAAACTTTTTATTAACTACAGTTAATTTGCATTTAAAGGGGACGTTGTCAAATTGTTGTGAAATAAAATTCAATGTAAGCATAATAGAAACACTTTCACTTTTCCAGTGTGTCTTGGAGGGCATTTACAGCTTGAAAAAGAAAAAAGATTGGATCTTTATTGTAAACATTTCAGATACAGTATATTTTCTTTTTTAGTGTATAGATTTCATCATCTTCTATGTAAACACAAGAAGTTCTCCACAAAAGGATAAATATAAAATACTTCAAGATGAATGAAATTAACATTAATGGTCAAATTAATATTAATTGAAGTATTTTTTATTGTGGTTAACTTCTTGTGTTATGTTTGTAACTGTCACACGCACTCAGTTTTGTTTGTTCTTAGTTTCTGTTTTCACGAACATTTCAATTTCAATTTGTTTTTATCAGTCACATGTTTCTTTGTCTTAATTTCCCACCAGTCATCAGTTGTCATCGACACCTGTTCTTTATCATTTCATTATCTCTGTGTTTTTAGTTCCTCTGTTTACAGTCTTTGTTTTTTGGGTGTTGTATGTGTTTCTGTTGGACACACTTAAGTCTTTTCGCCTGCTTTTGGATTAAACCTTGTGTATATTTTGAATTTGCCTTTGTCAGTCTTCTTCAGCTGGTGACGGAACAACTGACCAAAAGTATGGATTATGCAGCGCAATTTCTGTTGTTGCTCGTGGAAGCCTGAACTTTTTAACCTTCACTGAGAAATTCTGCCTTCTTGCTGTCACCAGCCCCTTTGTCGACGAGACCCTGAAGTCACTGTTCTGGATCGGGGCTAATTACCATCACCCCTTAGACCTCCCAGACACCTCTGGACTAAACTGTAGGGCTGCTGTCATCTATTGTCTGGAGAGTGTTTACCCAGTCCAGAACACAGCTGAACCCAGAGCCTGTTCCACCACCATCGACCACAGAGGAAACGTGCGAGACCCCACAAACGGAGAGCTACCAGTGGCTGATTGACTTAAGTGCGGAGGTATCGTCTCCCACCCTATCCCACCCCATTTCTGATTTGTCATCGCTGTTCCTAGACAGCACCATGGACTGTATGAACTTTTTCCCTCCATCTACCTCCGTCACCGCCCTGCTCAGCCAGTCCTCCAGCCCCGTCTCTGCTGGAGGTTGTCAGCCCTTCACCATCTCCTGCGATGCCAAGCACTCACATCAAGCCTCAGGTCCTACAACCACCATCAGCACCTGAGCGGATTGATGCAGTGGCTCCACCTCCGGCCTCAGATCGTCTCTACCCGTCGACCTGTCGGTTTTACCTTGGCTCCTCCCACCTTCGGCTCCCTCCACAAGACACCCTCAGTCTTACGGCTCCACCGGGTTCCCTTGTCCCACCAGCTCCCCCTTGGTCATTCGTCAACCCACCTTCGCCACGGACTTGCGAACCTTCCACTACACTTCGTTCCTCCACCCCTACGGCTGCAGCAGGCTCCTCTTTCCCTTGGGGTTCGCCTCAGTCCTCCATTACAATGGCATCATCTCAGTCCTCAGGCACTCTGGCTCCACCTCAGACGATTGTTGCCGCGGCATCACAAAGGCCTTCTGTGCCAGAGATGTCGCTCTTCTCCATTGGCTCTCCATCTGTGCCCTGGGATCAATTTCTCTGTCGCCGCCCATCACCATCCCTTTCATGGACTTTCAGTTTGCTTTCATCAGTCACGTGTGTTTCTTTGTCTTAGTTTCCTGCCAGTCATCAGTTGTCATGGACACTCATCTAATCACCCGTTTGTGTATTTAGTTCCTCTGTTTTCAGTCTTTGGTTGTTGTATGTGCTTCTTTTGGACACGCTGTTACGCCTTTTCACCTGCTTTTGGATTAAACCTAGTATATATTTTGAATCTGCCTTCATCAGTCTTCATCTGGTGACAGTAACTACTGATAATAATGAATTATATTAAAAATAAAGAAAAGTAACTGGGTAATGCGTACTTATGTAACCCCTGAAAAGTTAAATAAGTTTAACCCAAACCTTCCAGACATCTGTTTTAAATGCCAAAAACATAAGGGAACATTCTTTCATCTTATCTGGGAATGTGAGGTAATTGAGACGTTCTGGCAAAAAGTGATTTCCTCAATAACCTTAAAACCATTTCCAGTGACTCCGGAAATATGTGCTTTGGGTTTAATTCCTGTAAGTTTATCATGATCAGGTTATCATACTAAAATGATTGACATTTGTCTAGTTCTTGCAAGACGATTGGTAGCATTTTACTGGAAGAACATAGAAGGTCCATCTATTGATCATTGGTTGAAGGGGGGTTGTGGGAAGGTGGTTAAAATATTTTTAAAATGTATTTTCTTGGGATATTTTCTTGTCATTTTACATGTTTAATGTTCAATAAAAATATGTTTAAAAATAAAGAAAGAAAGAAAGAAAAATACTCTGGAAACATAAGTTGCTACATATGTTGCAAAAACTCTTGAAGGTGTAATTCAATTAACAGATTAAAAAATGACCTAGAATCAAGAGTTATGTATTGTCCCTAGCATTTATAAAGCTTTACAAAATTTATCATATTATAAATTAATCTTAAAAGAAAGCTCATAGCTTAACTTCTTGAGGTAAATAAATTAATATTTGCTGGAGCAACATCTATGTATATAAATGTCAGCACTGGAAGGCAAAAACAAAGACACCAACTATAAAAATATGATGGCTGTATTTTTATAGTTGGTGTCTTTGTTTTCGCCTTCCAGCGCTGACACTTTTTTAAATCGCAAATGTTAAACATGACAAATACAATGTGATTTGTTATATAGGACATTTTTATTCAGTCATTTATTTAGATTTCCATACAATACTCTGTTCTTTATGTGTCAGTTTTGTGTTTTTGTGTAGGTGTGTGTTTTGTGTGTGTGTATCACAATTGGTAAAATGTACTGCTTGCCCTCTCTGTGTGCAGAAATCAATGTGAGTTTCAAAAGATTTAGGGTTTGTATTTGAGCTTGGAGGTCACCACGTCCTGCTCAACACTGTGTGTGTGTGCGCTCACTCAGTGGACCTCCTCTACAGATGGAATGAGAGGGATTGAAACCCCATTTGTGTTTGAAGGCAGAAACGGCTCCGACCTAAGACCAGCAAATCCAGGCCATGCATTGCTAACCTCTCTCTCTCTCTCTCTCTTCCTCTTTCCGTCTCTCTCTTTCCCGCTCAGCTTTTTGATACATCCCTTTTTCCATCTCAAAACTGTTCCATCCCCATTTTCATCACAACATGGATTGAACTTTTTTTTTGGCCAGATATGGATGTAATGGATGAATAGATATTGTTCTGCAACAGGCTATGGGCTTTTCTTTTTCTCTGATGAAGTACTAGGGCACAGCTTTGTGTGAAATGTTGAGTGTCTTATGAACAGGCCAAAGACGCTACAGATAGACAGAGTGAGCTGATGGTAGAAAGAGAGATAAAATGGTGGTGTTGTTTAGAGTTTGCATACTGATAACATTTCTATCTCTCAATCACCCACACACAAGTGCTGGTAGCACCGCATGCACACTTATTGGGCTCTAATGAGGTTTAATTAAAAATTCGATGGCATCTTTAATGAGTCCAGTGTTGAGCTGTTTGTGTGTTAGTTTACGCATCTCTACTAATAGGTAGACCTTATGTTTTTGCACAAACCAGAATGTTTGCATCTCATTTGTAATTGCAAGATAAAAGGTCACATTGTGAGATATGTAATCACAATTAGTAGACTTAAAGTCACAATCATGAGAAATAATGCTGAAATTGTGATTATATGTTATGACTTATGGGAAATTCTTTTATTCTCATTGCTGCCTTCAAGAGCCAATGAAATACTGAGAGTTTTGAGAAATAAAGTTGATTTTTTTTTTTTTTTTACTTCAAGTTGGAAATGCTATGGACTTCCATAATATGGACAAGAATGCCAAAGAACTTGAGAAGTTTATTTGGCTGCTTGAAGTATGTTGAAGGAACAGTCCATCGCAAAATGAATATTCACTTTTTTATTCATGTTCTGTTTTTTATTTTTTTGTATAGAACACAAAAGTATATATATTTAAAAGTTAATTCTCTACTCTTACCTTAAAACAGTGTTCATAGAGATTGAGTCAATCACAAAAAATTCCATTAATACATGTGTTTCTGTCAGTGCGTAACAGTAAATTCTGGAATGTTCTGCTGAATATATGAACCCATCTCCTGTCTTTTGTTCTCTTCTGCCTTGAAAATCAGTATTCCATCTCTCCACTCAGCCAGCGATTACAATTCCACGAGTGAGATTCTGGAAACAGGCTGCATCCTTCCAGGCAGCTTTCAGATCAAATACCTCAAACACACTTTTCATGTTTCACTGGCTAATTAAGATATTAATAATTGACACTTCTGAGAGTCGACACAGGCTGAAAACTCTGAAATAGCAAACAGGGCATTCATCTAGTAAGTACTGCAGGAACTGACTGATCTGTTGTAACATATTTATGTCAGACTGTTCAGAATGCCAATACTTCTGAGTGGCAAGCGTTTCTCTTGTTTAGTTAAGC
The DNA here is from genome assembly GCF_019924925.1 of Ctenopharyngodon idella. Taxonomy (NCBI): domain Eukaryota; kingdom Metazoa; phylum Chordata; class Actinopteri; order Cypriniformes; family Xenocyprididae; genus Ctenopharyngodon; species Ctenopharyngodon idella. Next base: position 23,891,136 of record NC_067222.1, read on the forward strand.
AATACTGGGATAATACCACTTGAGGGGTTCTCCCAAAAATGAGAATTCTGTCATAATTTACTCACCTTCATGTTATTCTACACCCAATATATTGGGTCAATGGAGGCCTCACTGAGCAATTGGATTTTATCAAAAATATCTTAATTTGTGTTCCGAAGATGAACGAAGATCTTATGGGTGTGGAACGACATGAAGGTGAGTAATTAATGACAGAATTTAAATTTTGGGGTGAAGTAACCCTTTAAAAACCATTTTCTGTAACTGAAATAAAGCTAAAATAAAATAAAATAAAATAAAATATAAATATTAGATGAAAACTTTCCTCAAAATACTTCAAAAATTAGAAATACCGCCTAAAGATGAAAAAAGCACCCTAAATTGACATGGTGAAAAAAATGAGATGGGTTGGGGGTGGGATTATTTGGCAATGCTTTTGCATTTCTCCTTAAAAGAAGAATTTCTCCATATGCTCTTCTTTAATTCTCATTGCTGCTGTGAAGAAACCAATGAAATATTACAGAGATCTCATTCGTGATCCCAATCCCCCCCCCAAACACACTAAGGATAATAAAGAAGATCTTTCTCCTCAGTGAAGTGCATATGCGAGAACATTTCAAGCTCATTTAAGCCTGTCATTAGAAAGGGACGTTGTGCACACATGGCACTTGCATTTTCTCTCCATGGGGTAAAATGGAACGAGCTACAGAAACAACATTTGAAGATCATAAGACTGTCTTCCAATGGTTGCCTCTAATTAGTAGGAAACTGTGTATATTCATATTCTTTGTTTGTATTCATCTCAGTGTGGGTCAGAGCTGTCTTGTGAAGAGAATATTAAAAGAAGGCCTTTAAAGGCAGTAGAGTGAGGCAATATTAGAAGCAGACAAGAGTAAATATCTTTCTAATTTGCCCCAGAAGAAGAGCATTTAACTGGTCATCTCTAGCACACACACATTTTGTTTTTATCTCAGAGCTCTTTTCGTTTTTAGAAGACCACAGAGATGCACCATATGGTCTGTTGATGCATTTGAACAACCAGTGGTTTTTGTGGTTCCACCTTGAATGATACTCTTTCTTTTTCATTCATTTTCCCATATTCTCTCCGGTTTTCCTCCATTCATTTGTTTAGCAGTTTGATTTGTTCGCTAAGGTCTTCTGGCTGCTCCCAGAGGAGATGTAGGCTCAAGCTAAATAATCTGCTGTGATTACGTGTGTGTTTGTGTGTATGTGCCTGTTTGTGTAATTGCAATTTCATCAGGACTTCAGGGATGGCTATGGGCTATTCAGCTAACCACAATCATAAATGTTAACAATGGATGAAGAGAGAAGCAAATTAAAGGGGCCACACTACAAGGAATCTACTTTCCTTGATCGTTTTGAACTAATTTGTTGTACTATGAAAAAATATTGTAACTTTCCGAACTTCGAACATTTTACTAAGCTGCAAAAAATGGTTCATTCTGAACGTTGGATTCTTTCTGCCATCAAATAAACACTTTGTCACTCACATTTACACTTCAAAGATGCGTATTTGGTATTCAGTTGCTTAACCTACCTAATCAGAGGAAGCAGGATAGACCTTGTTATTCCTAAATAAAAAAATGTAAATAAAAGTAAATTTCACTGTAAGTTTGTAAAAATAGGGCTCAATGTACAATGTTAAAGTGCCCCTATATTATGCTTTTTTTCACTGGTGTCAAAAGTATTCACATTCATTACTCAGGTAGAAGTATAGATACTATGGTTTAAAAAGACTTCTGTAGAAGTTGAAGTATCAGCTCAAGCTTTTTACTCAAGTAAAAGTGTAAAAGTACTGGTTTCAAAACTACTTTAAGTATAAAAGTAAAAGTAATGTAAGGAAAAAAATGCCATTAAGGACAAAAGCTTAGGCCGCGCCACAGGGGCCTATTGTGCAATACCCCACCTCCTCAAAAAAAATTTTTTCTAAAGGCCATAATGACTATTATGTTATATTAAAATGTTAATGTTGAAACATTTGGGATGCACTAGGCTACCTGTTTCTACCAACCTCCTCGCTGGTGCTTGGTTGGGACATTTCGCGCGAGTTATCTTCTTGAGTCTCTGCCACGGACATCTTCGTACTTGGCTACATACCTCTGCTATGTCCAGTGTTGGGGGTAACGAGTTACAAAGTTAGTATAGCCTACTTATCACAACATTGTCAATCGCGTTGTCAATCGCAAACGCTAATTTATTCAAACGTCTCTCTACCGAACTACCTACTGTAGCTTAATTTGCGGAGGATGAAGAGAAAGCACCCGTTTGATAAATGAGCCAGTAGTGGAGAAATAATAACTTTTAAGAAATAATCTTTTTTGAGTAACGACCCCAACACTGGCTATGTCCTCCTTGCTGGAGTGTGACGTGATTTGTGTCATGTGCAGGTGCGATGGATCGTGTACAAACCAATAGGGTGTCGGAATGGTATATGTTTATACTTCTCATCCAACCACAATCAAATTCACTCTATCCGAATGGCGCGATTTATCTGGATAGGTTTTTTTTTTTTTTTTGAACGATGACAAGCCGGAATGAAAACAAGCCGAAATGAAATAGGAGTAACGAGGCCATTTTTAAAATGTAAGGAGTAGAAGTAAAAAGTCGGCTAAAAAATAATTACTCCAGTAGAGGATAGATACCCAACATTTCTACTTAAGTAAGGTAACAAAGTATTTGTACTTCGTTACTTGACACCTCTGGCTTTTTTTAGTTATTACTTTTCATGTAGTGTATAATGTAGATATTTGTGAATGTAACAGGTCTGCAAATGTTCAAAGATCAAAGTGCATGATAAATGGAGTTATTGTCTCTCAAAAGAAAGAACAGAATCTGAACTGCTTGAAAGGAGTCATCAGTAATTCCAGTTTTACTTCCTGCACGAAGTAGGTTTGTATAAAATTTGCATAATGCCAGCCTATGGTTTTCATTGGGTGCCTGTGAACAATGTCTACTTTGACCCACCCTCAAACACTGTAGTTGTAGCTTAGGCCTGGAAGAGTTTGGTTCGTGTTGTTGACATGTCGAGAAGACACCATTTCCTGTGCTGTGAAAGCAAATCCACTTTGCACGAACTTCCAAAATATGAGGACCCAGGCTCGAATTGATATGGTAAAACCGACGGCATCGTTACTGTTTGTATCACTGTAGCTGTGTCTCAATTCAGAGGTTGGATCCTTCTGAAGGCTGCATTTGAAGGCTGAATGTGTAACAGCGGTGCAACGAAGGCAGTCCCATTTCGAAGGCTCCTTCAAATGTGGCCTACGAATGCAGCCTTTGTTTCCCAGTCCATGAAGGATAGAACTAGTGGATCCTTTGCAGCCCAGCCAGTCCCTAGATTCTTTGCACTTATAGGTGACGACTGGATGTTTTTGAGAGAAAATGCCAGATTATACTTTTAAAGGCAAGGTAGGTGATTTGCTTCAAAAACATTTTTTTGTTATGCTGGTTGAAAATCTCTACACATCCCGATAGCAATCACTGAGTTAAGTGGTCTAAATGTATTTACCAGTGTTACCAAATCCATTGGAAGGAATTACTATCCAAAACTTTACAAAAACCTCAAAAGCTTACAATGACTTAGGGAGTTATTTTGCTTTTCACTTTAGAATACTGATCCAAATAATCAGTAATTCCTTTAGAAGGATGTAGTAACACTTGAGTCATTACCATCCAAAACCTTACAAAAAACTCAAAAGCTTATAATGATTTCAGTCATTACTAGAGTTATCATGCTTTTAACTTTAGAATACTGATCCAAATAATTAGTATTTGCTTCTGAAGGATTTGTAATGCTTGTGTCGTTACCAGTGGGTTACCATGACCTTCACTTTAGAATTATACATTATGCATTATTTACATTAATTATGAACCTGAATATAGTAGTTCTTAGTAGTCCTCTGAGAGGTATGAAAAAATAGTAGTTATTGATTAGCTAATAGTTAACTACCACATTCAAATGAGCACTATTACTTACTAATTCGTTAATCAGAGTTTCTTGTTAGTTAATAAAGCAATAAGCCTCAAGAAGCTATGGTTTACAGTGAATTTATAACAGCTAAGGGGCGTTGTAAGGCATGACGCCGAGCGGAGCCAAAAAATATGTATCAATGCAACTTTCATGAAGTAAAATCATTAAAAGTCTTCCTTCCACTGAAAAAAAAAATAGTCCCTGACCGTGAACAGCAACAGAAGTTACATTTATTATGCTATTTGATGGCAGCAAAGATTGTCTTTATGAGCGAGTCACTCAGGCGCAAAGACTTTTATATTGAAACTTGTTGTGAACACGGAACAAGACGCAAATGACAAATGCTTTGACTAGCGCTGTCAGTGTCAGCAGGGCACGAGAAAACCCATTAAATGTTAAAAGGACAAGATCGCAGCGGACATTCAAACGGATTTTTTATTATGAACATAGGACTGACCTAAAGGAAATGCTAAATCTGAATGCAGGTCATACACTCGGTCACTCGATATCTCTCTCACAATACTCGTCTACATAATGGAATAAGCTTAAATGAACAAAATAAATTGAGAACAAACATATGTTTACGTTGCTAAGAGTGGTTGCTAAGACAGACGCAGCAACATACACACTCAGTGGCGCATTGATACTTATGTAATGCGGTCAGCTGTATGTTTTCGGGAATTTTACAACGGATACGAACGTGGCTCAACTAGGCATGTGATGGTATCAAATTTTCATGTTGCGATAATTGCTTAAGCTTTTATCACGGTATACGGTATTATCACGATGTTGAAATAAGTTGCAAAAATGTGTCAGTATAAAAGGTTTAAGAAGTCTTTTTCTTATATCAAAGAACTTTGAATGTTATTAAAAATAGTACAATAACACAATACACAAAAAAATTAAAAAGAAATTAACAAACAGATTAAAGTGCAAAAGAATTATAAAGAACAACAGGTAACACTTTACAATACGGTCTCATTTAATGTTATTTAATGCATTAACTAAGATTAAGAATGAGCAATAGCTACATTTGTTACAGAAGGTATTATTTTTTGTTAATGTTAGTTAAGAAATACAACTGATCATTGTTAATTTTAGCTCAGGTCCATTACAACTTTTGATTTTAGTAATGTTAAACATTAACTAAGAAATTAACATTAAGATTAATAAATGTTTTATGAGTATTTTTCATTGTCAGTTTGGTAGTAATGAATTAACATGTTAACTAATGAAGCTTTATGTCACTAAGTGTTACTGAACAATAACAAATTATCAGAACATTTTCAGTCATTTTATAAAACGGTTAGTTCCTGTCCTTGATTCTGATTGGTCAATAGCTGTGTTTTATTCATTAAAATAACTACACAACACCCTTAGCAACCACTCTTAGCAACGTAAACTGTTTGTTCTCAATTGATATTGTTCATTGAAGATTACTGTATTATGTAGAAGAGTATTGTGAGAAAGAGATCGAGTGAGCGAGTTTATTACCTGCATTCAGATTTAGCATTTTCCTTCAGGTCAGTCCTATGTTCATAATAAAAAATCTGTTTAAATGTCTGATGTATTTTCTTGTCCTTTTAACAGTTAAGGGGTTTTCCCGTGACTGACAGTGCTAGTCAAAGCATTTGTCAGTTGCGTCTTGTTCCGTGTTCACAACAATTCAGTCTTTTCAATGTAAAAGTCTTCGCTACACAGCAAAATCCCCAGAGTTAAACCAACTCTGCTCAGATTACATATGGTCCCTCTCTATATAGTATTAAAGTAACACTGAAGCAGAGTTAAAGTTAATCAGATAATTAAGTGATTAATTAAGTTATGATTAAGCATTAGTGATGAACACCTGCTGTTAACAAGCAGAATCACTGAAGAGAAACATAATAACTACAAATGACTTCCAGCCACAGCCTTAGATGAAATCAACTGAAGATAAAAGGCATTAAATTAAACAACTCCACAAACAGCATATTATCTTTTTAACTTTAACTCTGCTTCAGCGTTATTTTAACTCTATGTAGAGAGGGACCATATGTTCTCTGAGCAGAGTTGATTTAACTCTGGGGATTTTGCTGTGTACTGACTGACACACTCATAAAGACAGTCCTTGCCGCCATCTAGTGCTGTAATAATGTAACTTCTGTTGCTGTTCACGGTCAGGGACTATTTTTTCCAGTGGAAGGAATGCTTTAGTGAAAGTTTACTTTATGAAAGTTGCATTGATACATATTTTTGGCTTTAATATTTGTATTGTGTGGTAACCGTTTTATAAAAAATGGTTGTTAGGCTTCGTATTGTGCCTAACAACGCCCTTCAGCCATGACTTATTCACGATACAGCACAGCCTCTCGTACCTTATTGCTTACATAGTGCATGTTGTAGTCCAGAATAAAATATAAAAATGTTTTGTTATGAAGTCTTTAAGTATTAAGTATTTGGTCCTGTGATGAACAACACTGCGAATACAAAAAACTGAATGGCTGTTTGAAAGCATTTGAAATACTATTCAGTAGCGCAGCTGCTTTGTTTACGGTGTTTCCGGGGTAACCGCTTCATTTCTGCTGTTCCATCAGCGCCCTCTGCTGTCAGAGAGTGAACGTGCACTTTCATTGAGCGCGTCTCACTCGTTCCGCCATGTGCTTCTCAGTGCAGGTGAGATGTTTGAGTAGCTGTGAATTATTATAAATGTAATGTTATAATAATAATAATAATAATAATGTCCAGCTGGTTCATCTCACTGACTTCCAACTGGTTGGAGTTTATCTACACAGGATTTTAATTTATTTTAATTTATTTATTTATTTTATTTTATTTTATTTATTTATTCGTGGGACTAGAGGGAAGGGTCATGAGGAGCGTGAATAATGTGAATAAAGTGTTGAATGAGGGGACAGATGGATTGACATAGCTTAGTCTAAGTTCTACCAGTGGGGAAATTAAGCTGACCAAAAATCAACGTTGATTCAATGTTTGTATTTTTCAACACTGAAAAGCATTAAAATTTCAACGTTGATTCAATGTTATTTAGCATTGAATTTTCAATCTCAACCAAAATGATGATTCTGATGGAATTTCAACATTGAATCAATGTCACCTTGCTATCTGGGTAACGATCCAAATGTAAAACAACAACAACAACAACAACAACTTTAAATCATGTAAAAAAAATTGACGTATCTTACTAACATGCGATTTTTTAGATAGTTTATACTCTTTATTTATGTAGCCTACATGGACCAAGTTGAACATGTTCAGCAGGTTGTGAACCCTTTTTTTGTTTTCAGACAGCTGAATATAACTTTCAAAAAAGTTCAGTACAGACGTTACTTCCGCTCGTCAACAGAAGCAGTCACAGTTGCTGGGCAACAAAAGCAATGCTCCGTAGGTATTTAACAACACTCCATTCGAAGGAATCAGCCTTTGAAATGGGACACAGCTTGTACAAGTGCTGAGGAAGCCTCCAGAACTGAAATTTAGATATGGTAATGGGCATTTTGTTTCCGACACACTGAAAGCTGTAGACCAATCACAACCGACTGGGCAATCTGACCAATCGGTGCAGAGGCTCTTGGAAAAGAGGGGTTTAGAGAGACCAAATTCTTGATACAACCATTTCAGATACTGTGAGAAAAGAGGTGATGCTGCATTGAAATATATATATATTTTTTTGGATGCATGTAAACCTATTGTAGGAAACCTCTAAAACAAAACTAGGAACCTTTAAAATAGCATAATAGGGTTGCTTTTAATATGAAGGAATTATCTGTATTGTGTGCTTTACGCATATTTTGAATTACACATTGCATTTGTGTGTGTGTGTGTGTGTGTGTGTGTGTGTGTTTTAGGCTTGAAGGAAATGTTTGCAAACTTAACAGAAAAGGTACTGGACATTTACTACCAGGACATTATCCATTTTTTCTACTTCTTCCCCCCTTACAATATGTGGGATTTCACTTAGGTGCAACCAAAAAACTGTTTACAAATAAGTTTTAAAGGCACATAGAAAAGGGTACAGACTAAAACTTAAAAAAAAAAACCTTACTAAATATTACATGACCCCTTTAAAAGAATTATGGCCCAGTCATGTATCTAGTAGGAGGACAGAGACTAAGAGTCAAGTGAGAGGGGAAGAGAGTAAACAAGCGTCAGCATGAAGAAACATCTTACTCTCTGCATATATGCCCACATTCTTCACTTAATATACATTGTGTGGGTGAAAGACACAAAATACTTAAGAAAATACTTCTCTTTCTCTGTTTGTGTATGTTTTATATGTGCGTCATTGTGCTTTTGTGTGTATTGGTGTCCCTGTATGTGTGTGTTTATTTCTGAGTTCCTCTTACTTAGAACTGATAAGGGGCTGCTGTCTATTCCCTAACTAATTATTATGCAGATTTTCTGTGAACATCCAGCTCTCTGTGGACCACAAGGCATATTTGCACATTATAGCAGCACTGCACACATGTACACACTGCTGTCGGTCCAGCAGGCACAAAGACATTTGAGTTTCCGCCTCAACCGAACTTGCCATCTTTGACATTTGGACTCATGTTGACATTTGGAGCAGGGTTGATAAAGACGCGTCAACAAGAGCCGCAACAGATTCGTTTCAACATCCTTAGAACCCTGACAGTGGAACCAATTGAGTTTAGTTTTCAAAGACTTTTCAGCCCTCTTTTCTACTCTTTCAGTTTGTTCTCTCTCTCTTTCTCTCGCCCTCTTCAGCTCTTCCCTTTGAAATGCCCTAATCTACGACGCGCTTGTGCAAACAACACATTCAGTAATTAAACTGCAAGCGCCTCGTCAGAAGAACCTGTTACAATTAATTATTCATATTATCTGCCATTGTGTTTTAAAGTGCAGCCAAGTAATCAAATTAGTTTTTTCTTTCGCTCCTTTATTTATTCTCCTTCCCCCTTCCGCCACGTCGTCTGATTTACTGTTTCTTTTTTTTAAACATGTCCTTCGACGGCCCTTCTTTTAGTACGTAGTGGCTAAGTGGGGAAAAAAACAAGGCGGCAGTTATCACACGCTCACAGGCAAATCCTCTCTAAATGTCCTGCTATTTGTGTTCATAATCCATTGTATTTATCATGCCACTTCCTTTATTTATCTCTCATCCTCTCTCTAAGAGTAATTGTTGCTATAAAATCACTCACAAAGGGGCAAACAAACACCTGACATTGAGTTCGCCCCCTTTATATCAAGCATGATTCATTACAAACAACTGTAAGTTTCTTCTTGAGAAGGTTTGGTTCCAGTGAGACATATTTTGCGTACATTTTCTCAAGGATGATGTCTTCTTCATGGTGAGTTTGATTGTTTTGTCTTGGCAGGCAGACTTTTACTCGCAGGTGGAGAAGAAGACATCATTGTCATCATGTGACCAAAGCAGACAAACCACACTAGAATTATAAATCAGCTAACCCTCCAAGAAACATATTCCAATTATTTGGAAGTAATTGGTCGTTCCGCTCTCTGATTGTTCATACTTTGCTCTTGTTAAAGATGCACTCTGTAATTTTTCCTCATTAAAAAGTTTTATACATAAATAAATGAATAGTATCTTTTGAAAATAGGCTATATTTTAAATCATGTACACTCACAGTAGCATAATAAATTCAGTTTTATTTTACATGGAACGGGTCGTCTCATGTTAAAATTGCATATTACATGGCTCTCTTGTATACTCCATTCTAATTCGTCGACTGCAGAATTCAGTGGTTAGATATTTTGTAATATTTCCTGTCGTCTATGGCAACACTATAAAATAAGCAATTGTATACAAATTTTAAATGAATGCCATTGTGTTAACTGATGGAGACCCGATTTCTCACAACACAAGACTACTTCCATGTTTCTCATATTACATTGCAGACTCGCTCTCTCGTTTCATACAAACACAACTATACCGGTAGACTATCTTGTGTCTCAGTTAGTGATAGTGAAAATAGACTTCAGTATTAAAGTTGGCATGAAATGGAAGTTGCAATAGTATTTTCTTTCCTATTGTGACGTATATCCGAGTGAACGACTTCTCAAACAAGACAAAATGTAGGGCAGGACTTGATTTTGTCCATGGGGAATTGATTGGATGGTTGTGGTTTGCTATTGATGATGTCATGTGAGTGACAGGTTGTCCCGCCCTCAAGCCAGTAAACACGTAATCAGCATAGAGAAGAGTCTCTGCAAGAGGGAGGGGAAGTTATTTTGTTTAACCCTCTGGTGCTCTTCGTGTGTCGGTCAAAAATGACTGAATTTTTTTTTCAATGAAATTAATGTACTAGATTTTAGTTTGATAATGTTTTTTATTTAAAGGGGACCTATTATGCAAAATTCACTTTTAACTGTGTGTTGGCATTGTGTGTACACGTCCACCCTATAGTGATAAAAATCCACCCACTCTTTCTTTTTTAATCCCCATAAATCATAAGCAGTGTCTCCCAACGACCTGTTTTCAGCCATGGTGCTAATGTGACGTCACATTAGCCACAGGCCCCGCCCATGACTGCTGACTGACAGTCCTGCATTACCAGTTGCTGTTTTCAAAATCGCCCCCTATACCCTCATTCACTATTCCCTACATTACTCCACTAATATAGTCCACTTGAAGGAATGAATGAAACGAATGAGTGAATTCGGACACTGAGTGCGCCGGAAGGGCTGCCGATTTCGCATAGTTTGTGCTTGATGTTTAATAATCATTTGAAATGTAGCAAACTGGCAGCTCCAGTAGTAACGAATATTTATGTTAAACTCTGCCATGAAAACTAGCATGTACAAACCTTAATTAAACGATTTAATGATCAATTAAAAAGGAAATTGTACCTGTATGATATTATACTGGACCAGCGCGGTATGGAAAATAAATGGATGATTGATTCAGCTGCGGGCGCCATCTCCTGGCGAGACGCGGGAATGGACTATATGCACGGTTACTTCCTGGTTGTCGTTAAAGGAACGCTCCACTTTTTTTGAAAATAGGCTCATTTTCCATACCATGGGTGCAGCAGGCGCAATGATATTACGCAGCGCCTGTGACCCCCTGCTTGCACAGGGAGCGTGCCTTGCAACCATGGAGACATTTGTGAGAGGCGCTGCGTAATATCATTGTGCCTGCTGCAGCCATGGTACGGCAGCAAAGTTCCTTGATTATTACGCCAGAATGAGAGTATAGTTCCTAGCCATATTGGCCTAGAAAATCGCAACTTTTCATTTTCCGTCGGTCTTAGTACACGATGTAACTACAGAAGAGTCAAGTTTTAAATAGGAAAAATATCGAAACTCTTTGGTCATTTTTGAACGAGATGCTAACAGTCTAATCAGATTCAATGAACTATGCTAAGCTATGCTAAAAGTGGTACCGCCAGACCCGGAGATTGGCTGAATGGATTCAAAAACGGTAAAACTCAACTGTTTAACTCTAGGGGAGTTGGAAAATGAGCCTATTTTCAAAAAAAGTGGAGTGTTCCTTTAAGCCAGCTCGGGCATTTCCGGTGAACTGTTAGCTGTTCATTCTGTAGTCACTGTACATCGACACAAAACCATCAATGGTTGACTTTTTAATGTTGTATTCATATTTTAATGCAGTTATCACACTTACCTAATTTGCCAATAAACCAGTTTTATTGATTGCAATAAAGATGAAGCTATTGGGACCGTTTAAAAAAAGCTGTGTCTGTAATTAGGCACACACACGCATTTGTTTCCCCAGCACTTCAAACTTTATTTTTAATGTGATGACCACAAACATTATTTGTTCATCCTTCTGAGATTGTCCTCATTGAAAAACCAAACGTTTAAAAATGTAGGAAATTCAACACCACTACACCACTACAAATGGCTGTCCCCTCAAATAGTGTCCTATTTAAGGGTATAGGGGGCGATTTCGGACACAGCCATAGTTTCCTCCCTCAGCGAGCTGTATGCTGTTCGCCATTTTCTCCACGCTCGAGCAGCTGTAGCGACAACAATGTCTGGTAAGTAATTGAGATGTTTTGTTGTTGGATGTAAGAGTGAACATAACAGTCTTCACTTACCTACATCTGAGCCGCTGAACGCAGTGGATTAGTTTTACTTTTGAAGGGAATGCACCACAGATCTAATATACACATACGATTTCTGTAATGTTGCCTGCTATTTACGTTCACAGACTTAACTGTGTTTATGTGAACTGTGTGTGTTTTTCACAGAACCTTGTGTGTATTTGACAGTTTAAACAAAACAAAAAATGTGAAAGAAGTTACTCACGAGACTTGACGTCTGACAGCCAGCTGTCTTATGTGTGCGCTTCAGATAAGTGCGCTCAGAAAACGATCCATTAGATGTTTAAACTGATATAGCTTTAAAACGCGTGAAAATAATAAACTTTAATGATTAAAGTATAACTATGCTATCCGTGAGAGTGATCGCGATATGGATGATAATCAAAACCAAGCAGATGTCTTGTTAATATTTGGCAGAGAATCGGATTGAGGCGGAACTGCGATTGTAGAGAGGGGGCGGGGCACAGCAGCTCATTTGCATTTAAAGGCGCATGCACGAAAACAGCCTGTTCTTAACTGTAGTCAGAAATGGGTATTTACAACACGGATTTATAAATGATCTGTGAGGTATTTTAAGCTGAAACTTCACAGACACAGTCTGGGGACACCTGGGACTTAAATTAAATCTTGTAAAAATGGGCATAATAGGTCCCCTTTAATATTTTGTATTTTTAGGGGATTTTATGGTACTAAATTATATTTATGCTGTAGTTATAATCCATTTATTCACTTTTTGAACGTAGTCCTGAAAATGAAATTTCCAACTAAACTGTCATAAATGTTGAATGCTTTAGAGCACAGAGTTCATTTTGATCTCTTTTCAGAGATGACACTTGGCAAATTATTGCTGAAGTGAAAGAAGGTACAGAATACAAAATACTATTTTATATTTTTATATGAAATATATATTTTCAAAAACACATTTTACTCTAAAACTGCAAGAAAATCATAGCCATGAATCTAAACAAGTTGTATTCCAAATTTGAGCTTGATATCTCCAAAAATTTGCTTTCAGTAAGATTTTGTTTGGGTGCAGCACCAAAAGTCTCCCATTCATTTCCAATGTGGTCATTTTTGACCGCAAGGAGTACTAGTACAAATGTACAAATGGTCCCTATTTTTTTCATACATGATACATGAATTCTAAAAAAAAATAATGATATGCATGGATAAATAATTTAAAATAGACACTGCAATCTTGCATAAAAAATAAGATCTGTCAATTTTAATTGCATGGTGACTTTAATATCACTGTAACATTGTTGCATTGTTTAGCCTATCTTGTTGCTAGGCCGATTTGTAGATTGTCATGGACTATATTGTTTTCTTAGCGGTCATATACAGGTAAATTTACAAAATAATATTAACTTCAATCAATATTTCATGTCTATTTATTATATTATTTAACAGGAGAGGATTTGTGAATGGCAGTGAAGTGACACAAGTTACATGTAAGTCACATGACAGTGACAACATGGCGAATGTACAAACCCGATTCCAAAAAAGTTGGGACACTGTACAAATTGTAAATAAAAAAGGAATGCAATAATTTACAAATCTCATAAACTTATATTTTATTCACAATAGAATATAGATAACATATCAAAGGTTGAAAGTGAGACATTTTGAAATGTCATGCCAAATATTGGCTCATTTTGGATTTCATGAGAGCTACACATTCCAAAAAAGTTGGGACAGGTAGCAATAAGAGGCCGGAAAAGTTAAATGTACATATAAGGAACAGCTGGAGGACCAATTTGCAACTTATTAGGTCAATTGGCAACATGATTGGGTATAAAAAGAGCCTCTCAGAGTGGCAGTGTCTCTCAGAAGTCAAGATGGGCAGAGGATCACCAATTCCCCCAATGCTGCGGCGAAAAATAGTGGAGCAATATCAGAAAGGAGTTTCTCAGAGAAAAATTGCAAAGAGTTTGAAGTTATCATCATCTACAGTGCATAATATCATCCAAAGATTCAGAGAATCTGGAACAATCTCTGTGCGTAAGGGTCAAGGCCGGAAAACCATACTGGATGCCCGTGATCTTCGAGCCCTTAGACAGCACTGCATCACATACAGGAATGCTACTGTAATGGAAATCACAACATGGACTCAGGAATACTTCCAGAAAACATTGTCGGTGAACACAATCCACCGTGCAATTCGTCGTTGCCGGCTAAAACTCTATAGGTCAAAAAAGAAGCCATATCTAAACATGATCCAGAAGCGCAGGCGTTTTCTCTGGGCCAAGGCTCATTTAAAATGGACTGTGGCAAAGTGGAAAACTGTTCTGTGGTCAGACGAATCAAAATTTGAAGTTCTTTTTGGAAAACTGGGACGCCATGTCATCCGGACTAAAGAGGACAAGAACAACCCAAGTTGTTATCAGCGCTCAGTTCAGAAGCCTGCATCTCTGATGGTATGGGGTTGCATAAGTGTGTGTGGCATGGGCAGCTTACACATCTGGAAAGGCACCATCAATGCTGAAATGTATATCCAAGTTCTAGAACAACATATGCTCCCATCCAGACGTCGTCTCTTTCAGGGAAGACAGCATTTTCCAACATGACAATACCAGACCACATACTGCATCAATTACAACATCATGGCTGCGTAGAAGAAGGATCCGGGTACTGAAATGGCCAGCCTGCAGTCCAGATCTTTCACCCGTAGAAAACATTTGGCGCATCATAAAGAGGAAGATGCGACAAAGAAGACCTAAGACAGTTGAGCAACTAGAAGCCTGTATTAGACAAGAATGGGACAACATTCCTATTCCTAAACTTGAGCAACTTGTCTCCTCAGTCCCCAGACGTTTGCAGACTGTTATAAAAAGAAGAGGGGATGCCACACAGTGGTAAACATGGCCTTGTCCCAACTTTTTTGAGATGTGTTGATGCCATGAAATTTAAAATCAACTTATTTTTCCCTTAAAATGATACATTTTCTCAGTTTAAACATTTGATATATCATCTATGTTGCATTCTGAATAAAATATTGAAATTTTAAACTTCCACATCATTGCATTCCTTTTTTATTCACAATTTGTACAGTGTCCCAACTTTTTTGGAATCGGGTTTGTAGTATGTCCGAATTTCATTCATACTATAGGCTATATAAAAAAAAAAAAAAAAAAAAAAAAAAAAAACGGTTTTAACGGTTGCGAAGTAAGTTTCAAACCAAATACAGTATGCGATTTTAGACGCAGCAATGGACTAGAAGCCACAAAACTCACATTTTAATTGTATATGGAAAAACAACCATGTGAATGCGATGTAACAGCCAGCCTTGTGGTCATTCACATCAAAATAAATAGGTGTCCCTGACCAAGGTCCATTAACAGACAAACTAGAAAACATTTTACCATGGTAACAGGATGGTGCTAATATGCACAGGTGGAACGTGCATCAGAGATGAGCCATCTTTCTCATTTCTACCTCCCTCTCTTCCCATAATTTCTTCATCTCTCGCCCAATGTTCATTCCTCCAAGTCCCCCGTGTGAGCTAGCCTTACATCTCTCACTGTAATGTGCAGGTAACCCAATTCCTCTCTGAAGATGCTTAATTATTTTTGCATGGGGCAATGGAATGGTAAGTGATACACAGACACGTGGGTTGGAAATGGTGGGTGTGTGTAAATCATACACTCAGTCACAAATTCCCTGGTTAATATGTGTGAGGGTAGTGCTGCTTTAATTACACTGCCTTTATTTTCTCTCCTCCACTCCCCCGTTGAGCTGTGACTTCCTCATGCTTATTTATGTCTGATTACATTACAACACTGAACTGTAGACACACTGATAACAATGCACACACACAAACACACACACAGTAATGGATAACATTGTGCCAAAAGGTCGCTTTTAATGGTGTAGCAGGGACTGGTGACCAACAGAGAATAAGAAAGAACCTTGTTGTTTGCAGTCATCATAAAACTGGATTTGCAACCAATCATTCCATAATGTGATTATATTTCTGAGTGAAACAGAATATTCAATGAGAAAAAATGTAGGGTGGGACTTGATTTTATCCATTGGGAATTGATCGAATCCCAGTTTTTCCTTTTTGTTATTGGATCATGAATAGTACATGCCAGAATGGAATCAAGTGGTCTGGGAAAAATAAGTAGGTTTGGTAATGTGAAGGTTTGTCTGTTTTTGCATAATGCCAGGACTGCACTATTGAGGCAAATAACATCTTTATGCATTGAAGGTCATTTTAAAGTGACTTTGTATTCTGTCAAATTTTATTTTATTTTATTTTATTTTATTTTTGTCAGCAAAACAAAAAGGGCTCTGAAAAAACTTTAAAGGGTTAGTTCACCCAAAAATAAAATTCTGTCATTAATTACTCACCCTCACGTCATTCCACACTGTAAGACTTTCGTTCATCTTCGGGGCACAAATGAAGATATTTTTAAGGAAACCCGAGAGCTCAATTGACAGCCTACACAACTACCACTTTCAAGCCCCAGAAAGGTAAAGACATCATTAAAGTAATCCATTTGACTCTAGTGGTTTAACCTCAATTTTATGAAGCGACACATGCTTTGTTTGCGCAAAAAAACCCCCAAAACAATTTACCACTTTATTTACAAAATATTCATCTCCAACGCGCATCTCCAACAACAACATCTGCTCTCGCGTCAACACAACACGCATGTGTGTGCATTAATATTTTGTAAATAAAGTGGTAAATTATGTTTTTTTTTTTGCAAACAAAGCACTTGTATTGCTTCTTAAAATTGAGGTTAAACCACTGAAGTCACATGAATTACTTTAAAGGGTTCATATAATGCCACTTTTACAAGATGTAAAATAAGTCTCTGAGTGTGTATGTGAAATTTTAGCTCAAAATACCCCACAGATAAATTTTTATAGCATGTTAAATTTGTCACTTTTTGAGGGTGAGCAAAAACGCTCCGTTTTTGTGTGTGTCCCTTTAAATGCAAATGAGCTGCTGCTCTCAAGAAGAGGGCGGAGTTTCAAGAGCTTGTGTTAGCAGCGCCGATTACCTCACACAGACTCACTTAAAATGTCAGAAACTGTTCAGCCTTTTATGTTCAAAAAGGAGTCGGACAATGATGGAGAGACTCAAGAAGACGTGACAACATGTAGAATGCAACAGGACTTTTCTGAATGGTTAGTTGATGAATTTATGAAGCTGATGTGGAGTTAACTATCTTAAAGTCATTGATTAGCATAATCTGTCATGATAATCTATAAATCGCTCCTGTGGGAACTGTTGTAAGATCCTACAGAGCCAGAGAATATATGCTGCATGAAGACAGAACAGGTATAGTTTAGTTTAATTATGGTTATAACTTGTCATGTTGTCATCTTGCTTTTATGACATGCTATTGCATTTGTGTTAAGTTCTGTAATGCAATAACATGGCTTCACCCCTTTGTTGCGTGTTCTCGGGGGCAGGATTTATGTAAATTTTAGGGTTAGTGATGTCACCAACCCAGAAAGAAGCTCGTTATAGTCCCTACTAGCCATTTGTTGTAGTCCTTAAACAGAGAATCCTTTAAAAGAAAAGATCTCCCTTTGCTTTGAACTTTGAGCGTCCACTTTGCAGATGTTGTTTATGCTCTAACAGCAACATTACACACTAACTAAAGTTAAAAAAGTGAAATCATAATCAACCACCCCTTTAATGATGTTTTTACTACCTTTCTTGTGCTTGAAAGTAGTTGCATAGACTCAGTGGATTGACAGAAATCTCTCAGATTTCAGGTTAAATCAAAGATCTTGATTTGTGTCCCGAAGATGAACGAAAGTCTTACGGGTTTGGAACGACATGAGGGTGAGTAATTAATGACAGAATTTTCATTTTTGGGTGAACTAACCCTTTAAATGGATTTATATTTTAGTGTCCTTGCTGCCCTTAATGTCACTGCTCAAGAAAGTCGCCATAATGATGATTTTGGGACTGTGTTCATTCTTGTGGTGCCAACCAATCCGAGTCAGGAAGTAATTTAAAATTAAACAAGTGAAGTAAAATTGTGATTAGTCATGTGACATTTACAAGTCAGGTGATTGGCTAAAAAAAAGTCTCCAGAATTAAGTGAGCAAAGATGGCAGACAGCCAAGGAACTGCCATTGAGATGAATGGGAATGCCAACGGATAGCTTTCTCTAAGTATTATAGACCTCCTTGGTGATGTCAGCCGAAAAGGAAAGTCATTTGAAAAACAAAGCAAGTTATTATATTTTGATGAAATGTTAAGAAGACAGATATTGTTTTCTTTGGAATAATATGCACTGATGATTTGCTCACAATAAGACCAGGGGGCAGGAATTTATATTAAGAAAGTAAATGGAGACCAGTTTGATTCATGTTGATTCAAAGAGATGCTTAATGATGAAAATGACTAAATATTATGAATTTCAAAACATTATTACATTCATCTTGATACCATGAACATTTCAGCTGTGTACTTCATGTTTGATCTCTGCATTCACATGTGATTTTCACTCTCTTAAAACACCCTCAGCTAATGCTGCGAGAGTGTCAAGTACTGTCAACACTGTCATTTTTGTATGGGATACACTGGCCTTGCATGCTTTAATTGGTGTCACATATTAACAACTGAGAACTCTAAACAGGATTCAGAGATCAAGAACTCTAGTGCAACACAATTACCGTAGTTAATGGGATCATAAGGGTAGGCCAACTTGTTGCCATCAGGTAAGACAGACAAACAGATGAGTTACCATTCAGAAAAATGTAATTATGAATATCAGCACAGGTGTGATCTGTTCATGTAGGCCATGGCCAAATCCCATTCATATTCAACTCGGTAGTGTTTTTGCTCTTGTGATATTTCTTTTATACAATTATATAATTTAACATATATGAATAACTGATATTTCACATACAGTATGTCTAGATTTTTTATAAGTGCTCCACCATCAAAAATAGATAGTTTGAGTACAATATTGCAAATCGAAAACAGGCAAGGCAAGCTTAT
The DNA here is from genome assembly GCF_019924925.1 of Ctenopharyngodon idella. Classification (NCBI taxonomy): domain Eukaryota; kingdom Metazoa; phylum Chordata; class Actinopteri; order Cypriniformes; family Xenocyprididae; genus Ctenopharyngodon; species Ctenopharyngodon idella. The sequence continues at coordinate 23,910,142 of NC_067222.1, forward strand.
TTATATAGCACATTTGGTAATTCAAAGTGCTTTACTTAAGCAGGATATTTAAAAATAAAGGATAACATTTAAAATAAGTTTTTTAAGAATAGTTTAATTTATTTATTTTATGTTAGATGCAGGCACATTTACAAGACTTCTACAAAAACAGTGAGTTTAAGCAGGCCGTTTAGGTTTAACAAACAGTGACGTTCATGGTTTGTGAAGCTGTACATATTTTTACTCAATTTCCCTTGTGATTTTAAATATTATTCCCTTTTTTCTTCCTCCCTTTTTTTCTTTTTTTTCTTTTACAGAGTCATTTTTTCATGAACATCTGCTGGCGCTGATTCATGCCTCCCTTCAGAGCCTAGATTGGAAGAGGAACACATGCATCCAAAAACACCCAAACACCACACTCCTATAAACTTCACAGGATTAGGGGAAAACACACAACCTGTAGCCAACACACTGATGACCTTCGGATAATGACACAATGGGTGTGATAGGAAGAATGATAAACTGATGTGTGAGAGAGAGAGAGATCGCTTGTTTATTCTTTTGTGATAATTATCGCATGCAATCAAGCATAGCAATAAATCTTTCCCCTCATAAACACTGCCAACTGTAACTAGAGAAAATCTGTTAATTGAGAGAAATTCAGACTTTCATCAAAAAAATCACAGTTAAAGGGTTAGTTCACCCAAAAATGAAATTTCTGTCATTAATTACTCACCCTCATGTCGTTCCACACCCATAAGACCTGCGTTCATCTTCGGAACACAAATTAAGATATTTTTGATAAAATCCGATGGCTCAGTGAGGCCTACATTGACAGCAAGATAATTATCACTTTCAATGCCCAGAAAGCTACTAAAGACATATTTAAAGCAGTTCATGTGACTACAGTGGTTCAACCTTAATATTATGAAGCGACGTGAATACTTTTTAATCTATATATCTATTTCTATTTTAATCTATATTTAATCACCCCCCCAGTGGTGAACCACTGAAATTTTGAAACACTTATGATGTAACGAAGCCTCATTTACTGAAATCACGTGACTTTGACAGTTTGATTCACGCTCCGTACCACTGATACAAAACAAAAGATTTGTACAGCTTTGAAGCTTCATGAAGCAGTGCTTTGAAATCGCCCATCACTAGATATTGTTGAATAAAGTCCTTATTTTTGTTGTTTTTTTTGCACAAAAAAAAGTATTCTCATCACTTCATTACATTAAGATTGAACCTCTGTAGTCACATGAACTGTTTTAAATATGTCTTTAGTAGCTTTCTGGGCATCTGAAAGTGTAAATTAACTTGCTTTCAATGCAGGCCACACTGAGCCATCGGATTTCATCAAAAATATCTTAATTTGTGTTCTGAAGATGAACGAAGGTCTTACGGGTGTGGAACGACATGAGGGTGAATAATTCATGACAGAATTTTCATTTTTGGGTGAACTAACCCTTTAACAATAAATACATTAATAATAATAATAATAATAAGAGTGAAAAGAGTGTTTTTTTTTTTTTTTTTTTTTTTTTTCAGCAGTTATTTCCATGATAAAGACAACCAAATTTCACTTAAATTAAACTTTAAAAATATAGGCTACTTTATTGTCATCATCATTGTTTTACATGCAATAATGCCAAAGCATTGGCTACACAAACAAACAAGAGAAAAAACAGTGACAAATAAACAGTAAGAATAAAAACACCGTGCTATTAGACTTATAAAATAAATAAAAACTAAAATCAACACAAATAAAACAGACTTTTAAAAAATATTAAATGACATTTCATAGACATAGCTCTCATACATTTTACCGAAATCCACAAATGACAGGGACAATAACATGAGATCAGATTCTTTGCTTTAAAATAAAAATTATACTCACATGTAAACTGAAATTTACACTGGTTTACGGCTATCGCACAGCGCGCGCACCCGAGTACGTACGCACTCCCGTGCTCCGTCATTCATTTAACCCGGACGTGAAGCCGCTCCATAGAAAAATATCCGATACGGTAAAACAGCTTACCTTCATAAAAAGGTAAGTGTATAAACCCAAACACACCTCAACACACCAGGGAATGTCATATATTTCGGTTTTAGCCCTCGATTAGCTTCGTAAGAGTGAAAACAGCGCGTTTAGAGGATCTGTGTCGGCAATATTTGAGCTTGTTTCAGGCTGCTGTTGTAGTGCTAACTAGCTTAGCCTCTTGTTGCGCTTGCCAGCCTTATTACTTTATGACTCTTATATAATACAAAAAACAGCTGTTTAACCTGATGTAAGCAGCACATTTTTCAGTCTTGATAGTTAAATATTTTAACTTACGAACGACTGAGGGTTTGTAGTCAAATTAGTGATTCTTTTGACAACTGTCATGTTATTAATGAACAGACTGGCTCTTCCACCTGCTTCAGGTTGTTGTGGTTGGTTTATTTATGTTTACTAAATATGTTTTGCACGGACATTTGTGATGTCATACGCCCAGCATGGCTTTGAAAGATGTGTTTTAGGTTATGGTGCCCTGTCAGATTCAGTGCAGTACTTGAGTATTGTTGTAAGTGCTTGTAAGTTGCTTTTGGGAAGAGGCCTGGGTATCAGTAACACAAGACTTGCTAAATACTGATCCCGCATTGACTATGAATGGAAGGATGTTGCCGCGCATGCGCCCTCTACATCTCCCGCATCCTGCCAGATAGTGGGAACTGTTGTGCGCACGCGCATTGCGGCGATGCAGGGGCGCTCTTTGCCAGAAACTGAGTCGCGTTCATGATCGCGTTCACGCAGACGTGTTGAATGGGTTGCTGCATTGCAGGAATTAGGCACAGCTGACAAGTTGGTCTGCCTGGGGCGGATGTGAAGCGGAACGGTGGCTGTGCCACTCATGGATGGTTTATGGGGGTGGTTTCAAATCAGTTCTGGGTCCCCAGCTGGTCATTTATTTGGGAAAAATGTGATGTTATGTTGAGTTTGTAGGAACACACTTCACTTTAACACATCAGAGCTGGAGAAACCCCCAGTGTTTTACACACACCTGTGTCACATAATGTGTCTACACTGGCATGGAAGAAATCTGCTTAATACCACCCAAAACACCTGCTCTGCCACTTTGGGGGTGTAAATGTGCAGCACAGGTGGTTGTTGTCATTATGGAATCTGATTGCTTTTAGTGGATACAGAAATTGTGTTGCTTTGACACGTGTAATAATTTAAATCTATATTTATATTTAATGTAAACAAAACATACACATCTGTTAAAAAGTTTGGGGTCAGTAAGATTAAAAATCATTTTTTAAAAGTTTTCTGTTCATCATAGAATTCTAGAAAAATGTATCATGGTTTTCACAAAAATGTAAAAGAGCACATCTGGCAACATTGATAATAATGATGGTGATGATAATAATGTTTCTTGAACAGCAAATCAACATATCAGAATGATTTCTGAAGGATCATGTGACACTGAAGACTGGAGTAATGATGCTGAAAATTCAGCTTTACCATCACAGGAATCAATAACTTTACAATATATTACAATAGAAAACAGTTATTTTAATATTTATTCTTTCAAACACATTTGAACTAATATGTAACAATGTGATTTAAGCACTGATCTACTAGAAATTCCAGCGTAATTGGCAACAGATGTTGATATGATGGATGTCATGACGTTTTCTCTTCATTTGCATAAAGTTCAGCATTCGTTTTGATTCCTGCTCTGCCGTCAATCCCACAATCCAGTGCAAACCTGCCATTCATCTCCCAAAGAGAATGAATGCCCACTCACTTTGTGCTAGTGGCCTCATATAGAGTTACAGAGAGCAACTTTTGAGTGTGTTGGAGAGAGATGGAGACACAGATTGTGTGAAAATGCTCAGCTAATGCAGTTCTGGAGATGCATGTTTTTCTAATCTGTCTGATGCCCAGTTCTTAACCCAGCGATGAAATAATAATGAAAGTGAAATAGTGAAACTCCTCTGAGTATACTGCTCTTTTTAAACATGTCAAACTTCTCCCATCTGTTGTTGCACACACTTTCTGTATTTCCATATTTATTCTGGTATTTTAGCATACGTCCTGAAATCAGTCTGACCCACTTCCCACTGTTTTAAGAATTTTAAAGAGCTGTAGTCTGTCTCTTCTAGTCTATGATATTCATGTGAGTTCTGCATTGTATTTCTTCCATATGGTAGCTCAATGAAACTTTGCATCTTTAAATATATTTTGAATAATTCTGCAGATTTTGTCCTTAAAAAAATCATCTCACTTGGATTCATTTTAGCATTCTCTGGCATTTAGGTAGCATTTATGCTATTAGATTTTTTTTTTTCTTGATCATCTCAAATCGCTCTAAACCCTTACATATAAATTTTGTTTACGCTAATAACAGTCTTAAATCTGTGGCTGTTATGGATTATGATGTATCTGAAAGGTTCGCTCAGCAGGTGTGTCAGAAATGACAGATTCTTTGCTGTAACTATCAGCTGTGTAAAATGGGGCTGATGGTGTGTCTCTGAATAAACTCTTGCATTAAGCGCTGATTAAAGTCCAGTGTAAATGTGATGCTTTCTTTCATTGCTGAGAGATTTACTACCGCAACTCCGGCTTGGCAGTTTCCGCTATTCGAAAATAAAGTAATCCATCAATTAGTCAGCAGCTCCATCAAAGCCAAGATATTACGCACCAAATTGCCTCGAATGATGAACAGTTGTAATTTATGAACAAACCCTGAGACCAGGCGGCAGACTGTGAAAGAGAGAGATTGCTGTGCTGAAATATTCAGATTGTTATTATAATTTTTTAAAACTGTTGTTTTTAAATAATCAGTAATGTTAACAGTAGTAAATGGCTTGCTTGGGTGTAATAAACATGGATCATTATTTGTTTAATAAGTTCCTGATAAAGTGTTTGTTTAATATTTACTCAATGAACAACCACATATTTACAATGTCTGAACCGTATGCTAAACGACAGCTGGTGCCTTTGAAAGAGGAAGTAGTATAAAACAACAAACTGACAATGTTAACTTGGCAGAACAATATGTGAACTGGCAGGTGGAGCTGCATTAATGGCAAAGCATCGGATTTTGACTTTCTTGATAAATTCTGAATATTACATTATCGTATTGTAGTTGGTTGTAAGGCTGGGTATTTTAGAAATTTTACAGGGTATGTATCAGGTGTACATGGCAAATTTTCTCAATGGGGAAAAAATCTCTCAAGTAATGCTGTAAAATATATAGGGAACACCATTTGATACATTACTGTAATATTAAAGTTTAAAATTAACTATGTATAGTTACTACATAGTATACTATGTATACTTACATTTAAATTACATATAAGGAAGTTTTTAAATTAATAACATTATAATATAACAAAATAATGACATAAGTATGTTTCTACTCATTTCTTGAGTAGTATAAACTAGGGGTGGGAATCTTTAGACACCTCACAATCCGATTCTGGGAGTCACAATCCAATTCCAAAATGATTCTTGATCTACTTTTTTTCTTATTAATGAATTCCTTTAACAACTTAAATCTTTATTTTAAAAAAATTATGTAATAAGTATTTTTTTTTTTTTTTAAATGATTACAAATTAAAAAAAAATTAAAACAATCATATGTCAAGAATTTGGGGGGGTAACTTTGCATTTATTACTTAGCCCACTTTAACTACTCCGATACCACAGCAGAAACTACTAGCCTAACTAATACATTATTAAAGGCAAGTGAACAGACTGTAAAAAGAACAAATACTGTACATTAATTACAAGCATAGATAAATACAACATAAAGTTACAAATAAAGTATAAGGTCTAACTGTAGTATTAATTTTCGTGTACAGAAATGTAATAATTAAATGTAAAATGACTCTGTTCACTGTATAAATTTAATATAGATTAATCTTTGTTAAAGCTGTGTTTTGTTGTTTGATTTACATGACCGTCAACAGCAGGTATTTATAGGTTGCTGTCACTTTAAGAGTAAGACCCCATGCACTCACACATCCGATAGATACACATCCGAATTCTCACCTCAATCAATTAAGACATAACCAAATGTGTTTACAAGAATACTTGCCGAGAGGGGTATTTTGACTGTATGTGTTTGACTTGGATGTGTCCATCCAAGTGCATTGAGGACGCGAAAGAGAAATCAATTTGGTGTTTGCGATCTATCTGAAACGCGCCTCTTTCTCTGTGTGCATGCGAGCCTTGTATGTATGTATGTATGTGCACCGATAACAGCGTGGCGTGCGATACCGAATTAAATCCTCTTTTGCCTCTTTTAGCGCTGGAATGGTTTTATATCTATTTAATGTGTAAACTAGCAAGACAAAACACGTGCAAAGGATAACCTTTCACTCTATTGCGGTTAAACTTGCAATTGATCCGTGGGCTTGGGGCTTGTCCGTGGGGCTTGGTCCATACAGATCACGGATCAACAACGATCCGTTTAACCACTAGTGCTTTCAGTATTTAAGAGTATCTGAATGTTTTCCATTCAAGAGCTTTGAGTGATTTTTCTCTTTCTCAGCTCTAATAAGCTTCATTCACACTAATGCACAGATCTCTTTTGAAATGTAAGTATATGTTTTTGTCCTGTTGTTTAATCCCTTAAGACATAACTGACTGTGTTTACATTAATTTCATGTCATAAAAGCATTTTGAGATGTGAGTACATTTAACCACTTTCACGGAGTTGCAAACAGTTGCATGCACAAGCACTCTTCACAAAGCACACGTGACCATTTGAAATTAAAAGCAGCCTTTTGTGAGTGAGTTTCGTATTTTTTTTTTTTTTTTTTCATTTATTTTTTTTTTTTACAGATTTTACCGATCATAGTCTCTCCCTCTTTCTAGTAAGTGGGTCTGAAGTTTAATTAAGCTTGGTTTTATTCTGTTATTTTCGAGGTTGACTATTGTAAGATGAGATTTGACAATGAATGAATGGTTTATGAAGAGAAGGGCCGGTTTGAGGGTGTGTGCACATGTTAAAGATATGGGATGTCAGGATGTGTGGGTGAGAATAGGCTCATTTTTCACACAGACGGTTGCACTGAGGACACGTAGTGGCGATTGAATTCGTTTACATGAGAGGATGGAAATTGAAATATGGATTGGGGTCGCAAATGCTTGTGTGAGCTTCCATATAAGGGCTAAAATATTTTCCTGCTCCTCATCTAAGTGTGCGAGCGTCTGTGTCTGTGCACACATCAGCATGTGCTGTGTGTGTCCGGTTATATTTAGATGTAAGGAGTGACAGAAAGGTATGAACTGGATCTGAGTATGTATCTGTCTGGTTGGACTTATTGTGCCAGTATTTGATTTTTAATCTCAGTAATGAATATTTCTCATAGAGACACTCTAGAATACAGTTTCTCCCTCTCTCCCACGCTTTTTTTCCTTGTCTTCTGAGTTCTTGTTGCTCTCATTAGTATTCATGTAGACCTAATACACTGAAAACATAAACAGATTGTACTGTAGTTTACCATCTCTCTTTTTTTTTTTTCTTTTTCTTTTTTTTTAAATCTCTGAAGTTCACATACAACCTTAGTCAAGGTTATTTGCACTGAAAGTGTGAGATATTTGTAGCTGTTTTTCACCCTATCTGTGACCCTTAGAATTAAAATTAAACGGAAGGTTTTTACTATTGTATCTTTAGATCATTTATATGCAAATGACCTCTGCTATGATTGTTTAAGCTCCTTTTACTGGTGTAGTTCAGACTTTTGTTCAGGTTGCTTAATACTGAATGGACTAGGGATTTATTTAGTAATTAATATGGGGCCTCCACATTATCAAACACACCCAGGGTCGGAGAGGGGCATTTTCAGCCCAGGATTTTAATGCCCAAAACCGCCGCTCCTTTTGTTTTTTACTCATGGTTCAACAGGAATATACTGCTAAACAACATACTAAACTTTTGGTAACACTTTACAATAAAGTTTCATTAGTTAAATACTTTCATTAACGGGTCATTGACGAATAAGGTTTTTAAAAGTGTAAAAAAACATAATGGAGAGATAATTAATTTTGAAGTTTTATTAAGTGTTAAAAATGATTATGTGGTTTTTATAATTAACACTGCTTTTGTCTTTTTTTTTTTTTTTCTTTTTTTTTTTCACAAGATGGACAAAATTGAGGTTTTACCGAATGACACTTTAACGAATGATGATATTTTCAAACAATGCTAACAGACTGATAGCTAGCTAGCTAGCTACATTTTAAGATATTTAATCACAAATGAAATGGCTGTATTGGCCTTTGGATGGTTAAACCGAATGACCTTTTGACACTTTAAAATCTTTAAAATACCTTTATATGTAGCAAAATATAATTAAAACCTTTTTGGATTCAATACAAGTGATCTAGTTGTACTACCTTACATACTTTGATGTCACATCTTTGTTTTTTATTATGATTAAGGCCTTTGGACAAAAAAATGACCCGTCACGTCATTGACCCTAACATGAACTAAGAATGAACAAGACTTGTAGCATTTAGTAATCTTTAGTTAACGTTAACTTCAGCCTTTATTAAAATCATATATTGTATTTGTTAACATTAGTTAATGCACTATGAACTAACAATGAACTGCTGGATTTTTATTAACTAACATTAACAAAGAGAGTGAGAGAGATGGAGAGAGAAAGAGTGAGCATGCACTCTCTCTGCCAAATGACATGAGAATACAACACTTTTTAATGCATAGCATATAAACTGATGCACTGCTTTAAATACAAAGAGATGTGTGATTAGTTACTTCAATTATCAGTCATGCAATAATGTAACGCATGCATTTTCTGTGTGTGAAGTATAGAAAGAAGCGGGGGAGAGATCATATGGCTCGCCTTATGTAATATTTATATATGCCATATAATAATATTTATAATTTGCAAAGAGCTGTGCATGCGTAAATGACAAGATTTTGGGTGCACCGCTTGCCCACCGTCTTTGTCGGTAGAACTGTCTGCGATTTGCCACATTCAGTGTGTCTCTCATTGAAAATAAGCTACAGGCTTGCGCTTTTCGCTTCCCGCTTGAAAGTGGTACTACCGGCCCAATTTATGAGCAGCCCGCCGGGGATTTCTCCAGATTTTCCCAATTGCCTCTCTAGGCCTGAACACACCACTCTTCAGGATTGCTTGAAAATTAAAGGCAGGTGTGTTTGATTAGTGGCGGAACTAAACTCTGCAGGACAGTGGCCCTCCAGGACCAAAGTTGCCCGATCCTGATGTATGACGAATGATGATGAGATGACTTTCAAAAAGTGGCTCAGTTAATCTGATTATCTGATTTCACTTTTATTTCCGCAGATGAAGGAATATCTTGTTTATCATATCCTTTGAAGTACATTTATGTAGCATTGTACCTTCTGTTTTCTGTGTGTGAGAATGAGATGATGGTATAAATTAGAATTGGATCTTTTTTTATTTTTATTTTAGCTGAACAGTTTAGAACAGCATCACATGATAAGTGTTAGTGTAACTGAAGGGTGAGGGCAGGGTGGAGCTCACCTTTGCTCAGAGAAATCGATAGTTCAGACTTTTTGCCTTTTTATTTTTTGCAAGCCATTTGTGATGGACAGAAAAGGAGGGTGCCAGAGGGGAAGCAGGTGGGAGTATGAATCGGCTGTTGGACTGTTTGATAGTCAAGCAAAGCAACTATTGATTGAGATTCTAGCTCACTAATAGTCTGTCTCTCTCACTCACACACACACACACACACACACACACACACACACACACACACACTTGTGTATGTGGTTTACGGGGACTCTCCATAGGCGTAATGGTTTTTATGCTGTACAAACTGTACATTCTGTCCCCCTACCCCTAAACCTACCCATCACAGAAAACTGTCTGCATTTTTTGATTTTCAAAAGCCATTTGGTTTACGAGGACACAGGAAGTGTCCTCATAAACCATGTATACAAGAACACACACACAAACACACACACAGAGAGAGTTATACAAGACGTTTAAAGCTGTGTCCAAAAAGGCAGTTGCCTCAGTGTCCAGACAGTCATTGACTTGCCGGGCAGTATTTTTGAATGAAGGCACCAGACTGCTTTCCAAGGCACCATAGTGTCACGTATAATGATATAAAACACATTGAAGTGAGTTTTGGAAATATCCAAGGGAATATGTAATGACTACTACAATGCTTATTTGTCGGTAGAAATTTAATCATGCGTTGAAAACAAAAAAAGAAAATTGATGTTCATAAATTAATTTACTCCTTTGAAACGCTCCATCAGACGCCATTTTAATTTTATAATCTTTTTTTAACCAACAGTTGACCCACACATATAGGATATCATAGGATACCATACCTCTGTGCTGCCTTCACAGATTGCCCAGATGGAAGATGGAGGCATCTTAGTAGACAGGATGGGTTCAGACATGCCTTATCATACAAAGCTCAGTAAATTCTTCAGTTTTTTTTTTTTTTTACACAGACTAGTAGTAGTATATTTCTGTCTGCAGAGCAAGGAGAGGTAAGAAAAGAAGGAAAGCATGTTTGCATTAATAGAATGTTTTGGGAGCAGAAAAAAGGTCCAAGTCTCTCTCTCTCTCTCTCTCCCTCTCTACCTCTCTCTCTACCTCTCTCTCTACCTCTCTACCTCTCTCTCTACCTCTCTCTCTACCTCTCTCTCTACCTCTCTCCCTCTCTCTCTCTACAATCTGGTTTGTTTCCTCACTTGTGTGGTAATGAGTTTGATGAATATTCATGAGGCAGGGCTGTTTGCAGCATGTAGATCAGGATTCCTGTATAACTGATGTGCTGGAGTGTATGAAGGTGCAGAATAATTCTGCATGGATTTGATATAAAAGCTCTAATGCATCCATCAGTGACCTGCTTGGTCATAAGAATGGTTAGTATGTTTTTGCTTAAATTTTATATGAGCCTTTGTGTCCTTCGTAGAGCAATATATGTATGTGTGTATATATAACCAATGTTAATAAATATGCAAATTAGTGCCCGCCTCTCTACTCTATCACACCAGCTCGGACTACCTGGCTCACTAGGTGAATTCTAGGAAATGCTACACAATGGCAAGTGGAAATAATAATTTAATTCAGCAAAATATGTTTGAACCAGAAACTGTTTCAGAAGAAGATGAAGAGCGAATTATACAGGATCATCCACAAGTCAATAAATCAGAATGGTAATGCATTTTGTATCGCTCTCTACAATGTCGGAAACATAACGGTAATTGATATGATTAGCCAGTGTGTTGCTAATGTTACACAAACCATGTTCCTGGTCGCCATCTCAGTCAGAGTCAGTTTGAACATTGAGAGAAGACCCGGCCTGAAACCGCCCAGAAAAGGGTGGTTTCAAACCTTGTTTTTGAGACTGTCTTTTTTTCACTGCAGTTTTAAGGAGAAAATACTTCGCAAGGGTGTTGAGCTGTTGACTGATGAATGTGCACATGGTTTGTCTTAAAGCTTAATAAAAACACCACATAAGCCCGATTCACACAGGATTAGTATTATCTGGGGACCTTGTGTGATTAAGGCCCCGTTTACACTAGTGCATTTTCGTTTTAAAATGCATACATTTTGCTATGGTTACGGCTGTCGTTTACACTACGCCGGTGTTTTGAACCTCAAAAACGAAGACTTTTGAAAACGCTGCAGACCCCGTTTTAGTTTGAAAACACCTGGGTTGCGTTTTATTATAAACAGACTAAAACGGAGACTTTTGAAACGATGGCATGGCTGCCCACGTTCGCTCTGCGTGACCTTTACGACCGTGTAAACAAGAACATGGAGGCTGAACTGCAATCTTTGCTGACTTTGTTGTCATTTTTAGCAGCCATTGTGCGGATAAAATCTGCATTATTTTAATGCTACAGCTGCCTACATGCGCAAGAGGCAACTGTTTACACTTGTACAGTCATGTGACACGCGTTTTCGGCCTTGTAGTGTAGACGGAGATCGTTTCTAACGCTGTGGAAATGCCAGTGTAGACGAGGATCGTTTTCATTTTAAAACACCGTTTAAAAAACAAAAAAACAAAAAAAAAACGCACTAGTGTAAACGGGGCCTTAGAAATTACCCCCACATTTACTATCAAAACACTCCAATGCGAACTCCATTCTTCGCGAAAGATGGATAAAAGACGCACATGAAACATAAACCTTAAAAAAAATGATATACGACCCCGCCAAATCACAGAGATGCCGATTCGCACAGGACTAATGTTATCACAGAACCTCTGTGTTCTGCGAAATATGGTAGGTCATTTGCGGGAGAATTTTTACTTTACAAATTACAGACATGGCCGATTCGCATGGGATTAAGATCACCGACAACCTCCGCAATTATTACAAATGACTAGAGGTCCCCAGATAATACTAATCCCGTGCGAATAGGGCTATAGACATATAAACAACATTAAAAACTTGATTTTCACCACGGGGGGTCTTTAATAAGATGATGATGATGATGATTAATAATATTAATATGCTATTATAATTATTATATCTTACTAAATTAAAATATTTTAAATAAAAATATAAATATTAAATTATGAATAAGTTATTCATTCATGTTTATATTGTTTTAGCATAATGGTCATGTGGTTGTCAAAAAGCAATAATAAAATCTAAAAAATGAGTTTTGCATATTGGTTCTCAGACACAACATAAAACCTGTATTGTTCATAGAAATGAACAATAATTTTTTTTTTTGTCCTTTTCCACTTATTTTATTCCTGTTGTTTATCTGTTGTAAGGTTGGCATTATATGAAATGAAAATTCTGTTAGGTTGAGGCTGTTTCACATTGAAAACAGTTCAGTAGAAAGCAAGACTGTGTTATTGTGCAAGTTATAACTCTCATTTTCTACATTTTTCGTTTCGTCTGCTTTGTTCTGCTCCACCTGTCTCTCCCAGTCTATCTCGTTCTCCTTTCTCTCTCTCTGCATGTCAGCTTCTCTCACTCTTTCTCTCCGTGACTTTACTTGTCTAAATACCTGTCTCTCCTCCTCACTTTTTTCTCTTTCTCTCTGTCTCCTGCTGTTATGGGTCTAACTTCTCGTTAAGCCATCTGTAAAACCTTTGATCTCAAAGCTTTGCCACTCAGCAGCCAAACAGAGGAGTCTATGTGTGTCTGTCTGACTTAGGTTTGTTTCACATGTGTGAGAGAGATGAACAAACTCTGAACATGTGTGTATTTAGCACAGCATCTCATAGAGTTCTGGAAGAAAAGTGCAGTGAAATCCATATTTTGAAGCACTTAATAGTTTGTTTGGGATTTATTATAATAATTTGTGGACCTTGCAGTCTAAATCGTTTGATTTGAAGTAATATGTTTATACCAGTACTCATGAAAAAGTAGGATGTCCTGAGCCAATCTCAAGGATTGGTTTCAGGGCCGATTAAGCATTTTTTTTTTTTTTTTTTTTTAACTGATTGTATTGGCTATTCTAAGCCCGATCTTTTATTTTACATCAGCTGTCGCACAGTTTGTTGATCGTATCGGCTATCTAAAGCCCCGTCCTTTATTTTACGTCAGCTGTCATGCAGATGTTGTGCAGTAGGTGGCGGTATGCACCTTTAAGTGGGTTTACCAACCGCCCTTAAAAGGGAAAGAATCTCAAATGTGCGCGCGTGTGAGAATGAGGTCTGTTAGCGCATCACACATACGTCCGAGCTTCCGTGTTAACGTTTGATGCACACTTTTTTGTAACGAATCACTCAAATAATTTATTTACCATTTATTTTAGCTTTTTGCAGACTATCTAATGGCAAGTTTACACTACAGGACTTTAAACGTTGGCAGATCGCTGTGCTGTTCAGACTACATGACTTGCTGTGGAGTCTTGAAGTCATTGTGGTGTTCACACTACGTGACACTACGTAAATGATCTGCAACAGGGGGTTACACACTACATGAGCTGACGACAACTCCGTCACCCAACAACTTAATTTGAAAATGGTTGTTGGGAGGAAATTAGATTCAATTTTGAATTAAATTTAATTAAAATTAAATGAACCCTTTCACACATAATTTTAAAATATTCTGGCTGACCTCCCAGAGTTAAGGCCACCATTAGAATGTTTTCTTTATTGTTTCCATGACGACGCGTCATGTTTGTCACCTGACACACCACGGCCACACTGTATGACAGATGTATCGCTTTTCTCACCATGTTATCAACTATCTGATATTCTGATTCTCAAATATGTGCAAGTGAGTGTTTTGTCATTTAAAAACCTATATCATGATCTTGATCTTAATCTATAACGCGAAACGGCCATTTGTACCGAAATACATGTGACCGGTGAGCTGGGAAAAGAATAGAGTGAGCTTTATAGTTACTTACACAATGTGTCTCTGATATGATTAAACGTCAACAAATTATATTTGAATGGATTGTTATTGCTGCTTCCATAGACATTAGTGTATATTTCATTGGCTGTTGCGTCGTGACACGTGACACCGCAGGAGATCGAGTTGGCCGACAGCTCCAGATATTTAGCATGCTAGATATTTGTCTGGCGTCAGTGAGGTGTCAGCAACACGTCAGTGAGCCTCTTTGATGCATCGTTGAGTAGTTCACACATCAATCACCAATCACCTGCTGATTTTCCCCCGATCACAGCCCGACCTGTCGGCGAGTTTGTTAACTTGCAAATCGGGCTTAAAATCCTGTAATGTAAACTTGGCATTAGACATTGTTGCCATAATGCGTTGCTATGGGTTCCATCTTGCTTCAGACTTGTTTAACAGCCTGGCATTCTGACACCACAAGCTTCAAGCTTTCTAACCTTATACATATTCTGCAATTATTGTATGTAAAATACAAGAAGTTTATATTAGTAGTCCCATATTCATAATTGTGACCACACAGTTTGTTTACAATGTCTACCATTGTAACAGATGTTTATTTCTACCAAGGTCTTTATAAGTATAAATATATTTATATAGACTAGAGCTTTACCCTTTTGTCGGTCTGCCAGTTTTATCGGGTGATATGAGCCTGTGGCAGATATATCTGCATTGCCGTGTGTGCCGCAGATATGCCACCGATATGAACATTCTCGAACATGAGCAGTCATTTACGCCTTCATCACCCAGGTGTTGATAGCGTGCGAGCGCAGGTGAGACATGAACAGCACACGTTGCTATCTGTGTTTAAACTAAACTCATTTAAACCTTGCTAATTTAAATATTCAAGAGCAAGACGCGAAAGAGAACTCGCGTGCTGTGAGAAGGTTTTTGGCAAGTATCCTAGCAAACATAGTCGGTTATGTCTTAAATGAACGTATAACAGTTGGGAAATACAACGCATGTGTAACAGTATATGTACTGGATCGTGCATTGTCTTAAAGGGAAAGAAGCCTAATATTCCTGCTGTCTGTGTTTTTAATGTTAATCAAACAACAAATGACAAAGAAATCACTCACTGCTCTTGGCTGAATAGCTTTTGTAACTTCAATAATAATTAATCTTTACTTAATTTATACAGTAAAGATAATATACAGACAGTGTTATTTTATTATTATATTTTTATTCATTTTCTGTACCTGAAAACTTCTGTTAGATACCTTAAATGTCTGCTGTTGCTTGTAGTTTGATTATTTATTCTTATTTTCTTTCTTTTTTGTTTGACCGAAACCATGACCCTAAAACCGTGATGATAACTGAACCGTGAGTAATTTGAACCGTTGCACCCCTGTAATATACATTTAGAATATCGGCCGATATATCGATATCAGGCTTTTTATTTATTTATGTTTTTTAAACTCCCTAATATGGATATCGACCCCCAAAAACCCATAATGATCGGGCCTTAATATAGACCTATAAATATAATTACTGTAGTAATTGTTTGGAATTACTACAGTTGGATAGATGGATAGATGCCCTTTTTTACATTTGAGCACCTGAGAAACTCTCTGTACGTCCCTGTATACATCGGATTGATTTTAATAACTTTAATGTACTTGAAGTGTGCATAAGAGGGTTCCCTGTATAGATTTTAGTTAAAGCATATTTTTTAGATATAGCATTATTTGGGGGAGATTATTTTTAGAAAACTGACATGTACATGAAAAATTAAATAAATAATACAATATATATATATATATATATATATATATATATATTTTTTTTTTTTGTAAAGTGTTTTCATGAGAATTTTTAAATAAAATTAATTGCAGAATTTAGTCATCATTTATTGGTAAGTTAACCAAAGGATTAATCCTAACTAATCAGTAAATAATTAATAAATAAATCAATAAAAATAGGTAGAAAATTGTTATTAGCAGCTCTATACTTTGTATCCTGTGTTTTTTTTGTTTTGTTTTTTTTTTGCTAATCTTGGAGGCTTAAAACTAGCTCTGCTTAAGCCACATTTTTGTGTGCCATATGCCTTCAGGAATTAATTGGATCGTAGGAAGTTGGGCTTTGCTAACTATATTGATGCAAACCTGGCAGTTTGCAGTCATTTGTGGAGAATATTTAGCCCCGCTCTCCAAGACATACGTCATGTAGTTTTGAGGGGGAGTGAAAGGTAAACTTTTTTGATCTAAAAATTACGAGGGAATTTATGAATAAAAAAAAATAATGTGCACAGATAAATAATTTATAATGAGTACTACTGAAACATTTAAAAAAAAAAATAAGAATGGTCAATTTTGATTTGTGTATGTTTGTGTGCGTGCCAGTGGTTGAAAGGACATTCTTTCAGTCTCATCTGTTCGTCAATGAGAGGGACCACTCAGAGCGGACATGTTTGCTCTCCTTCATCTCACTCTCTCTGTGCTGTCCATCCAAACGGGTGGTCTGGGTCTCGTCTCAGCAATGTGTCTGCTAGTTTAGAGAGCTGCGCTTCTGATCAAAGCATGTGTGTCTCTGAGGGCTCTGATGCCATTCTCATCAGGTATGATGTCAAAATGCTTTATAGATCTGCTCAGAATACCTCCTGACAGCCACGCACACATACACACTGATGCCTTTTATAGCGCTTTGTGTCACCATCTTCTTAGGAGAAGAATCAATTATCAGTAATTAAGTTAGTGTCAAAGTCTTTATCACTCATTCAACCGGACAGTTTTATCTTCATTCATCTGCTTCTGACCCTCTTCAGATGTCTAAGAAAGGCCTCTCTTCTTCTTCTTCTGGTGACATCTTTGATCTTTCTGTCATTTCAGTGCTTCTCTCTCTTTTCATCTCTCTTGTCATCTGCAGAAAATGTGTTCTTTTATTCATTCTTTTACTGTTTTATTGTTGTTTGAGCATGTTAATAAAACAAATCAAATGAAGAATTTTTTTTATTGTTGTGGGTAGAATGGTGTAATTTTGACTAAATGATCTCATTCTACTGAGTCTACCCTTCTCGCTTTGTGCACTTTTTTCCAATGATAGAGCTGCACGATTAATCGTAAAAAGATCGCAATCTTGATTCAAACACCTACGCAATCTTATTTATTAATGACAACGATTCGTCCATGTCTATTAAACCTCTGACAAAATCATACCGGAACATTCAAATCTGTGTTTGTGCTGCTATTGAGCCAGAGAGAGCTGTTTTGAACCACACAGTTTATTTCTGTGTTACAAATATTCAGATTCTCACAGAAGTACGTACTGGGATAAAAGTTCACAGTTAGGATATAAACACTGTTGTGTACGATAGTGATCAAAATAGAGCAAACCACCTTTTGAAACTAACTTGATGCTTCAAATAACACCACGTCCTAACCAGACGCGACACAACGCCGTGACAAGCGATAAAAGGTATCTTTTCCATGTTGATCAGAGTTTTTGTCCTAACCAGCCACGACGGCGACATGTGAATATTCTATTTTAGAAACGGTTTCTATTTCTCTGTGACATCGCGGCTGGAACAGCAACACAAAGTATGGCAATGATAATATCAGATACTGTTTATGTGCTTTATTTAATGTTAAAAGCATCTAACGTGAGTTTGAATATCGTTCTGTGTTCCCAGCTTTTTAGCTGTAATGAAAACAACACGGGCTAATTCACCTCAGATCTTGAAAATAAATAAATGTGCACAAGAACGTTCAAACTGTCAACTCAGTGCGAACAAACAAGTGTATTCTATGACAAAGATTGGTTCAGTCACTCCATATGTACTTTAAACAATGTTTAAATTGTGTAATATTTATTCATTTTACTATGTACTTGCCCATTTCATCGTGTCTGCTGTGCTCTTGCCGAGAGAGCCCGCCCACACTTTCTTCTGATTGGCTGTGGTTTTGATTTTTATCGCATCTCGTTGTCGCGTCGCGTCTAGTGTGGACTGTCAAATTGCTCGTCGCTGGAATCTTATCGCACCGCATCTGGTTAGGACACAATGTAATGGCTGTATAAATCATTACTGTTACAAAAATGTATTTATCATTGAATCATTCATTCAAAAGATTTGTTCAAAAACACTGATTCATCCAGTAAAGTATTTGAGTCATTGAATTATTTCAAAACCCTTTTTTTTTTATTTTTATTTTTATTTTTATTTTTATTAAATTTTTAAAATTCTTGTAAATTACATGTTACTTACTTTAGTTGTCTATTCAGAATTGTGGGAGAATCACAATCTCTATTTGAAACCAAAAAATCGTGATTCTCATTTTATCCAGAATCGTGCAGCTCTAGTCAATGACAACTTATTTTTTCTCTTTGTTCTTTGCTGTTTGCATTAGCATTAAAGGAACACTCCACTTTTTTTGAAAAAAGGCTTATTTTCCAACTCCCCTAGAGTTAAACAGTTGAGTTTTACCGTTTTCGAATCCGTTCAGCCGATCTTCGGGTCTGGCGGTACCACTTTTAGCATAGCTTAGCATAGTTCATTGAATCTGATTAGACCGTTAGCATCTCGCTCAAAAATGACTAAAGAGTTTTGATATTTTTCCTATTTAAAACTTGACTCTTCTGTAGTTACAGCGTGTACTAAGACCGACGGAAAATGAAAAGTTGCGATTTTCTAAGCCGATATAGCTAGGAACTATACTCTCATTCCGGTGTAATAATCAAGGAACTTTGCTGTCGTACCATGGCTGCAGCAGGCGCAATGATATTACGCAGCGTCTCTCACAAATGTCTCCATGGTTGCAAGGCACGCTCCCTGTGCAAGCAGGGGGTAACAGGCGCTGCGTAATATCATTGCGCCTGCTGCAGCCATGAATCGCAACTTTTCATTTTCCGTCGGTCTTAGTACACGATGTAACTACAGAAGAGTGAAGTTTTAAATAGGAAAAATATCGAAACTCTTTGGTCATTTTTGAGCGAGATGCTAACCGTCTAATCAGATTCAATGAACTATGCTAAGCTATGCTAAAAGTGGTACCTCCAGACCCAGAGATCGGCTGAATGGATTTGAAAACGGTAAAACTCAACTGTTTAACTCTAAGGCTAATTTTTCCATTTTCAAAAAAAGTGGAGTGTTCCTTTAAGCACACAAGCAGGTTTATTAGGCTGCTATCACTTTAAGAGCGAACGCATGGATTAGGGCTGAGCAATACAGCTAAAAAAAATTATCACGATATAATGTTTCATATTCATTACTGGATGAATCAGTGTATTTGAAAGAATCTGTTGAATGAAGATTCAATGTCAAATACATTTTTTTAGCAATCACTTGTCGCCACCTGGTGGTGAAACAATGTAATCGATAAATGCGTCATTTTCAGCGCATTCAAGTTTCTTTCAAAAGCTGATTTGCTCTATTTTGATCGATAACATAGACATTAGTGTTTTATCTGAACTATAAACTTTTATCTCAGTACTTCTGTGATAATTTGAATATATGTAGCACAGAAATAAAAGATACTGTGTGATTGAAAACAGTGTTTGTGCAGCTGTTAATACCGACATGACAACTGCTCTCTCAAGACGAACTTTGAAGTAGATCAACTGTAAGATGTAAGGAAACCATTAAACTGCCACACTGACGAGCTGATATGTCCTTTTTATACACAATCTCCTCGTCACCGGCAGGTACAGCACTCATTTTCATGTGTTTCTCTGTTCTGATCTCACGTGGCGATTGTGCAACTGAACGTGTCACTCGTAGCGTGTCTGTTTGTGATCCAGGGACGGAGCAAGCTTGAGAGTTGCTCATGCAACCAAACTTCATGTCTGTTTACATTGTAATGCATTTAAGTGAAACTATATTGAGTTATATCGAACATTTTTTTTTTTCTATAGTTATCGATTAAGATGTACTATCGATAAATATCGATTCTGTTTTATCGCCCAGGCCTAGCACGGATCCAATATATTGCTATGCGCTCGCTTTCTTTACTCTCTGCTGTCTGCAGAAACCTAAAACTTTGAGTTTTTGTAACTGCATGAACTCAAAAAGATTATCGCAAGCTGTTGCGATATGTACATTTGCAATATTTCAATAATTTTGGTTATATCATGCAGCCCTAGTGCCAAGGCTGACATGTGCATACATACATGCACAGTTGTTTTTTCAGGTCTTTTTGGATGCTGAGGTTCTGTCTGCCTGTAAAGAGCCTGTGAAGTGACTGTCCAAGGGTGTGTTAAGCAGAAAATTTTGCTGCCTACTGCATTAGGATCATCATGGAAATCAACTGTTATATTTGCATGTAGAATGGGTACAGTATATCACATTCATTTTGGTTTTGAAGAGAGACATTTTTATGTGGCCAAGTGGAAATGAATTAGGCATACCCAATTGGAAAACAATCCAAATTTGCCAATGCACATGATGTGCAAATACCCCCCTTAATGCCCCATAGAAGTTTTCTCATCTCTAGAACTCCATGTGGCGACACACATGTGATCTATTACTCTCATTAGGCCACCAAAACAAATGTATGAATATTTTTATGAGAGGTAGCGCTGCACATAAAGTGAGGATCTTCAGCAGGTGGTCTGCCAATTATTTTATTCTCACAATCATTAGTGAGAAAATTAAAATGTTAAAAATACAATATTAAGTTAACTGCAGTCAAAGCTAAAGTTAAGAAGCTAAAGTTCAGCTGAATGATTCATAGTCCCTCCCACATTAAAATGCATTAAGTAAAATTAAAATATTGCCTTTGTTGGAAAGAAATGCTGATGTGTAAATTCAGAATGTATTCCTTCACACCAGTCCACACAGACGGAGTTATGAAAGGCACTTTCAAGGGTGCAGATAAAAGCATTAGAAAGGAAGACTGTGGTTGGCTAGTAAGAGGACTGGTAGAAGTGGGAAGAAAAGAAAAATGAAGCACTCTTGGCAGAGAGCGTCTGATCATGACTTGTTGCCCTTGAATGTCTTCAGTTAAATGTGTGAAGGGGAAGCATTTATCTTCTGTATACCTGTGTGAGCGCGTCTATCTGTCCTCCAGCTGACAGCAGCGCTCTTCATGTTGACACTTATTCTCTCTTATCATCTGTTTTAACACACCATAGCTTCACTCTGAAGAACACACCTGTACCTCTCGCTGCCTAATGCTACCTTCAGGTCGTTCTAGGAAGCTCTTTAATTAAGCCCAAAGTATACTTCGGCTGCCCACGTTCCGTGACCGTCCGCTCCCTGTAATGTGACGTAATTTTCGTCATCAGGAGGGTCTGCGGATGTCCGCTCTCAGTACAATTTTTGTGTCTGTGTCATGTCACATTTCAGAGCGTCAAAACGCGATTTATTGTTTGAATTTCATGATAAAATTGACAGAATTTGAAAACTGAGACTTTGTTTCTTATCAGAAGTAACAAAGCACAAGGCTCTTTGTGATTACTGGATGAAAGGCGCTACAAATAGCGTAGCAAAAACAAACACACACACACACACACACAAAAACCGACCTAGCAACCCTAGCTTGAACTATGGGTGATTCATAGGGTCAAATAGAACCTGCTTTAAAGGAACACTCCACTTTTTTGAAAATAGGCTCATTTTCCAACTCCCCTAGAGTTAAACAGTTGAGTTTTACCTTTTTCAAATCCATTCAGCCGATCTCCGGGTCTGGTGGTACCACTTTTAGCATAGCTTAGCATAGTTCATTGAATCTGATTAGACCGTTAGCATCTCGCACAAAAATGACCAAAGAGTTTCGATATTTTTCCTATTTAAAACTTGACTCTTCTGTAGTTACATCGTGTACCAAGACCGACAGAAAATGAAAAGTTGCAATTTTCTAGGCTGATATGGCTAGGAACTATACTCTCATTCTGGCGTAATAATCAAGGAACTTTGCTGCCGTACCATGGGTGCAGCAGGCGCAATGATATTACGCGGCGCCTGTGACCCCCTGCTTGCACAGGGAGCGTGCCTTGCAACCATGGAGACATTTGTGAGAGACGCTGCGTAATATCATTGCGCCTGCTGCAGCCATGGTACGGCAGCAAAGTTCCTTGATTATTACGCCAGAATGAGAGTATAGTTCCTAGCCATATCAGCCTAGAAAATCGCAACTTTTCATTTTCCGTTGGTCTTAGTACATGATGTAACTACAGAAGAATCGAGTTTTAAATAGGAAAAATATTGAAACTCTTTGGTCATTTTTGAGCGAGATGCTAACAGTCTAATCAGATTCAATGAACTATGCTAAGCTATACTAAAAGTGGCACCGCCAGACCCAGGGATCGGCTGAATGGATTCGAAAACGGTAAAACTCAACTGTTTAACTCTAGGGAAGTGGGAAAATGAGCCTATTTTCAAAAAAAGTGGAGTGTTCCTTTAATGTCGCTATTTTTGTTTTTAAACTGTTAATGCGTTATTGTCGCGTTAACTAAATTCAACATGAGAGATTTTCTTCACACAGTATGAGTTTGTCTGAACATGTTTTTCCACACCTTTTTGTTTGACAGGATATAATCTGCCCCGATTATCGGCTGTTTTTAAACAATCAGCCGATGACCGATAGTGATGATAATAGCTTTTAATGGCCGATACCAATTGTTGGCTGATACATCAGTGCATCTCTAATCTATTTACTTCTATTTACTAACTTGAGTTTTTAAAATGCAGTAAAAACAGAAATATTATTGTAATTTCAAGGAACTGTTTTGTATTTTAAAATAAGCAATTTTCAGCATCATTACGCAAGTCTTCAGTGTCACATGATCCAGTTTAGAAATCATTCTAATATCTTTTGTAACATTATGAATGTCTTTACCATTACTTTTGATCAATTTAGTGCATCTTTACTGAATAAAAATATTAATTTCTTTTAAAATAAAATCTTAATGACCTTAAACATTTGAACGGTGGTGTCTATTTTCTATAATGGATGTCAAAAGGAATATTTAAAATGAGTAAGTATAGATTTACAATATCAACATATGTCAGTTATCAGCTGTAACTTAAAAATAATTGCCAGACTGAATACAAATGAGTACTTTGGGGTTTGTGGATCCATTTAAATTAGCATTTGAATGAGGTCACCGTTCTCATATAAATGTGATTTCTTATAATGGCTCTTTAAGGAATATTTCACTCCAAAATTATGAACTCGGCCTATTCCTTTAATGGCCCACCCTGATAACCATTTTATAATTTATGTCCGTCATCAAAGGAAATGTAATGCAGATGCAGGATGTTTAAAACAGTTCTTACAGGTATTTCGTCACTTTCTTTTTTTTATGCTTCCATTTTTATTCAACTCACTCTTTCACTTTGTTTCTCATCTTCTATCTTTTCTGCTTCTGTTTATCGCCGGTCCTCTGTCTTTCCATCTCTCCTAGCAGTAGATTGCCGTCCGGTGCTGAGTTGATCATCTATCTCTATCTGTCTCTTCCACTCTCTCACTTCATCTCTCTCACTCTCATCTCTTGTGCTCACATTCATTCTTTAACTACGGAAGCACCTTTTGGCGATTATTATTTATTTCAATTGTTGGGTCTAATATTGATTGAGCTGCATGTGATGTGTAAACCTGAATTGGCTTTTAACATTGATCTACTTTCAGTTTTTAATGTGCCTCCATGTTTGGAATGTTTTTTTTCTTTGCCTTCTTGACAAGGAAGATCTGTTTATGTGCAGTTTGTGAGAAGTACATCAGAAAACTATTCTTTGTCTCTAATTTGTTTATTGCTGTCTTTCGAAAACTAGTGAACTGCCTACTGTGAGTTAGACATCATAAATATTTCTGTGACATCCAAAAATCCTGATCGGCATGTTGGCAGCTCACTATATTTTGAGACACAGTCCTTGTGTTACTTCCATCTATCCATCGTCAGATGAAGGGACTTCTGTTTTCTGTTTCTGTTTTCGTCTCTTTGCGGTAGAGGTGTGAAAATCAATAGTATTGTGATTCTTTTGCTGTCCTGAATAGATGCGCTCAGGCTAAGTATCAATTTTAATTATTATTGTGCATGTCAAGGAATTGACTTTCTAAAGCTCATTAGACAGCATAAATAACTTTCTTCTTCAATTAGAGAGCAGAGGTGAGAATTCTGTGAAGCGTATTACAGCTGCACAGGTTTGAAATGCCTTCTCTGCTTCTTCCCGTTAAATGTCTTCACTGTGTGTTATGGGAAGGACAGCGGAAATATACAGTTTTATGGGATCATATTTGAAAGTCATAGTTCACTTAAGAATATTATAATATTATTATTATTATTATTATTATTATTATTATTATTAAAATATTCTAACTCTAATCTAAATTAAAATGCTAAAAAAAAACACAATGCTGTTGTTTTTATTGAAGAACATACAGGTTCTGAAACAGGGTCAGGGTGTCAACCCAAGCGTCTTGTGCTGCTTTGACCTTCACATGTGAACTGTTGCAGCCAACTAGGGATGTGCCCGAAGCTGAATGCTATGTTCAGACAGTAAATGACGCATTCTACGGAGCCCTTAAAGGGACATGGTGATGGGAGGAAAAAAAATATATATTTCAATTAGACATTGCAATTTTTTGCACTAATATAGATCATTGGTACGCGCACTTTTGTTGTGAGGGCAATACCTGCGGGAATGACTAAAATTATGTGCAATACAAGCAATATTTAACCGGAGCGAATGAGATGAGTGAGAGAGAGAGAGCAGGCGGGTGTGTGTCACTTCGCCGTCGGAGAGAAGAGATCGAGAACATGCATTTGATGTTATTGTCTGTGCTGCTGGTAACTAAACGGATTGGATCGGCTCAGAATTGGAAAGACGCGAGACTGACTGGCCGGTCACTTGATCAGAGCCGATCATGTGGGCAATCGGCCGAATCCGATCCCTGGCTGATTGATCGGTGCATATCTAATTTCAGTGCTTTTGCATTGCAATATAGTTGGGTAATTGTATTGTATATAGTTTGCGGGCATCAGGGAGCTGCCATCAATATGCAGGGTATTGAAATCGCTTCTGAATGCACGCTTGCATTTCACTTTCACTTTCTAATTCGTGATTACACGTACTCTGTTTATAGGGAGCAGCGGTACTGACTACACATCCTCCGACATAGCCCTTTCAGTCATTTCTTCTTACTCTTTGCACGTGATAAGTGAAATCTGATGTACTTTAATGTAACCGACTACCACAGCAAGCATAACCATGTCCTTTTAGGGGCTCCGTAGAATGCATTATTCATTTTCCGTGCCTTTCTGAATTTGGATTTAGGCCTTGGGCACATCCATATAGACTACGTCACGGAAGAGTGATTTTATTTATTTTTATAAGGTTGCTAGGTAGCAAGCAAGCAGGAAGTGCACACAGTAAAAGGCAAAAACGATTTGAAATCAGAACAATTGTTTTGATGAATCACAGAAAGGAAAAAAACATAAATGTCCCCTGGACAAATTGGACACAACAACAAAAAAAGTTGTCATGTGACTAGTGATAGACTGATATATCCAGTCATATATGGATAATGCAGTTTCTGTTATCAAATGTTATTATTAAATTTCATCATAATCATCTTGTTATTATATTAGTCTATATTATTTATGTAAGTGTGGGTAGACCACTGTTACCACTGAAAACAGTAAAAAAAAAAAAAAAAAAAAAAAAAAAGTGAAAAGTGACAAGTGACAGTTTGAAACATATTCATGTTGCTTTGGAAAGACAGTAACAAACAAAGACAGACAAAATCATAACATGATGAAAATCATAACTATGGGTGCAGACCTTTCATGCCAAACACAGGGGCCGCATACTTATAAATTGTCTGGTAATCATTGGTTACGCTTTGAAAGGTCAGCAGCAAGTGGGGTTGGTGAAATTGTTTGAACTTTGAGTGGCACACTAAAACGCTTGACCGGAAGTGCTGTAGTTGATGCTTTGCTCCAATGCGTTGGAGTTCAATGATATGACTCATCTGAAAGAGGCTTAATTCAGTCATCAGTGAGTGCATTATGTGACCCAGTAATATCTCACTTTACACCTGCTATACTAGACTGGACACACACGACACACAACACTAGTTGACGGGATAGTGAATCCAGCCCTCTGTACTGCCGTGAGCAGGTTTTCAGATGATAATGGTGTTAAGCTGAGGAGATTTGGGCTTCCCTGGGAGTATAGAGCAGTTAGAGCCCAGCTTGTGTTTGAAGTCATGTCTAGGGGATGATGGGATTGATTTCTGAACTGGTCTGAGTTCTTCAGGGCTTCAGACTGATCAACTCTACTTGAACGGTTCCTCCTTCTTAAATACCTGCTTGTCCAGCACATTGGAGACATTTTTTTAGCATTGCTGTGGAGTTCATGATGGAGAAAACATGTGAATAGTTTGTACTCAAGTCAAGAAGGTTATTATTATAGATTGTATTTTGATTCTGTTATATAATACTATGTTTTTAAGTGTTGCATAATGTGAACTGCAGCTGTTTTTGCAGACTTAATTTATAAATAATCTTGTCTTGGTTTGCATCCAGGTTATTTTCTATGTAATATAGTAAGTAAAATATAATTTATTCCTGTGATGCAAAGCTGAATTTTCAGCATCATTACTCCAGTCTTCAGTGTCACATGATCCTTCAGAAATCATTCTAATATGATGATTTGATGCTCAAGTAAGTAGTAAGTCAGTAAGAAAATGTTTGTTTTTGTTTTTAGAAAGAAATTAAAGAAATTTATTCAGCAAGGATGCTTTAAATTGACAGTAAAGACATTTATAATGTTACAAAAGATTTATATTCCAAATAAATACTGTTCTTTTGAACTTTCCATTCATCAAAGAATCCTGAAAAAAATTGCACACAACTGTTTTCAACATTGATAATAATAATAATAAATGTTTCTTGAGCATCAAATCAGCATATTAGAGTGATTTCTGAAGGATCATGTGACACTGAAGACTGGAGTAATGATGCTGACAATTCAGCTTTGCATCACAGGAATAAATTGTATTTTAAAATATATTCAAATAGTAAACTTTTATTTTAAATTGTAATAACATTTCACAAGATTTCTTTTTCTTTTTTTCTTTTTTTTTTTTGTCAAATCAACTGGTGAGCAGAAGAGGCTTCTTTTGAAAACTTACATTTTATATAATTAATATCATATATATATATATATATATATATATATATATATATATATATATATATATATATATATATATAATTGTATATTTTAATGAAATTATTTGAAACAGCATATAATAGCATATTTTTTATGTTTGCTTTAAGAAATGTTAAAATTGGGTTGTTTCAGTTTTGTTATAGTACTCGAGACTTCACAACATTCTCGTCTGCCTCTTTTCTCAGATCTCTTTCTGGACACATCATTGTACAGTAAAGCAAACGCATAGAGACGCCGCAGAATCCACAACGCTGAGAACTTCTGACGAAGAGAGAAAAACGGCTGCCACGTGATGCCACATCTCTGCCCCATCACCAATAGGTAAGTAACATCTGTGTGGTGGGTGAAAGGCATGGTAGACCTATTAAACTTGATGAATTTGAAAAATAAGATCAACTTTTATATGGCTGCTTTTTATATGAATTTTGTTTTGTCTGAAGCTTTGGTTCAGCTCAGGGTCGCTTTATAGTATAAACTAGACGATGCATGAGGTGAGTGATTCGAATAGGGGAAATAGAGTGGTTTAGGGATGAACAAGAAGAGACAAATAAAATAGGCCTCTTTAATCGGGAGAGAAGGACGCTGGGAGATTTTGCAGAGATGTGAAGTGGAGGCTATAAGAAAAGGAGATGAGCAGAAGTGAAAAGGTGAAGGCTTGGTGCTGAAGGATGCAGATTTGAGCATCTTGATGACAATGGGGTAATGAAAGTGGCATTTTTACAGCTAATAATGGACCGTGGAGTGCTAAAAGACCGCTGTGTGGAAATGGAGGGAAAAATCTTGAACGTTACTGAAAGGAATAACACATGAGAAGTTCTGTGAAGGAAATAATGTGTTTTAAATCCGTTTTCTGTCAGGCCACGTACCCACATCCAAGAGGTGAAGGACTCACATTGAGCTCACAAACAGACTCATCTGCTAACTTAAAACGCACCGACACACATCTCTCTCTCAGGTGCGTGTAGTACAGATGACCCTGTGGTGATCATAGGCTTGAGTGCATTACTACTGACAGGATAATTAGCTGCTCATGACCTCATGTCTGTTTTTATCCCCATCTCTGTTCTCGACATCTTTTTCAGCATTACTCTTTTATCTCCTAAGAGCGGCACACTGTCTCTGTCTTTCTCTCCCTCTCTGTAATTGATGACTGATCAGGTTTTTTGTACATGTGTGAATTGGTCGTTTCAAACTAATCCAGATTATATGAACCTTTCTTTGCTAATCTGTTTCTTTTGCTAATCTTCATCTTAACACACGCACGCACGCACGCGCACGCACGCACGCACGCACACACACACACACGTAAGAATGTTAGTCTGACCCACAGTGATGTAAGTGTCGAATGATTCAAATCAAAGACACGTAAACCATCTCAGATGGAGTTTTACACTCTTATTATAGTGTTTTAGAAATAAAACCAGTTGAGAAAGTTTGTGTTATTCTTTTTAGATGACATTAAGCTTCTATATTATGTGCTTTATCATTTTTGTAAACTTCTTTGTCTGTGCTATAGTGAAACTGTAGTGAGGTAGTGAAAGCGTGGTGAATACTGGCATTGAGGCGAATGCATGTACAAAATGAAAGTGGATGTTAGAAAGGTTTTATTTTACATTCCTTATGCTGGGTGTTTTTTGCAACAGAGTGCCCGTAATTTAATTGTACAGTTTTTGTTATTGTACCTTTTGAAAGCTTCAGTATGTACACTAATGTTAAAAAGTTTGGTGTAGGGTTGGTAAGATTTTTTAATGTTTTTGAAAGAAGTCTCTTCTGCTCACCAAGGCTATATTTATTTGATCTCAAATACAGTAGAAATGGTAATATTGTGAATTTTATTCTAATTTAATGTATTTTAAAATGCAATTTTATTCCTGTGGTGGCAATTACTCCAGTCTTCAGTGTCACATGATCCTTCAGAAATCATTCTAATATTAATATTTAGCGCTCAAGAAACATTACTTATCAATGTTTAAAAAAATTGATTAGTTTAAAAGAATATTTATTTAAAATATTTTTTTTGTCACATAATAAATGCCTTTACTGTCATATTTGATCATTTTAATGCGTCCTTGCTAAAAAGTATTTTATTTATTTATTTATATATATATATTTAACAGATATAACACATTTTTCACCGGTAGTGTAAATAATCTCTTTTATAATTGGCTGATCTGTGCATAAGTTGAACAATGACATTTTGCAGTGGGTGGGACTAACCAGTGTGACACGGCAGAGATGGAACCCATACAGCTGACAACATTTCCTGTCATTTTGTCACGGACATGGCAGTATGGGATTTGTTTTTAGGATTCATGTTTCAGACGTCGTTCTGGGCATACAGTGGAATCTCTGAGGGTGAGTTTGTTTGCAGTGACAGAAAGCCTCTGTTGAGGATCCGCTTGCACGTTACAGCACTCAACCAAATTTAAACAGTGACTTCCTCCCTGTTATTTAAAAGGTGTAAACACATGCAGTGTAAAATCCTCCCCGTTTCAGATGTTGCCTGATACAAAGGCTGTTGAGAGGAGAAAGTCTCACGCTTCATCTCTTACAGTGCCTCACATCCTGCTTTTTTAATAAATTACCATTCGCCAGCTTGTTTAATTCTTTGAATTTTATTCTCTTTCACGTTCTGGTGTGCGTACATGGGCACTAGATGTAGAATATTCAGTGGCATGTGTGTCTGCATCAGGTAATTGGGTGGCGTAGTGTCACTGGGGCTCAGTTTAAAGCCGCATGCAGATTCCACAGCGCTTACAATCCTACACACTCTGACATGCAAACTCATACATTTACTCAGTAGGGGTGAAATGATTCCCATACAAAAGAAGCATATGGTTTGCCGCCCACAGTTCGGCACGTGTGTTTGAACCACGGTTCATTGCGTGTTTAATGATGCTTCTGAAAACGTAAATACATTTGTATGAGTTGTTCGTCAGTTTTTAAAGGTAGTTATGGTAATTGGCATAAACTTAGCGAGGAAAAGAAAGCACAAAACCATGTAAAATTTACTTAACATAAAGATGTGAATACATACAAGTGTACTTTTTATATAACATGTCTGTGCACTCATACTCACATAATAGCACTAGTCTGTGACAAACCTCTTTGGAGAGCTCACGGATATGCGTGTTTACATTAACAATTCGTCCTGCAATTACAGCTTTGAGATGTTTACCAAGTTTATTTATTGTTGCAGATTGCTATTGATTTGCATTACTGAACAAAACCTTAAAGATAGTAAACAAGTCTTAGATGCTAATGATTTTCAAGCAGAATAGTTTCTGAGCTTGTATTGGATACATCTCTTGCTTTTAAACATCTCTCTGGTGTGCGACGCTTTTATGCTGTGTCTGCATAAGTCAGCATAAAATTAAAATTCTATGAAAATCTACAGATTCTATGAAAAATGAAAATCTATTTTGTACATACATCTTACTGATCTTATTGTGAATGACTCACCCATGCATGCATGTTTTATTAAAGAAATAAATAATTTTGACCTCCTGATTTTTAATTAAAATACAATGACACAATCCTTCAGCGAAATGACAGACTTCTCTCTGCCAGACTTCTCCAAATATTTAGTCTGCTTAAACCCTGCCTCTTTCTTATAATCGACTCCCAGCGCACATTCAGATCTTCCTCCATCTAAACATAACCGATGGATAGTCCCCACCCTAATTTTTGATAATCAGTTTTATTTGGATGTATGGTAGAAAAGATCTGTCACTACTTTATGGACAGAAATTGCTAGGAATGTAAATGTTCTGGTTACTATTCCTCCTAATGATACCATTTCCTTAATGGTTTCAACTATTCTTTAAAAACTTTTGAGGAACTTTTTTTCTCAGATGGCTCATAAGAGTATTTTGTTTTTTGATCCACTAAAATAAAACTGCTCAAGATTAATTTGTTTAGGAAATCAGATAGTCATTCTGTATTTTTCTTGTCACAGATTCAGTTGGTTTGTTTTTATTTATTTAAATTTCGAATAGTTTTTTTTTAATTTATAAATTTTTTTTTTTTTTTAATATAAAGTCTAATGCGTATGCTGCAGCATATATGGGTTAATGCTTGTTAACAGTAAATTTTTACCAGTCAGATCAATGGGTCAGATTGTATTGGCCTCAAATTAGTGCACCCCCTTATAATGACTTACAGTGGTTGACCGATATTGTTTTTTTGATGGCCGATGGCTGATATGAGGCCGATATACTTTATATTTATTTGAATTAAAATGTAATAAATTAGAAATAAATAATTTGAAAATGAATTAAGAAAATAAATCTCTAAATTAAACAGACTTACTTTAGATGGCAACTTTTTGATTCTGTAATCATATTACAGTATTTTTCACAAATATGTTTGAAAAAATATGGATTAAAAAGGAAATAAACACTGTAACCAACAGAGCACTCGGTAATCTGGTAAGTTTGTGTGCACTGGGAATTATATTTTTTTTCAAATAAGGACAAGGTAACACTAATTTTACATACAGTGCACAGTGAAAATGACATAAATATGACATAGTGGGCTACTGGAAAGCCCACTATTTGAAGTTTGGGTTTAAAGGGTTTAAAGTTTGTCGATCACACGTCTCCAGTGAAGCTGAACTCTTCTGTCAGCATTCAATTCACATGAACTCACCGTCACACACAGAGTAACAGATGCGCACTTCAGAATATCTGACAGCTGGACTGTCTGCAATGTTTGTGAAATTAAATGTTTATTAGATATTCAAAGATTTGTTTAAAAGATATAATTGCGTATTTGCTGAATGCTGATGGTAAATGAGAAAGGATTATAGTGTTTGCCTTTCTGTTACTAATAATATAAAACACATGCTATAATACTTTTTTAGTTTACTTTCTTTGTTTAACCTTTCTATCAAGTAACGTATTAAACTGTTAAACAGAGATCATATGAAGATGGAGAATGGGAGCTCTGTGTGCTCAGATGCTGCCGTTCTCTGAGCCAGTGTTCTCAGCGCCGTCAAAATAAGACATTTCAACACATCGGCCAAACAGAAAAACTTATCTGCCGATATTTAAAAAATGCCAAATATCAGCTGATATATCGGTCGACCACTAGACTTGACAAATATTTACTGAAAACAGAACCATGGTATAAATGTAACTGATGAAGTTCAATCATTACACTCCTATTACTCAAACTTTTATTCACGCCCTTCTTGTGTTGGATCCTGGTCACCATTCTGAGGGCATTGGCTAAAGCCGTCAGTATTAGCACTGACATGTCTTGTGGAGAAAGAGAGGAAACTGGAGGAAGAGGGCAGTTAACCCTCTCATATTACCATGGTAGCCCATTGGCCTTAACAGCTGCATTTCTGCTGTTGCTTAGACAGCATGACAAGTTAACAGAAGACTTGATCTTAATTGGCTCTGCTGAAGGAACTTTTGTGCGTTTGTGTGTGTGCGAGCGAGCGTGTGCACACCCGTTTAGGGGCCAGTTCATTGATGTTAACTTTTAAAGGGTGGGCGTTATGTTTAACTGGGAGTTTTCATTGGCTTGGTTATGGTGGATGCTGGTATTTTTGGGAATAGTTTATTTCTGTGACTTTGATCTTTGCTGGACTACAGGAAGGACACTGTCGCCCAGTATGTTTTGTGTTAACTTTGTGATGAGGTCACAGGGGAGGGGAGTGCTGGGAGATTTAGCTCAGTGCAATAATCAAACATCTCTTTGTGCTTTCACTATCTCTGTTGCTTAGCCGTCTTCATGATTAGTTTTAGTCATTTATTTAATTATTTACTTTGTTTTATTATCGTGGGAAATGAGAATCTTTTTCTATCATTTTGTGAGCAAAGATGGAGTTAGTGATGAAGAAAAATATAATGTCGTATAGAAATATTTCACCCAAAAGACAATCCCATGGATATCACATGCAATTTGCAAACTTTGCCTGAGAGTTACGCTGGTCAATGAGTCTCAAACCACAGTCAGTTATTCACCAAATGTGACAGTAAAAACTGACCGAGCTTTTGACATCTGACTTAAAATTCGGTATTTGAAGCTGCTTTTGATTTTCGATGACTGATTATTGTGCTGTGTTCGGACCTAAAGACTGCTATTAGGCCTATATTTTTAGTAATATTAATAATAATAGTGATTTGTTATTAAAAGTTTTTGTTAATGTGCAATGGAAACCAAACAAATTGCTGATGAACAACGATACCGTTTTCGCCTTGGTTTAAACAATAACCGTATAAGAAAGATGTGTCTCTCCTATAACAAGCTCTTGACAGTTAGCGGTAGCACTTTACAATAAGGTTCATTTGTTAACATTAGTTAATGTATTAACTAACATGAATTAACCATGAGCAATACATTTGTTACTGTATTTGTTAACCTTTGTTATATATGTAATAATAGTAATTCCAGTTTAGTGAAATTCAGTTAAGTTGAGTGAAAATTAAGTTAAACTAGAGTTCTTTGCATTCACTGTGATTTTTATATTGGCTTATTTGGATTGCAGTATGTTATCTAAAATCAAGCAAATGCATGTCTTTTTGCTTTTACATCCCATTGATGTGGTCCAGTTCACAAATGAGGGAGCTGGGTGATATAAATATCCCATTTAAATTTACTACTTTAATCTTAATGTGAAACTTTGGTCTTAGTGCTACAGAAATCCATTTAAATTTTCAGGTTTGTGCAGGTTCAAAGATATTCAGGGCTCTGTGCCAGGTTTGTTTAGCTTTTCATCATGTGTGGAAATGTGTCCCCCTTCTCACTTCGTTTTTTGCCAACTTCTAGTTATGTTTCAGAGTACGCTTATGAGGGGGGAAAAAGTTGTTTTTTCCTTTCGGCTCTTGAGTCTCACCAGAAGAAGAGTAAGACAGAGAGACAAAGGGCTTTCACACATGGCTCAAGCTCGGTTGGTGAGGAGTGTTAGAATGTGTGAGCGTGTGTCTGTTTTTTCTGTGTGTGTGGAAGGAAAGAAGGAAGGATCAACAGAGATGAGACACAACTGTAAGGACAGCCAAAGAAATTAGCAGCTACTGAGCTGCTTTGTGTTCGGCACATTATGTGAGCGAGGGCTCCTGCTAATTATAACGCTTTTATGCTTCTAAAGAACACCTTTGAAATCTATTGAAGGGGGATAATTGAGCCTGGAAATGTGTTACCTGGCAAAGTCAGGTTGAAGGTCATTACTGAAAATATAAAAGGACCTGATGATCCATTTGAGAGCACATCCTTTGTTCCTAATGTAAAGATGTTGTTTTAACTCTGCTGAAGTGCTTCAAACACCAAATTCAGCATGAACAACAAATTAGAAAAGGACCTGAGGGTGAGCCTTGGGGAACTTCTGACAATTTGAAGGGGTTTTAGTGGGCACTGCTTCCACAAAGCTGATTGGAAAATCCATCAAATGTTTTTTGCTTTCTAAATTGCATTTAAACTCATCTATTGAATCTGCCTTGTTTCTTGGTGCTATTTTTTTTCTTGTGCTTTGAGGCAGTAGTCCACAGTAGTTTTATTCCAAGAGAGAATTTGATGTGGACTTGTTTTAGGTGATGTACTGTGCAGAACAATAAAAAGGCACTTATTGGCGTAATGATGCAATTTATACAATTTTAAACAAATTTGATGTCAAGTTCCTTTCAAAAGATGACTTACTCCTTTTTTTAATTCTATCGTAGACATCAGTGTTTATATCTGAACTATAAACTCTTATCCCAGTAGCTCTGTAATCATTAGAATTATTGTAAGACAGAAATAATGATACTGTGTGGTTGAAAAGACTGTTTGTGAAGCTGTTTTATACCTATACATGAACTGCTCTCTCTGAGTCTGGGTCAGTGCCATCGCAGATTTCAATGTTCCGCTGTGATTTTACTTGTTTAATAATGGTTTAATAGACACAGCCGAATCACTGTCATTAAGGAATAAGATTGTGTGGGTGTTTGAATCGCATACAAGATCATATTGTTCTTCTTAAATTTTTATTAAACCTTAAAAACCCTACAGTAGTGTTGTCACGGTACCAAAATTCCAGTAGTCAGTACCAATACCATGAAAATTTTTACGGTTCTTGGTACCAATTTCGGTACTACAGCAAAATCTGTTGGAACTGTTTTATATAGCATATTTTAAAAACATATATTAAATATGATTTGGAGCATGTATGTATGTTTGTGTGTGTATATATAGGCTACCTCAATGAAATAAATTTTGAAATAAAAAAAAAAATAAAAAAAATGATCAAACATCCATTTTGTACTGTTGAAAAAACCAGCATATGCTGGTCAAGTGCTGGTCCTATGCTGGTGCTGGTCCTAAGCTGGTCCTAAGCTGGTCCTGGACCAGCATGGACCAGCTCAAAACAGCATACCAGCTTCAAAACCTACCTTACCAGCATATGCTGTTTTTTTTCAACAGGGGTAACAGACGTGCGTGTTTATTTTAGCTATTCCGTCAGTGAAACAACACACTACAGCCTGTAAAACGATGAAATAAATATCGGTAAATAATGGTAACCTAAATAATAAGAAAGTTAAATATTATTTAAAAACATTCGTTGTTTTATTTCCACACAAAGATGTGTCACATAGCCTACCGCGCTGCGCTTTGAGAGGGATGTGGGACACGAGCAGGAAAGAGACCATTTCGCTTTAATAATATCTTCATGTTATCTCCTGATGTTACAAGTAACTGACACATGTTGTAAAAGGTCTGAAGAGCGAGTTTTATCTTCACACATTCAGGCTATATTTGATTTAGCGCTGCAAGGGAAAGCGAAAGTAAAAATCACCGGCGTGTGTGAAAAGCGCTATATACAAATAAACTTGACGCGCCTTATAAGGTCTAATAACAAGCACAAACTGTGTTAAATAGAAATTGACGTGCAAGCAAAAAGGTTTCTGTCCTACGGTGTTTTTTCTGCTTTACCACAGTAAAGAATGTGAATAGCCCATAATAGGCCTAAATGCGAACGAAAGAAAGAAACGTTTATAAGCCCCTGCGTGAGTGAAGATTTGGGAAAAGAAACAGATTCCATGTTCATTCGGCGTGAACCAAAATGTTTCCATGGCTGCGATGTCACATTTAATTGCTAACCTATTATTTCTTTTGTAAACAAAGCTTTGTGCTTCATTCGTGTCATATTCAAGTAAATACTGCCACAGCCCTAATAGTGGGTACCGAATATACCCGGATTCTCGGTACTACCGGTACTACAGAAATGCTGGTATTGTCACATTTTCAAAATTTCAGTACCGACTTGGTACCGAAGTACCGGTACTTTTGACAACACTACCCTAGAATGAAAAAGGACAGTGAGAGTCACACGGAAGAGGGTGGTATTAGAACAAGAATAGTTTATTTAAATATACCCTATATATTAACAGTCAGTGAGTTAATTGTTCCTACCCACACAGCTCCCCACCTCTCTTGCCTTAGAGTTTGGAGATGTACCGATTACGGCTGTGGGTTTTAGCAGGTTGCGGCCGAGTGTTTTTGCTAACTGTGTTGTTCTGATGGATGGCAGGCGGTAGGTCCCAGGCAGGGGGCCCCCCTGTGGGGCCAGTGCCCTTTCAAGAGTCACACACACACACACACACACACACACACACACACACACACACACACACACACACACACACACACACACACACTTTGCTGCAGTAGAGGAGAATAAGAATATAACTATTCTTTCATTGGTTTCACTGCTAGAGTGGAAGGATGACAACCGAAAGTCACATTTAGATTGATGTAGTACACTATTCAATTTTTAAAAAATATTTGATAGTGTCTCACACGTCCATTTTTAATTTATTACTTTGTTTTACTGTAATGCAAGTGAGTGTTTTTTATATATATGTATGTATGTGTATGTATATATATGTGTGTGTGTGTGTGTATATATAAATATATATATATAAACACATATATATATACACACACACATATACCCATACAGTGTGTGTGTGTAATAAATATATATATATATATATATATATATATATATATATATATATATATATATATATATATATATATATATATATATATATATATATATATATATATCATTTAAAAGTTTAGATTAGGTTTTCTTTTTTGTTTTTGTTTTTTCAACAGATTCAACAGCATTTATTTGAATTAGTTTTTTTGTAACAGTGTAAAAGTCTTTACTGTCACTTTTGTTTTAAATGTGTCCTTGGTCAATGAAAAATTAATTTCTTTAAAAAAAAAAAAAAACAAGCTTTTGGATATATATAATAAAAGTTACATTACATAATAATATAATATTATGTAATGTAACTCCCTTTCATTTTATTTAACGTATTATTTAATGTATGTGTGTGTGTTTACAACCAAGGAGGTTGTTTTTTTTTTTTACTGTGGTGTAAACTTGAGAGTCAGCCATCTAATTGATCACACTGCAGCAGTGTGCAATGGCAAACTGTTAGCACGCGCACACGCACGCACGCACACACACACACACACACACACAAAACGACTTCCTCATTGTGTCTTAATGAGAGAGAATGTCTCTCTCTCGCTCGCTTTCTCTTTCAGTAGAGGAAAAAAGTGAAGGGAAAAAAATAAGGGGTTTTCTTTCACTACAGCCATTTACTGGACTTCTTTTAGTTACCTGGAAAATTAAGCTGCTATTATATGCACTATATTTAGGTGAGCTGGGTAACGATTTGATGTGCATCACATTTCTAGTTCCACGCATACTAATATGGTACTCCCGGGTCTAGCTGGCTGATAAGGTTTGCTTGTGTGTATGTGAGTGAGAAAGGTCTAATCTCACCCTCAACGTTTTATGCTTCATTGTCTCTATTTTCTGGCATCAACTCATCTATTTTAATCAAGCTGATAATTAACTAACTTAATTTATCCTCAGAAGATTGCAGGAAATGAATGTTTGGATGCATGAAATGATGGTGTCACGCTGATAAATTTTAACTGTTGTTCCTATGTTTATGCTGTTAAGTTATATTGTGCCATCTTATTTACCTGTAATACTCAGACGCTTGTTTAATTTGACCATCAAGGCTGAAGTAGTTATTTTGTGCTGTCTCAAAGGGTTAGTTAACCTAAAACTGAATGTTGTTGTCAGTTACTCACCCTCATGTTGCTCCAAACCCATAACTTTCGTTCATATTCGAAACAAATGGGTCATTGACAAATAAAGCTTCAAAAAAATCTCTTCAAAACTGATGTAATGCGTATTTTTGAGTCATGAACCATATTTAAACAAGTTTCAGTTGTTAAATAACATTTCAAAATGTTTAAATTAATTTTTTGACTTTTTATGTCAGGCAGTACAACCAAATAGTGTATATACTGTAGTTGTACCACCTGACATGGAAAGTGTACCAATCTACCAGTACTTGAAATTAGCAGTCTTTACCAGTATTTGAGAGATCTACAAAGCTTTTTACTCTATCACAAGGATCAGTTGGGGTCCTCTGGATGATGCATTATCATGTTTACTGTTATTTACCTTGTCAATTCGTAATAAAAGAGCCAAATTTTCAGTTGTGCCACCCTAACATTTAAAAATATACAAATTGCTGGACAAAAGATTTTCAGTTATTTCAACAAATTATAAATATCAGTAGTTTTAAAGCTGTTTATATGAAAGGTTTTAATCCTAAAATGATGCCAGAGTATTTATTTTATTTTTATTTTTTTTATTAAGACACCATTTTAAATGGTTCTCAGTCTGTTCATTTGTTTGGACAGTTGCACCACCTGACATTTTTGGGGTTTAAGATAACAAAACATAAAATATGTATTATTTAAATGTACTAAAATGAATTCAAACTAAATAGGTTTTATAGAATAATAGTGTCATGAATTTTTCAAATTATTTTAAAAGGAAATAATGCACTTTTTTATTGAAACGAGAAATTTCTGTCTCTCCATTGCAACATTTTGAAGCATCAGAATTTTGGTGTAAGGGATTGTCAATGCAATGAATAGAGCAGTTTAAATTAAGTCTTCTGGCGAGTGATGAACACTTTATAGGCAGATTTAATTTAGGCATTTATCTAATCATTTATCTAATTTACCTTTTTTTTTTTTTTTTTTTTTTTTGCATCCAATGAAAAACCTTTTCATTCGTGTCAAATCAGATTTGGCATCTACTTTCTTGCTTTGAGAAATGAGAAAGATAATTTTATTTATCATCAAATAAAATTACTTTCTCCATATGTAAACTTTGTTTTGAATGTCCTGTTTGATTTGGAAATGTCTTATGGAAGTAAAGTGGGTTGCGATTTAACGTTTCATGTTGATTTTACATGTGGTTTTTAGATGTCAGCCTAATTGACCCTGAATGTATTTTAGCATTGCATGGGGGGTTTGAATAAGGTCAAGTAAAAGTCTGTTACTCTTTTCCAACACATCTCTTTCATTCTGTGTCTGTGGAGAGAGAAAAAAGAGACTGGATAAAATTAAACCAGAAAGAAAAAAAGTCTTAGATAAATTTGACCCATCTTCCTGAAGTTTTATCCTCTCTGTAAAACCCTCCCCAAACCCATGCTAAACTCCTCCCTTTTCTATATTAAGCCACTCCTCTTCTGATAGTGTGTATTTGACACATGCTCCATGGGAGGAGTTTAAATAAGTCAAGGGTCATGTCATGGTTCTCGTTTCCTCCCAAGAAGCGCAGGTCTGTGGGGAGAGTCTGCTGGGTGGGGCTG
Organism: Ctenopharyngodon idella; assembly: GCF_019924925.1. Classification (NCBI taxonomy): domain Eukaryota; kingdom Metazoa; phylum Chordata; class Actinopteri; order Cypriniformes; family Xenocyprididae; genus Ctenopharyngodon; species Ctenopharyngodon idella. The sequence continues at coordinate 23,950,284 of NC_067222.1, forward strand.
TACTTCATGTTTCTCTTTCAAGTTGCAACTAAAAGAGAATTTCAGCGCAGAAACGCTGTGTGTTTTCTCTCCCTTGCTCTCTCTCTCCCCTCCCCTCCCCTCATTAATTCATTAATTATTTTGGCTGGGTAACGGGTGCAGTAATGAATTCCTCGAGGGCTGAATCTCCTTGCCTGGCACCCGTCTCGTCCCACCCGCCTCGTATGTGCTAGCCGATCAGATCTCAGTTGCTGTCTGACACTGCTGTAAACTAATCGTGATTTAACCAAGTTTGTTGTATCTAAGACTCTTGTCACTCTTGGTTCCATTGCTTGGCTCGAATGCTGAACCACAGATTCACTGTTATTGAAGTTTTAGTTCCTTTAGATTTAGCATATCCCGTTATCGGTGTTGCTACGAAGGCCTCAAAAGAAACATGTAAGTTGCACTCTGAAGGCTATTTATTCAGAGAAAGCAGCAATGAAAAATGCATTATTTTGTAATTTGTGTGTCTAGGAGCATGCAAAGATGCAAACTGTCGATAGGGGAACTATACATCTTTTTATGCAGACTTGAGTGTGAATTCATTTGAAAAACTGCATTCACACCAATCAAACAAACTATACTCTTGACATCAAATGGACTTTGTTTATCGTGGAGTGTTGTGCTATACATAAGTCAGGGCTCGGCAGTGTGAGCATTTCACTCGCATTTGCAACTAAAAATAGATGTCTGCGAACTGTAGAATGCTTTTAGGAGTATGTGTGCAAATAAAAAGTAGGTCCCTCTGGGTCCTTAAGTCTTAAATTGTGTTTTGTTTTGAATTTAAGGTCATAAAGTATCTTAAATACTATATACAGAAGTATAATAAAAGTTAATTATCATTTTAAGAAATCTTAAATTTGGGTCCAGAAAAGTGGATTTGTGTTACGGCTTAATGTGATTATTGAACATCAAAAAAACTAGTGTTTCATGAAATAAATTTGAGCAATGCACATTTCAAAGTAAAAATGTGATGCTGTTGCACATTTAGGTTGCACAGGCTTGCTGCGTTTACATCATGGTGTTTATATTGAAATATGTTTTAGATGGTTGTAAGAGTGCATATGTTATGCACTTATCTATTTGAACAAGCTGCTAGAAGTTGTCAAAGCATTTCAAAATAAGAGTCATGGTGTATTTTGGGCTGGTTTACAATTAAGTCCTGCATTATGCAAAACAGATTTTTTTTATTTTTTTATTGGTATTTCGGTTACACAATAAACTGTATATGGCATTTTATTCAATGTTTAAAATATAAATAATTCCATAATTAAATAAATACATCTGAGTTTGAAGCAGTACTATGTTAAAACCTACTTTATATATTTATTTATTTATTTATTTATTTACCTCGTAAATGTCTCATCCCTTTGTTAAGGCAAAACTACTTATTGTGTGAATGAATTTTTATTGCGCCTCAAGTTATTTATACGCTCCTATCCTATTTTCAAAAAAAAAAAAAAAAAGTATGCATCAAGCCCAGACAGTCTGTTGACTAAAAGTGTATTCTTTGCCATGAAATTACGACCTAAACATCAGCTGTCTCTTAAATCCCTAGATAATGTATGCATGGTTCCAGTTAAAAAATAAAATATACTGAGTAGTTTGCAAACTAATAAACAGGATCACATGTGAAACATGCTGTTTCTTTGATCTGGTCTGTGCCTGCAAGCTCAGATTCCCCCTCTCATACCTCTCTGACATCTGTAGTGTGTGTGTGTGTATCCTTTTTGTGTCCTGTGGATTATCGCCTGTTACTAGGCTCTGACTGAAATAAGAGAATTTTCTGTGCTGATTTAGGGGAAAATCTGTGGAAATGCTGTTTACATGTGTTAAATGCAGCTGAAAGTGCTGTGTTTCTATTGGTAACTAAAAACAATTAAATGGAAAACTTTGTGAATATGAGAACAAAAAATACAACTTTGTGAATGATTCTAATTTTGTGGAAATACAGAACATTTCTGTGGAGTTCTCTGCAGGCCGATTCTGTGTGGGCCTGCCTGTTACTCAGTCTTGTGGCTGGCACGGTGTGCAACCTGATGTTTGTTAGTCTGTTTGTGTTTTCAGTGCAGAAAGGTAGTTAGCTGATTTGTGAGTGATGATATGTTGCCATAAGGTGAGTTTGTGTTGACAGTGCCGATAGATGGGGATACAAAGACCACTGGAAATTAAGTTCAGAAAACAGATAACTGGAGACACATGATGGGAGACACGCGCGTGGAAATTAATTGCCAGGAAGTCAGTGGTAATTTGAATTGCAAATGGACACCAACTTGTTCCCCGACTTGAATGATTAATATTTTATTGTTTTACTGAGTGAAAATGCCACAAGTGTTTTTCATCAGAAACAAATAGCACAAAGGAAGGAGGAGGGGAAAAAAAGAGATTGGCTTAACTGATAATAATGAGTTGTAAGGTATTGAATTTTGTCTCTGGACCTTAATTCCAGTGTGTGAAGTAGGGCTGGGTAATGTATTGAATATTCTTTATTTTCATGTTGATTTTTCTATATCAATTTTGCGGCTAATTGCAACAAATTGTGAATATCTCATATTTTTTTAAAGCACTATTTAATTGTATTTTTTAAATTTCCTAAAAGACTCACAACTTGAGAGTAATAAGACAAACTTTTTATAATGTATTATAAATACTGCTTTTTGTAACTATTTTGCAGCATGTACATTATTAAATGTTCTTTCTTGTGTTCAAGTCTTGGATATTTTTAAATACTAACATTTTGAATCTATTCGTCCGAAATGACTATTCAGTTGAAATGATTTTTCTTCCGATTGGGGAAGGGTTAGTTCACCCAAAAATGAAAATTATGTCATCTTTTATATATGAATATGAATTGAGCAGATTAGTCCAGATTTTTTTAGTCCATTCATCAACACACACATCAGTAAACAGAAGCTCAAGTATGCTTGCTTGACGTGCGAGAACCAGAGAGGTTCATTCTCATGTTACGCAGCACATTTGAGCTTCCGCAAGAACCAGTGAGGTTTATTTTCATGCATCAAACAGGTTCGACTGAGCATCTGTTTGTTCAGTGATCAGTGTTTATTTGTGAATAAAAGCCTAAATTCAATCTGTTCATCACATAAAGTGATCCAGTCTTCAGAAAATTTTGACTAAACCACTTGATTCATGTGGATTAGTTTTTTCGGTCTCTTTATGAACTTTTTGAATTGACAAAGTGGTAGTTGCCTGGACAGAAATCTCTCAGATTACATTAAAATATCTTAATTTCTGTTTTGAAGATGAATGAAAGACTTGTGGGTTTCGGACAACATGAAGGTGATTAAATTATGACATTTTTCATTTTTGGGTGAACTAACAATTTTAGCTGTTATTTAAAGCTGCTGTCCATAATTTTTTTGGGTTAAAAATGATCCAGTACGTAACCAGCCAGTGTTCAAAACTATATCCTTACCTTAGCCCGATTCACAACGGTAAGCTTGTAATAATGTTTTGTAATTTGTGTGGTACTGGTGGGTTTCCGTGGGAAATTCGAGCATGTCGCCGTTTGTCTTTGTGTTATTGCGTCACGTCTGCTTACATAAAGAACGAGTCCCAGCTAGTAGCTATATCGCATGTGAGGCGGATCATTTATAGCTTTTTCTCACAGCAGCTGCAATAATTAAACTTATCATTTTGATGGCGGATTATATAGTATGACAAATTAATGTTAGAGATTAGACTGTATAGAAATTGAAATCTACAGATAACGCTAATACACACTAAATACACGTAGTCACACAATGCTGATGTTGTTAGCATTAACTATACTCTCATTAATTTGAGAAGTATAACAATAAAAATTTGCACGTTTTGAAGTGATCCGAACTAAGCGATTGTTAGATTTTATGACCATTGGTAGAGCAATTTATTATGATGCTTTTTTTTCCCCCCTCAGTTGGTCAGAACAAAAGTGGCAGACATGTTACTTACTTGTTCAGATGATATTTTCAGGTGAAAATTCTTATTTTAGTCATACTTCGAGACTACAATCTGTCATTCTGAAGTACAGTATCCACACTGGTGTGGTGACTGACAGCAAACATTAGATTCATCTGCGCTGAGAAGTCGTGCCGATGCACAACCCTGTAAAGATGATAATTCTGCAAATAACTGCAATTGCAGGTTTCAAACAGAGATGGCGACAAAGAGGCAATACTTACAGCCTGCAACTTTAAGCAAATATATAAATATTTATGCATTCAGTATTGTTAAAAAGCTAAAAAAAAAAAAAAAAAAAAAGTTGTAATTTGAGTGTATCATCCATCCCTAGTGTGTAGGTGGGAAATGGATGAGTTGCTCTGTACTTCTGAAAAGTTTTGAATTGACCTTTTCATTCTCCTAATATTTTCTTTTCATCTCTCCTTCCCACAATACACTTTGTTTTGCACTTTGTTCATTTTTTTTTTTTTCCTCTCCGTCATGTACTCTCTCTCACTGTCTTTTTTCAAATCGTCGCACAGTTTCCGGAAGGTTCCTCCAGGCCGTGGTCTATCCTTTCAATCAGATGCTAATTAAGGGAAAGAAACGTCTCCGTCTCCCTCGCTCGCAGACGAAGGGACGTGCAGGTTGAGTGAGAAAGGGGAGAGAGGAGTGCAAGACGGTAAAAATGGAGAAAGGAATGAGAGATGAAAGGGTGATTAGGTCACTTCAGATTGAGAAAAGAGAGGATAATACTTGTTTTTTTTTTTTTAAGTTTGGCTAAAATCAAAGGTCTCCCAGGCGGTGTCTTGTAAATGTTCAACTCTTCATAACTTTGTGATCTGACTTCAGAAAATCTTGCTGTTCTGTGAAGTAAATTAAAAAGTTCCCTACAAGAGACGTCTTTTAATAAAGACGATTCTACCCTGCTCATGACCATGAGGATCTTTTACCGTGGCCATGTGTTCTTTAAACATTTATAAATGTCATGCACAAAACGAGAAATTTACTTTTTTGCTTTAATTGGTTATCAGTCACGAGTTCTGTCGGACTGTTTTTACATCCATTAATTAGCCTTATTAATGACTTACTGTACTGTTAGACAAGTGGCTAGTGTGGTGTTTCTGGTCAGTTCATTAATGGCTGGGGTGTATCCAGCTAACGATTAAAGTGCCTTAATTAGCAGCTGGGATAGCAAAATGAGGATTAGTCCTGAGGTTCTGTTTTATTTATTTATTTATTTTTTGATCTGAAGAAAAAAAGATTGAAAAGGTTTAAGGTTCAGAGGGTTGAGGGGAAATGAACAAGAGAGCCAATAGAATGATGAATGTTCTTTTCTTCTAGAAAAGAGAGGGAGGGCTGTTTCACACAAGGGGAAAAAAGAAATAGTTTTTTCCTCCAGCATTATAAACATGTAGCTTTGATGGATTTAAACTCACTGTAGTTGCTGATGGTGCTTCAGAGGTCTGGCTTTTACTCTGACACCAGTGGCAAATGTAGACGTACTGAACTAGATATCAACAAAACAAAGATCAAACAGCACACTTTATGTGGTGGCTTGTTTGATTCTGCATATTTTTGTGGTTTGTGCATATGTACAAGATGGTAGACCTGTTTGTCAATTTTTGTAAGGAACAGTCTGGAATTGTCTTTTTGATTTGCTGAAGGTGGTTGTTTATGGTGAATCAGTTGTCCAATCTCCACTTACCATGACTTTTAACACATTTATTTATTTATACAATAAATATTTTATACATTTTTAAAAGGGTCAATGATGAGACGCTATTTTTTTTTTTTTTTGTCCATATGGTTTAGTTAAATATAAAAGGGTTAAAATTTCAAAATAAATTTGCAAAATACTTGCATACATTCTCTTTTTTGAGGACAAAGTCTAAAATTTCTGGTTTTAATTCATTTTGAGAGAATATTTTATTGCAAAAACGTCAATGTGGTGTAGGGATGCACCGATAACAGTTTCGGTATCAGGCCCGATACCAAGCTCATGTACTCGTACTCATAAAAATACCCCCGATACTAAAGATGATACCTCACGTGACGTAACTGACAGAATTTTACATGCACAGAGACACCGGCGGCTGCAGCAGAAACAATGTCAGCCTCAGAGGTGTGGAAATACTTCAAAATTAATGATGACAACCCACACATTGCGAACTGTTCTCTCCCAGTTCTCTCAGACAGTGCGCGATCAGTTCTCCTTGCTCCTGAATGGCGCAAATAGTTGTCAAAATGTCCATCGTGTGGAGTATCTCATGTAAATACAGTCGGTTATGGCTTAAATGGACATAAACTTTTTTTAAACAAGATCAATTATTTGGTACAAAGTTTTTACGGTTATACCACTTTGACATTTTTGCAATCATCCTCCAAATATTTTCTCAAAATGAATTAAAACAGACTTGGTCCTCAAAAAAGAGAATGTATGCAAGTAATTTGCTAATTTATTTTGAAATTTTAACCCTTTTTAAATTTAGTTAAACCATATGGACAATTTTTCGTCATACATGAACAACAGACATTTATTATAGTAATAGAAATTGTAGTGTTTATTAATAATAATTCTGTTCAAATTTATATAACAAATCAAATCAATTTATTCATTTATAGGCTAATAAAAATAATATTAGTTTAATTAATAAACAATTCAATCAAGCAATGTAGCTCAGTAGCGGCCCAGTATCAAGTTTAAATTCTTTCACTACAAGAGTTTGAAATAAATTATCAATCTGTTTTTACTGTCTTCTCTACCACAGGTTGAACTGAACGGCTCACAGAAAAACACTTCAAAGTTGTGCCTGCATTCCCTCCATGTTCTCTGGGTTACGCTGAACACGAGTGTGTGCCCGGATCCTGGCGGCGGCTGTGAAGTACACATGCGTGTGTGTGCATGTATTTGCTTCTGAGTGAGTAATCACGTGTGCGCGCTTTGTCGGGGACGTCCTGCGGTGGCTGGCGTAGTGACTCTCCCCCTGCCCCACCCCCACGCTCAAAACTGGCGATGTCCAGGGTGCCGAGTCCGCCCCCTCCTGCAGAAATGACCAGCGGCCCTGTGGCCGAAAGCTGGTGTTACACACAGGTGAGTGTGTGTGTGTGTGTGTGTGTGTGTGTGTGTGTGTGTGTGTGTGTGTGTGTGTGTGTGTGTGGGGTTCTGGGTCAATCTGTGAGTCTCTACGACAGGGGTGCTCAATTCTGGTTGTCCACCTTCAGAGTTAGTTCCACGTCTAATTAAAAACACACAAACCCACCAATCATACTCTATGGGTTCAGATGAAAATTACAGGCAGGTGTGTTAGAGCAAGACTGGAACTAAAGTGTGCAGAAAACTAGGGCTAAATCTGAAAACTTAAAAATGCTGCCTTCAGAGGACGCATTACAAGGTAAGAAGGCATCAAGACACGTCTGAATCTAATGTTAGCCTTACTTACTTTCTCCTGAGATACCTTCATCTGATCGATATTTGAAGGCAACATAGATGTATCCTTTGCTGCCTTTGATATCCCACAATCCTATGTGTTCTATTCTTGGTGAGCTAGAAAGAGAAAGATGACATCTGAAAGTTGCGGTTTCTGGTCAGCTTGTATGTGAATGTAAATGTTTGACCAACGTTTTTCACTTCTGATATAATTTCTAGCGAGAAATTATATCAGTATTATATATGTATATATATATATATATATATATGTGTATATATATATATATATATATATGTGTATATATATATATATATATATATATATATATATATATATATATGTATATATATATGTATATATATATATATATATATATATATATATATATATGTTTAGTTCTCACCAAAGCTCATTCTATTTTGCTGTAGATCATTAAACCTTTATGCTCTCCAGAAATCTGTCCGAAATCAGTTTCGAGAGGTACCTTTGTGTGCAAACGCTGCCTGAAAAGTCATTGCCTATAGGGCAGCAAGGCAACAAGTCAGCTGCCTAAGTTTTCAGATGCAGCCAAGGGGTGCGTCTCAGTCGGCTCCCTAGTTCTGTAATCAGGGCACTGATCAGGTAGTCGGCCATTTTAGGGCTGTCTCTATCGCAAAATCCTACCAGTGCACTGAAACGTTCGCTCCCTAAAAAGTCCCACAATGCACTGAGAAAACCAAGGAGCATCGATGCTAACTATGTTCCCTTAACGGAGGTTATGAAGCAAGAAACATAAATCACGTGAGCCAACTCACTACATATAATGACACTCTATAGATGTTTTTTTTTAAAAATACAAACTATTATTTATTTCAGCATAAACATACATTGCTAGAACATAATCTAGCTAAAATTTATAATTTATTTACAGCTGAAATGTTGCAAATATATGTAACAAGGAAATTATTTATCATAATGTATTTAAAATAACATAAACAAATGTTGTCAGAAAGATATCAGCTTTGCTGTTGTTCATTGATCCCAGTAGTGATGTTGTACAATGAGAACTTGTCATGTCCCCGGAAATAGTGTCCAAGTGTCCCAATGTGTAGTCAGCAAGGGACCTTACTGTCCTCACCAGTGCTCAAATGTGTGTACACCATATACTATTTCATGAACTAGGAAACTAGAGAGCTGATTGAGATGCACCCTAGATCTCCAGGTGCAGATCTGAGCACCCCTGGTGTCCCAGACACAATAAGCCTGATGAAAATGGCCAATCAAGAGGCATACTTTTTTCTTTGCGAAATTAAAAGTAGGGTTTTTTTTATATATATATATAAGAAATTAATATTTTTATTCAGCAAGGCTGCATTAAATTGCAATTCAATGCATCCTTGCTGAATAAAAATATTAATTTATTTAAAAAAACTGACTTATAAATAATATAAGTATATTAAGTACTAAACCTAATGTATTTGAGAAACCATCTCTGTATGAACCTGATTGATCTGTCAGTCTGTCTAAAAATATGTAATGACCATTATCTTCTCTGTGTTTTGATTGTGTGTGACTTCACAAGGTCCTCCAGTGTGCTCAGAATCCCCATGACTAGTGAAACATGTTCCATTAATGCTTTCATTTATCTCGCCATCATTCTCCCCCAGTGTTTTTGTTTGAGGTCTTTTTATTCCTTGTTCTCCCCATCCTGTTTGTTGTCAGAGCGCATTAAGATAAAAGGTGGTTTTGATGTGTCGCTTTTTGATGTCTTGGCCAACACTTGTGGATCTAATGTAGGAAAGGGGGGAGGGAAGTAGATGGATAAATGGAAGAATGAAGTGTCTTGTCTGTTATCTTCTCATGGGTTCGTGTTTGTCCAGATCAAAGTGGTTAAGTTCTCCTATATGTGGACCATCAACAACTTCAGCTTCTGCCGGGAGGAGATGGGCGAGGTCATCAAAAGCTCTACCTTCTCTTCAGGGGCCAATGACAAGCTCAAATGGTAAGAAGGGGAGGAGCACACATGGATTTGCATTACATTTTAAGTTGTTGTTGTTTTGTTTTTTTGACAGATAGACTTTATTTGTTTAGAATAAAACAAAGTCTATCTGCTGATGTAAGATTCTTTGTTTTTGAGCAGGTGTTTGCGAGTGAATCCAAAAGGTCTGGATGAAGAGAGTAAAGATTATCTGTCGCTCTATCTTCTCCTGGTCAGCTGTCCTAAGAGCGAAGTTCGGGCCAAGTTTAAGTTCTCCATCCTTAATGCCAAGGGCGAGGAAACCAAAGCTATGGGTAAGATGTTGATTAAACTCTAAAGACTTTTTAAAAAATTATATTACCCGGTAAAGGGCTGAGCAGTATAATACTGTTAGACCATGGTATGGTAGAGATTTACTGCTTTATTAGTTCTGGTTTGTGTCCATCGAGAATTACCGTTTTAAAGGTACTTAATTTCATTTTTCCTAAGTGCCTGGTTTCACAGACAAGGTTTAAAAGGTTGGTTCACACAAAAATGAAAATTATCCCGTTATTTACTCACTCTCAAGCCAACCTAGGTGTATATGACAATCTACATCCTACATCCTCTTGTGGCGCAAGTTGATTTGCGCAGTATGTATACAGTCATCTAGTGGAAGCTCTATATTTTATTTTGTAAAGTTTTAAATATGGATATTTTTCTTACAAAAACCCATTGCTTTGCTTCAGAAGGCTTTTATTAACTCCCTGGAGCCATATGGATTATTTTTTATGATGGATGGATGCATTTTTTGGGCTTCAAAATCACGCCCCTCCATTCACTACCATTATAAAGCTTGGAAGAGACAGTGTATTTTTAAATATATCTCTGATTGTGTTCGTCTGAAAGAAGATATTCATATACAGCTAGGATGGCTTGAGGGTGAGTAAAGCATGGGATAATTTTCATTTTTGGGTGAACTAACCCTTTAATCCTAGTCCCATACGTTTGCATTATTGAGCTGTTTTAACTGAAAGCAACTTGCATTGACATAACTTAAAATATGTCAGTGCCATTGTTTTGTCTCAAAATGCACACCAGTAAGGTTTCTTTTTTCTAAGGCACATTTATAAAGGCTACTTAAATGTCCTAATTGAACTAAGGATCTAAGCCCTGTTATTATTTAATCTATAAACCATGTTTACATACATTTTCCAGCCAGCTGTAGATACTACACATGCGGATACCTGTGAAACAGAGTTAATCAGACTGGCATGCCTTTGAAAGTATGAATGGTCTTGTATTTTCTGTGAAAGTAATAACATTAAATGTGAATCCTTCACCTTGTAATATTAAATTTGAGGCAGACGGCAGTATTTTAATTGAGATTTTTTGGGGTGATGGCCTCAGGGCTGTCCTGTTTGGTTGGTGTATGTGAGTTACAGGGGGTTTGGCCTTGAGCGGAACTGCATTGCACTCGCTCAGATTGAGCAACTTCATGGCTGATTTCGGTTTCTGCCTGTTTTTAAACCAAGTATTATTCATAGCTGGGGGTGTGTATTTTCCTTTAAGGTGGTTTTGTTATTCACTTAAGGAAAATATTTCTAATATCCTGGCGTGGATGTTAAAACTAGACAAATGCACATTAATAAATATATACGAAGTTACATTGAAAAGATCAATATGTATGATAAGAGTGTGGGTATGTGTGCGTTAGGTCACTGAACTCTGTAGCTCACAGGGTCATGGAGTTTATAGTGTATAGAGAAGAAATAGTGCCCTAGAAGTTTGTTTGGTGAGAAACCTTAATATGCAACTAAACTTTCTGCTTTCCCTAAACACTTCTGCTCTGCTTTGCTCTGTCCAAGTGTTCTGCCAAGTGTCTATGACTTGTGCACTATATTCCGGTTGTTTCAAAGCCATATGATCGATTTGTGTAACAAACAGACTGAAATTTAAGTGGTTCACTGATAATATTCCCCACCGTTTAACTGTTTAACCACTGTGACTGATCATTAAGTGAGTTGGTGAATGAAATTCGAGAACCGAATCATGAACAAATCTTTTTTTTTTTTTTTTTTTTTTTTTGACCAGTTTTGTGAACTGAATCAACTGCCGAGGTTTTTAAATTTTAAATTGTATATAAATATACAGTATCTCTCAGGATTTGGACCATATTATGATACTAAAATTTGTCATTTTAGAGCTTGATGGCTCTTCATCCACTTCTATTAAATTCAAAGAATATTAGGCGTATTCACCTTTTATGTTGGACAAAAGAAAGGTTCGGAAAGAAAGTAAATGATGACTGAACTTTTTTTTATTTGGTCCTTTAAAACAGTAAATGCTTTCTTTTATCTTTGTTTACTATGAACTGTAAATCACTATATTTAAAATATGATGTCTCTTTAATGGCCTGTGAACAATATTGTAAATACTAAATTTCTCCACCGATACGATAGCCAGTTATTCAGAGTGATATCTGCTGATAACGATACCGATAGTTTGGGGGTTCAGCCTTTTAAATTAATGATAATTTTATTATAATTAATAATTAATCATTATATTTCTAATTATATTTTGAAAGAAATGCAAATAAAAACTTTATTCTTTCCATTTCATCAACTTGTTTCAGAGTAACTGGTATCAGTTATAAACAAACACATTACTCAAACTAATATTAACACACATTAACTAAATTCTGGAGATTAAATGAATATTTCTTAACTTTCTGAATTTTATTAATTCATATAATATCTTGAACATCAAACTGGTTTCTTAGCATTTTCTTTAGACAAAGCCCAAATGCAGTGCATTTGGGCTCTTTTGATTGACGGGATATATTGGCCCTGACTATCGGCTGTTTTTAAACTATCGGCCGATGGTGTGAAAATTTGCTTTTATCGGCTGATACTGATTATTGGGCAATATATATTTGTGCATCTCTAGTAAATACACATTAACATCTAGATTTTGACCACAAATGGTCCTCAACCTGTACTTGTGTAATTTTAGGCAAGGTGAGCTTAAGCTGGTAAACCACCCCTGAATAATCCTTGCGCAGATTCTGGCAGTTTTATATGAGCCTGTATTAGATGTTACACAAAAGGTGGAAAGCTCCGTGTGGCCTGGAGAGATGAAACTGAGGTGTGAGAAGCAGTCACATGCTTATCTTTTTGAAGAATCTCACATATAGGCAGAGGAACAGGAGTGAAAGAAAGAGAAAAGGGTGCCAGATTGTGGCAGCGATATGAGAGGTTGAACAACCCCTTCTCTCATTTTCCAATTTTCTCATTTTCTGCACCTTAATGGGCAAGAAGGCGCACCTTGTGTTTTGCCCCGCACTCCCCCTGCTCCTCCATCTCTTTCCTCCACTCAACATTCTCTCCATTTAGCGCCCCTCCGGAATGTGGGGATGGTGACGTGTTTGGGGCGTCCCCGGGGACAAAGAAGCACCGACAGCCCCCGTACAGTGATGGGGAGAGTTTTTAAAGCGGGACGGAGGATGAAAATATGGCAGCAGAAATTGCTCTATCGGTTCTGGATCATTTAGAATCCAATTTAATCCTGCCCTCCTCCTGGGGGAGAGCGAGATGAATGAGAGAGAAGAGGGGAGGAGGGCTGAAGCAGAAGTGGAGAGAGAGAAATAAAAACAAAGTAAAGTGCTTTAATTAAGAGGGCTGTGAGAAGGCACTGGGACTCTGCACCATGACTTGTGTTTATGGAGTCAGTCATGGGCACGACGACGAGCAAATAGAGGTGCAGAGGAGCCTGTTCCTCTCGGAGGATCGATGATCAGGCTTGACAGACACATGAAACCAGTTTCAGGAGAACAGTGTGCATGTCGTGTGTTGCAATGGCTTGCAGTTTTCTTTCAGGTGCTGCTCTATTTCCTTTTTGAAGTAGGAATTTGAGGTCTTGTTTGTTTTGGAAAAAGATTACGGTTTATTTAAGTCAAATTTCCAAATGGATTGTGAACCTTAATAATGAGAGTTCCCAATGAAGAAATCTAAGAACCACCTGAAGTGAAGTCAGAAATGTTCCAAAACCCCCAATCACAAAATGATCCACTTTATAGCGTAGATGAAATAAAGTCCACAGAAGCAACTCCTTAGCAGCTATTTTGAAGATAATAGACATAGTTGAAAAACTCTCCCAGGTAATGAAACATCACCCTTTGAAGAGCATTATGCTTATTACTAAATTAAAGCAACAATTTACATGATGTAAATCTAAAGTACAAATTTATGTAACAAACAGACGATATGATCTACTGTATATGAACAAAGAAGTATATTTTAAATTAATGGCTAGATTATTGGATAGGCTATTTATATGTATAGGTCAATAGACTCACTTTTAAAAGCAATTTATTACAATATTGCGTTACTCCCTAATAAAGTAAATAATTGCGTTACTTTTTATGGTACATTACGTTGGAGTTACTTTTTCTCGGCTGGGCTTGCTTGTTTTTTTTTTTTTAATAACAACGAAAAAGTTCTATATTTGGCAAATGTAAAGGCCCTTTCACACCAAAAGTGAAATGAATAAGCTTTAGGCTGATCACAAATGTGATGTTTATCTAAAGTCATTGTTGCTTATTAGTATGGTTGAATTGGATCATCGAAGTTCAGCAACAAAGACATTGGTTAATAAAGTGAGATTAAATACAAAGTATATTTGTTTAATTTAATATATTTAATTATTGCAGGTTTGTGCAATATTCTGAGATTGCATTTCACTGTTTTTATTCATTTTGAGGAATACTGACTGCACGTGAGATGAGTAAATGTTAACATTTAGTACAGAATTACAGTAGCCGTTATGTTTACACACAGTGCCTCTGCACTTACGATTTCTCTCAACATGGGGACAGGAGGGCTGTCAGTTAAAATGATAGTTCACCCAAAAATTATTCCATGATTTTCTCACCTTCAAGCTGTCCTAGGTATACATGACTGTCTTCTTTCAGACGAACACAATCGGAGATATATTTAAGAATATCCTTAGTCCTCCAAGGTTTATAATGGTTGTGAATGGCATGACGTTCTACACAATGACATGACGTACTACGTGTTGTATGTTGTGCCGGAAGCTCGTTATTTTACTTTATAAAGTTTTAAATAAGGATACTTGTCTTACACAAAAGCAAGGATTCACTTCAGAAGGCCTTTATTAACCCCCTGGAGTCGTATGGATTTATTTTTTTACGGATGGATGCATTTTTTGTCTTCAGAATTTGGGCAGCCATTCACAACCATTATAAACCTTGGAGGACTAAGGTTATTTTTAAATACATTTCCAACTGTGTTCGCCTGAAAGAAGATGGTCATATACACCTAGGATGGCTTGAGGGTGAGTAAATCAGAGAATAATTTTTGGGTGAACTCCCTTTAATACATGGGAAAACAAAGTAACTTATATGAAAAAGTAACTCAGATATTTTGTTGTAAATTTAAAAGTAATGCGTTACTTTACTAGTTACTTGAAAATGTAATTTTCTGATTACGTAACTCAAGTTACTTGTAATGCGTTACCCCCAGCACTGCTCACCACGGCTGCATTTATTTGATCAAAAATACAGCTCAACAGTAATATAGTGAAATATTACAATTCAAAATAATAATTTTCTATTTTAATGTATTTTAAAATGTAATTTATTCCTGTGATGGTAAAGCTGAATTTTCAGAAGCCATTACTCCGGTCTTAAGTGTTCTTTTTATCTTTTTTTTTCTTTTCTTTTTTTTTTTGTAAATAGGCCTTTAGGAATGGCGATTCTGTACGACAGAGGCATTCGGCTAATAAAGAACTAAGATTCACACCCATGTTGGTTGGATGGATGTTGGGTAGTGTATAAACTACCCAACTGACGATCTCTGCTCTGCTTGCCGTGTGTAGTTATTCAGATGAGACTGCATGCTGGCAGATATTGATTCTGAACCTGTTTTATTGGCTATTGACCGTTTGATGAATATTTACACAACAGAGCTTTACTGCTATTGCTCTCAGCCCCGCGTGGCCCATAGCTGTTAATACTCCTGTAGATCACCATTTATAATGCTGACAGTTTCACTGTAAAGCCACAGAAGGATGAGCTTTTGCAACTTAACTCTGCTATGCGATATCCATTTTTAAGACATTTGCAGTCTATGTATGTATTAATCAGTCGGAATTTTATTTTTGGCCTGCCAACCACAGTTGCTGGTGAGTATCTAGTTTATCAGTCATTTTTATTCAAATACAAGTGAAATAAATGTGCAAAGACCTCTTCATATGGACCAAAAAAGAAAACTTTTCTTTGTTTTCAAATGTCCATGGCTTTGAAAGTGAAATTTCTTCAAGTGCGTGTCATTGCTACTAAGCAACAGCATTTTTTGTCAAAAGTCATTTCAAGATGTCATACAGGTTACCCACCACATCTGTGCAAAAAGTACCCGCATTCGCCTGGTGGCAGGTCCTAATTTCATACCCTGCTATTAAACTGCATGTGTTTCTGTTGCTCTTATATATATTTTGTAGTTTAACAATACTTCACAGTTTTCTCATGTAGCTGGACTTTTGACCAACAACATAAATTGTGGTCCAAATTGCAGCTTATTCTAGCCGAGAACCGCCCAGAGATCTGACATTTTTACAGACCCAATCGAGACAAGCCACTCTAAGCTGATGGTTTATCATATCAGACAGTTAAAGGTGTTTTGCTCTCTGTATGTTTGTATAGAAGTGTCAAGGTTAGAGGAATTATTGGATAGTGTTTACACTAGTGGATTGTGTTGATGCTGTTGTGAGAATGTCAGTTTACTCTCATTATTGTTCTGACACCATGCTACTGATCTCTCTATTATTGGCAGAGTGTAAGTAGAGGATGTTTTTGTTGTTGTCGAAGCAAATGTGACACATCTCTCTATGTTTCTCTCCTTAGTGTCATGTAGCCAGACTTTTGACTATTCTCGTAAAATATGTCCACTTTGCAGCTTATTCTGTCCAAGAACCACCCATGTAGATGGGAATCCACTATCTAACTAAAAGACCATCTGTTAAAAGATATAATTTGCTTGCACTAAGTGGCTTTTTTGGATATCTTTCAAAGACTAGATGCCATGGTCCTTGCAAATGTTGGCAAATTCAATAAGGAATTCTTCTTTAGAGAATAACCTATGTATCCTGATACCTGAACATTGCGTATGTGCAAGCCAGTTGGATTAGAACTGGCTATTTCAGCCAACTTTTGCAGTTTGTGTGTGTGCAGTATGTATCCGGTCATCTGTGGGTGGTCAATGGGAATTTCGTCCGAGGCTGAGACTACTTGACGCCCTCAATGTCTTTCTCAAGGAGTTCGAAATTGCGGTGTTGCTGATTAAAATGGTTCGCTGTTGAACTCTGGTCAAATGATGCATGCCCACAGGAATTCACCTATTTTTGCTGACTTACAGACGTGTTTTAAAGTATGTGCAAACAGAACTTGGCCTTTCAACCTCTCTGACTTTCTGTGTGTGTATGCTTTGTGCATTTGTGATCTGAGCAACCTTCTCTTTCTCTCTTTGTGTGCCAGGACATTAGGCACTGTGCCCCAATGCCCAATGCCGGGGCCTGAATATGTATTACTACTGACTGCTCTTTTTTTTTTTTTTTTTTTTTTTTTTTCAATGCTTTAACCCTCTCTTCTCCCTCAAAATCTACATAATCTATCTGTCAGTCTTTTCTTATTGGAGCTGTATTCTGTCAGATGTCCTAAAACACTCCTCCTAGCTGCTTGTGTATTCGGGTCCATGGAGGCTTGACCCTGGTTGGATGCCAACAGGAACTTTCCCTGGCCTATACTGCAATTGGTTGGTTGCTAGACGTCCCCAATGAGAGCACAAATTTAGCCACTGCCCTGATCTGACCTCAGACTTCCTCGAGAGACCAATCACCATGTCTCTGTCACTCTTTCTTTTCACTCCCCTCCCCCCCTCTCTCTCCATTTCTTGAAAAGTTTTGTGCATCTGTGGTCAAGGATGGTGCTTAAGCATGTGGAATGTGTATTTGGCCGTTTTTGTCATGGAATGAGCAGCAAAGTTGCTTTCAACTGTAGTGTGTTCATGCCAGTATGGTGTGGGGTTTGAAAAATTATGTTTTGAAATTCTGCTTCTCCCATTTAATAGGTGAGTAACTTGATTTACTGAGAAGATCTTGATTCTGGGAGGGTTAATTACCCACCGGTCCATCAGCATCATCTCCAAAGCAGCTGAATCAAAACATGCCATCTGTGAACACTGCTGTCTGTCCAATTCGAGACATCACAACTCATGAGCAATACGGGCAGTCCTGAAAGCGGTACTTCAACAGAGGCATAACCCATAAGCCAGGCTGATGAATTGTCTGATACTTGAGATGTATAATTTATGTATGTTTCATTAAATTGCATTATACTTTCTCTATGAATAAGGTGTGAATTTTGGTGCGGGCATTGCACATAATTTTCACTCTTTTTCGCAAGTTCTGCACTTATAATGCGGGAAATTCTGTAATTTCACAAACAGTGTGAAATGCTACCTTGTCCCCCCCCCAATGTGACGGCATGTGACACGCAAATGGTATCATTCCACTACAGTGTTGCATGCTGCAATACAAGACTTGTGCTCATGTTTACAATGAATAAATCTTTCTATATTGCCAGTGTGCAATGTAGTTTTGTCTAATGCTATGAGAGGGTGAAGACTAGTACTTAAAAACAAGGGATAATCTACTGGTGCAAAATTTTATATTGGGTAAAAGAGAAACTATATACGAACAAACAGTTCCTGTATCAATAGTCTATCGAATGGAACAGCCTTAAAGGGTTAGTTCACCCAAAAATGAAAATTCTGTCATCATTTATTCACCCTCATGTCGTTCCAAACCCTTAAGACTATCATTCATCTTCAGAACACAAATGAAGATCTTTTTTGATGAAATCTGAGAGCTTGTCCCTCCATAGACAGCCTTTGCAACTGAAACTTTGATGGTTTATAAAAAGATGGTAGATCTAATCCATATAAATTGAGCAGTTTATTCCAAATTTTCTGAAGAGACTCAATCGCTTAATTTAGGTTTTATTTACATATAAACATTGATCAGCGAACATAAACAGAAGCTCAACCGAACCTGCTTAATGCGTGAGAATAAATCTCTTGCGGAAGCTCAAACGTGCTGCGTAACACATGAGAATGAACCTCATTGGTTCTCGCACGTCAAGCAAACATGCATGACCTTTCGTTTACCACAATTTATGTGTGAGTTGATGAATGTTTATGAATGTTACCAAAAGTCTTGTGGATTTGGAACAACATGAGGCTGAGTAAATGATGACAGAATTTTCATTTTTGGGTGAACTAACCCTTTAAATAATGTATAATCTAATGAAGAGTTGAGAACCTGTTTACACATCATCTTAAGTGTGTAAAATATTAACACTGTGAACCAAGGTGAGTCTAGCCGACGTGTCCGTTCACCACAAAATCAGAAGGCAACCATTATAATTTTTATTTTGTTTTAATTTAGCAAAAATAAAGGGACACTTTGCCTTTTTGTTTTTGTTTATTTTCCCCTTTTTTTTTTCATGACAATTAAGCACATTTGCCAACCGCCCTCCACCCAATTCTCTTTATTGTATTGGAAAAAAAAAAAACATTTAACGTAATACATTTGTCTAAAAGTATCATTTGTAAAGAGTTAATACATCTAAAATACAGTTATGTTCAAAATAATAGCAGTGTGTTTAAAAAAAGTGAGTAAAGCTCAAAATCCTTATAATAACCTTTATTTCAATACATGCAAATGCATTGGGAACACTGCACGTTCTATTCTAAATCAAAACATGAGGAAAAAATGATCAAATTTGATATTACTTTACAGAAAGTGAAGAAAAAGGAATATTAGGCTGTTCAAAAAAATAGTGTCAAACATTTACTGTATAAACTGAAAAATGCTTGAAGATTTAGCTTTCTTGTGAATCATTGAACTAATATTTAGTTGTAGAACCACAGTTTCTGAGAACCGCTTCACATCTGTGTTGCATGGAGTCGACCAACTTCTGGCACCTGTGAACAGGTATTCCGGCCCAGGATGATTGCACTACATACCACAGTTCCTCTGCATTTCTTGGTTTTGCCTCAGAAACAGCATTTTTGATGTGACCCCACGAGTTTTCTATTGGATTAAGGTCCGATGATTGGGCTGGCCACTCCATAACGTTAATCTTGTTGGTCTGGAACCAAGATGCTGCTCGCTTACTGGTGTGTTTGGGGTCGTTGTCTTGTTGAGACACCCATTTTAAGGGCATTTCCTCTTCGGCATAAGGCAACATGACCTCTTTATGTATTTTGATGTACTCAAACTGATCCATGATCCCTGGAATACGATAAATTGGCCCAATACCATAGTACGAGAAACATCCCATTATCATGATGCTTGCGCCACTATGCTTCACTGTCTTCACATTGTACTGTGGCTTGAATTCAGTGTTTGGGGGTCATCTGACAAACTGTCTGCGGCCCCTAGACCCAAAAAGAACAATCTTGCTTTCATCAGTCTACAAAATATTGTGGCATTTCTCTTTAGGCCAGTCAGTGTGTTCTTTGGCAAACTGTAACCTCTTCAGCATGTGTCTTTTTTTCAATAATGGGACTTTGCGGGGGCTTCTTGCCGAAAGCTTGGCTTCATATAGGCGTCTTCTAATTGTTACAGTACTCACAGGTAACTTTAGTGTTTCTTTGATCTCCCTGGAGCTGATCACTGGCTGAGTCTTTGCCATTTTGGCTATTCTTTGATCCATTCGAATGGTAGTTTTCCGTTTTCTTCCACGTCTTTCTGATTTTGGTTGCCATTTCAAAGCATTTGATATCATTTTAGCTGAGCAGCCTATCATTTTCTGCACTTCTTTATATGTTTTCCCCTCTCTAATCAACTTTTTAATCAAAGTACGCTGTTCTTCTGAACAATGTCTGGAATGACCCATTTTACTCAGATTTTCAGAGAGAAATGCACAGTACAACATTTGTTGTCTTCGTCTTTAAATAAGGGCCATTTGTTTGACATCAGTTTTTTCACAGAATTAATTGAAATTGATTAATCTCTAATTGAACTCCACACTGCTATTATTTTGAACACGCCCATTTCAATTAATGATTCAATTACACATAATCAGCAGCATGTATGTCATGACTGTTGGGTCTGTTTTCTAATACTCTGCTACACCTATTAGTAAAATATTTGCCATGTAGAAATATAAAGTTTTTAAAATGTACTTTTACTATATGCAAAATATATTATAATCCGTATTATATTAGCATTTCTGCTATCTGGATTACAGCATTAGCCTTTAGTTACTGTGACTTAAGTTCTGTTTTGAAGGGAGACAAGGGTCTTCCTGAGGCATGTATTTGGTTGCACTTCCAGTGCACCTCCGTTGTGTGGATTTGTATGACTGTCACAGTCGAGCTGTGAACACACAGCCATTTCACACCATGTTAAAACACCTGCTCACACACAAACAAACAGCAGCAGATTAACCGGCAATGATCTGAGCCCCAGCTGCGCTTGGCCGACAGAGAAAAGAGGAAAGATGCTTCACTAGAACAAGTGTAACGTTTAGGAAGAGAGGATGTCACACTTGATAGAGTGCGCTTGTCACACATACCCACAATGCAACAAAAGCACAAAGGAATCTATTCATCTCTCCTTTTTTCACTCTTCCCCACTTCATGTCATGAATTTCTCTTCTCTCCCTTTCTGTGTATGAAAGTAGTGACAAAGGAGAAATCCTCCAGTAGGTATTGCTGATATGTCTTGATTCAGCATCACTTTCTTGTTCTTGTTTTTCATCCTTCTCTTGTTCTCCTTGCTGTTCTTGTTCTTCCCCTTTTCTTCTACTACTTCTTCCCCTTTTCTTCTACTACTTCTTCCCCTTCTCCTTATCCTCCTTCTCCTTTTCCTCCCCTCTATTTCTCCTCCTTTCTCTTTCACTTCTCAACCAGATTCTGCGGGTCAACTAAAACATCTGCAGTCAAGATGGAGTGAAGGTTTGAACATAGCAGCTACAAAAAAAATAAACCACAGTCTCTGTGTGTGTGCATGGAGGTTCATGCATTCATGTAGGTTTAATGTGCTTTCAGAGAAGCAGCAGGAGAACAAAGAATCACAGAATAATCAGACTGGTTATAATGCAGAAATTAATGGAGAGCAAGATTATAGACCTTGCCAGATAGGCAGAAAAGCCTCTTAAAATATTTGGATGCAGATTAGTCTGTGAGATGTGTGCGAGATGTCTTGCATAGATTGTTTTTGCCTCATTCTAATACTTGACTGAATAAGTGGATGTTCTGTATTGTGTGAAGGTTCTTTGTCGACAGGTCATTACATGTCATTACAGAGACCTGGCGCAAAACCCGTGTTCTGAGTCCACCTAATCAATTTTGTGCCAATGCTTTATTTTGTGCAGAGAGCCAGCGGGCGTATCGCTTTGTACAAGGAAAAGACTGGGGTTTCAAGAAGTTCATAAGGAGAGACTTCCTCCTTGATGAGGCCAATGGGCTGCTGCCTGATGACAAATTGACACTCTTCTGTGAGGTAAGTGATACACGACCGATCATATGCTGAACTTCCTTTCGTAGGTTTTAGATACACTACTTTTCAATAGTTTGGGCTCTAGTCTCTCTTGATCACAAAGGCTGCTTATTTGATCAAAAATAGTCAAGACAGTAATATTGTGAAGTATCATTACAATTGCAAACAGCAGTTTTCTATTTTAATATATTTTAAAATGTAAAGTAATGGCTGAATTTTTAAGCATCATTACTCCACTCTTCAGTGTCACATGATCCTTCATTCTATTGTGCTGATATGGTGCTCAAGAATCATTTCTTATTTGAAAACTGAGGCACTTACCTTTTGTTCATCAAAAACATCAATATTTGAAATCTTATAAATGTCTTTACTATCTTTTTTTTTAATCAATTTTGTGTCTTTGCTAAACAAAAGTATTAATAAAAAAAATAAAAATAAATAGCGTCTTTAAAATCCCCTTTAAAGCATTGCCACTTTAGTCATAGACATTCAGACGGGTGCTTTTAGTTGATGCACCATGCCTTGCAATGTTTGAGCATAGTGCTACGAGTGTTGTTTAGAAATATTCAAACTCGTAAAAAAAACCATTTTGAGATCCCAGTTTTATTCCGCTGCACTCCGTCTAGCTTTTTGAGCACAAGTGCCTTATGTAAACACTCCCAAAGAAACGTGTCTGATAGGGGTCAGGTGATCCTGAAATCAACTTAATTATACAGGGTTTCCTTAAAACTAATTAGTCGGCTAGTCTTGAAAATATGTAGTTTTACACATCCCTAATCAAGATGGATGAACTCTTTCCTTTCCCCCCCTCCTCCTCCTCCTCTCCACTCTCTTCCTGTATCTTATTGCTATTTCCTAGAACTTTAGCATTGCCTCCTCCTGTGTTGCTTCTTGCACCATTCTTAACTCACATTTTTCCTCCCACAATTCCATTCTTATAGCTTTTTTTTTTTTTTTTTTTTTTTTTTTTTTTTTTTTGCCTACATTTGAGGTGTTTCTCTCTCTTTCTCTGTCCTCTAATGCAGTTTCTTTTTTAGGCGTTAGCTCCTTAAATAAGGGCCTGAGCATACCTTCCTCTCTCTCCTTTTCTCCCTCTGTGTTTTTAATGAGGAGAGGGGTCCCATTAGAGGTGGAGTACTTGGTGTCATTGTGGCCAGTGAGATGGAGGGATTTAGGAAGAAAATGAGGCTCTAATTCTGGTTTCCTTTTCCCCCACTTTAAAGATTGGCGACAAATCAGATTGATAACGCGTCAGTTTTAGCTAATGATTCGTTGACTCTTTCCAAGCTCCATTTTCTTTCTTTTTTTTTTTTTTTTTTTTATATATAATTTTGTGCACTCTCTATACTCTCTCTTTCAGGTCTCTCTGCTTCACCTGTTCTTGCTTTCTCTTTCTTTTTTTTTCTTTCTCACCTCTCCATTGCTCCCTCACTCCACCTCCATCCTCCAGCAGGTAGATTGCTCATAGTAAATAAATGAGCTCTACACTTCTCTCTCTCCATCTGACAGCAGCCATCTTTCACTCAGTGCAGCCATATGCCACACTGATATCTCCGAGATCCACTACGGCTGCAACATCTGCTGCTGATATATACGTACACACATATACACACACAAAAGTTTAGAAATGGTAGCAAGTTGAAGGAACGGTTTACTGAAAAGTGAAAATTATTATTTATTCACTCTCGTACTTTTATGGTGCTTTTGCTTCCTTTTTTGAAGCTTGAAGCCTCAGTCCACCCATTTATTGCAATTGCATTAGAAAGAGTGACAAATACTGTTTTTACTGTTCAAAAGAATACTTTCTCTACTTTTATTCAACAAGACAAAATGTGAGAATATTATTACAATTTAAAATAGCATTTCTATTTGAATATATTTAAAAATGTAACGTATTCCTGTGATGGCAAAGCTGAATTTTCAGCATCATTACTCCAGTCTTCAGTGTCACATGATCCTTCAGAAATCATTCTGATATGAAGATTTGGTGTTCAAGAAACATTTCTTATTATCAATGTTGAAAACATTTTGTGAACAGCATTTATTTAAAATAGAAATCTTTTGCAACATTATAAATGTCTGTACTGTCACTTTTTATTTACTGTGTCCTTAGTAGTATTAAAAAAATGAGTGACCACAGACTTTTGAACAGTAGTGTATGTTCCACAAAAGAAAGTCATACAGTTTTTGGACAACATGATGGTGTGGAAATGATGCTCTTTGTGTGAACTGTCACTTTAAGAGGAAGGAAAGTTCTGTACCCGCAGCATCTGCTTTGTTCCTCTTCAGTCTCAAAACACTGAGGGCTCAGCGGAGATGAGAGTGTGATGGAGGGGAAGGAGACTGGTAGAAGTGCTAAACCATGTTACCCTAATAAAAGTAAAAGAGGATTTGATTTCGTTAGTATTTAACACTGAAAGTTTCTTTGTATACATTCACACTACATGTGACAGACTGATGTGTTACGACCCTCTGAGAAACACCTCAAAATGCATTAATCTTTTCTTCTGTGTGGTGTTTGTATCTCTACAAAAGTCAGGAATCCCTTTTCACGGGCGTATGAGGTCGGTAGTCTCTCTGCACACGAGTCAGCTCACATGCATACGTTATCACAAAGAGTTCAGCAAGACGAGAGGCAGATGCTGGTGTCAGAAGGAGGGAAAAGGAGGAATAAGATCAGGTGAAGGAGAAAAAGGGAGGTTTGCGGTCAGGGCCAGACTTGAACAGCTTGAGTGGAAATGATGCGTGTAAAAGCATATGTGTAGTCTGAAACAGAATGACTGTATAAACACAAACTCTCTGACACAAACACACAGCTGTTCACAAATAAAGCTCGCATCTCTGTCGGTCTGCAGTAAGTAAAATTGATTGCGTAGTTTTGACATCAGATATACACATTAGTTTCTGATAGCGGTGGGTGTTGCAAATTAAGGTGGCTATGCCATGATATAGTTGTTTTTGCTTTAAAATTATCCTCATGTTTTATATATTAAATAACAGTCTGTAATTTTTTGAATGCATTTCAGTTGAATTATAAATTAACGAGCTTAGCTGCACCATTGCTCCACAACCGTAAACAACACAGACTGGCCTCACGTGTCAAAACATAATGTTTTCCAATGTAATCGATGGAACTGTCTAAAGGTGAGAGTGCAGGCTGTTGTTTATGAAGAAGGTGCTGAAGAAATCTGCTCACCAGTATTAATTGTACACCTGCATCAATGTGGACTGATTTTATTAGATGAGATGGTATAGAGGTAATGCTGAATTGAGTTAATTAGCTTAATTTTTTTTTTTTTTTTTTTAATTGTCGGCTCAATTTTTACTTTTTTTTTTTTTACACTAAATGTCAAAAACAAACATACGCATTCTGTCATTATAGTTTTGATAGATTGATGCATGAATTAATGAATGAAAGCTGGATGCAGGGCTCAACAATAAGGATGCATTTTATCTTTATATTTTTTGTGAAAGAAATATTTTTATATGTGTCATGAAACTTTAAGTTAATAAAAATGGCAAAAATTGTATGCAATTTTGTTTGACAGTCAAGAAGTCAGTTTAGTGGCTGAGAAATGATTCATCCAAATATATGTGTGTATATGTATATATGGGTCATTGACGAATAAGGTTTTTAAAAATGTAAAAAAACATAATGGAGATATAATTAATTTTGAAGTTTTATTAAATGTTAACAATGAGATTATGTGGTTTTTATAATCAGTTAACACTGCTTTTGTAATTTTTTTTTTAATTTTTCTTTTTTTATACAAGATGGACAAAATTTGTCACCAAAAAAGTCATTCGGTTTAACCAAAATTTCGGTTTTACCAAATGACACATTTGATATATTTGTTGATATTTTCAAACAATGCTAACAGGCTGATATCTAGCTAGCTAGCCAGTAAAACGACAATCAAACATTTTATATTTAGTACAAGTTTTTTAAATATTCCAACATTTTCCATGTTTTATAGCGTTTTTGCACTATGTTGATATATGATGTTATAAAATCATGCCAGAATAAAAAATATATACATTTATTACATTTTAAGATATTTAATCACAAATGAAATGGTTGTATTGGCCTTTGGATGGTTAAACCGAATGACTTTTTGACACTTCAAAATCTTTAAAATACCTTTATATGTAGCAAAATATAATTAAAACCTTTTGGATTCAATAAAAGAGATCTAGTTGTAGTTGTACTACCTTACATACTTTGGATGTCATATCTTTATTTTTTATTATTATTAAGGCCTTTGGACAAAAAAATTACCCGTCACATCATTGACCCGTGTGTGTGTGTGTATATATACGTATATGACGTCTCTTCTACTCACCAAGGCTGCTCTTATTTGTTCCAAAATAAAGCAAAACAGTAATGTTGTGAAATATTTTTACAATTTAAAATAACTGTTTTTCTGATGCTGGGTTGTTTCAACACATGTTTGGGTTAAATATGGACAAATTTGAAATTCTGTGCTATGTCTTTTGCATTGGTGCACAGCGGAGGTGTGTTTGTTATTAAGAGATGAAGTGAGAAGATACTGTGTGGTAATTCTCTAATTAAAGTGTGTGTAATTTGCTCACTGCTTGGTTTGATTAATCAATGAATTCATTATGACCTGGACAAGCTCATTAGCATGAGGCTGATGCAGTGCTAGTAGTCAGGACTGCTGCTGTCCTTAAGTGTGTATTTATAGATGCAGGAAGTCACCTGGCAGTATTGTTTCTTTTTTTTTTTCCCTCTCGTCTTCTCTTCCTCTTTCTGTTTTGCGTGCCACTAATGAGTGAGTGATGAATTTCCACACATGAGTTTAACTCAGTGAGTCTGAGTGTGTGTTGCAGGTTCATTAATCAAATTCAGGAGGAGAATAGCGTACACACACTAGTTTGCACCCTCCTCCCTCATTAGTTCCTGTGTTTAGATTTACACACACAGTAAACAGTTCACTCATACTTGAGTCCAGACAGCACAGAGCTGCTCTAGTGCCCATCTCACACTGCTCATTAAAGTGATGTGCTTGACTTTAAAGTAGTGATCCGTCCTATTTCTGAGGCTGAAGATAAAGTCTTGTTTGTAAACGTACAGATTGACTCAGAACTCCAGTGACTTTTTCAGCAGCCTTGGGAAGTATGTTAACTATTCATTTTCTCCATAGGCTTTAAAAAAAAAAAAAAAAAAAAAAAAAAAAAGAGACTTGAGCCATACGACTTGATATTACAACATTATCTTGAGACTTTTTCTGTCATGATTCATGTTATTTTGAAGTGAACCAAAAATAGTTGAAATTAAAGAGACTAATGCTTTTAATCACCTGCGTATAAAATGGGAACATTTACAACTGTAGGAGCATAAAAACGAACAAACAAAAAGCATCTTTTGTGGTCCCCAACCGGTCCTCATCTTGCTCGTTTTCCCGCCCTCTTTCCTTGTTTGTCCCTCTCCTTCTCGTCTGCTGTCTTCCCTGTTTTCCTTCAGGGGAAAGTCTGCTCCTCCATTAAGAACATACAAGGGTCCTTGACATTTAATTTCCTGTTTGTGGTGCTCTTTTACCCTCTTTCTGTGTGTCATACTCGCTCTCCTCCGTCTCTATCCAGCTCCATCTCATTCTCACTCCCTTTCACTCTTCTTTTGTGTCATTTTGCACCCCTGTCGGCTCATTTTCCTTGATTTTTACCGCAAGATCTGCACTTCTAAGCATTGTGGGATAGTGCTAATTGTTTAATTGGCTAAACTGAGCTTGAATGTCATTATGTAGCAAATAAGACATTTCCATTTTTCTAACATTACCATTACTGACAGTTCAAATAAATTTTAATATACAGTACTTTTATTATGATGCTCAAAATGTTGTAAAGGAAGGCAGCTCACAAGGTTTTGTCGGTCTTGAGGCTTGTCTGTGAGGACTTTTGCTCATTAAAGAAATGTGCCTTTATACGGCAATTAACTTGGTGTGAGAACCTGTGGCATTTCAGTGTGTGTGTGTGACTCCTGGAGTGAGATAAATGAACCTGCTTATGTCTGCGGGAACAGGTGGCTAAGTCAGCATGGTGGCCAGCCACACACACACACACACACACACACACACACACACACACACACATATACATACATACACGCACTCACACACAGAGACCAGTAACAAATTGAGACAATTTGTGTAAATTAAGAGATAACTAGACGGCTGCCCTTGTTGAACAGTCGTTGTAGTGTCCCTCCTGAGCCACTGTAATCAGAATCTACCATTTTGGCTGACATATGGATGTCCTTAAATGTGTCTTTAAAATAAATACAAAAGTTAACCCAGTACACATGAATCTGTAGTGGTTGATTTATGTGTGTGTCTTTATTTTTATTTATTTATTTATTTATTTTTTTTAATGGCCAGTACTGAGACCAGTATGGCTAATCATAAAATTTAATACTAATATAACAGTGTCAAGGTGAAACCAGTTTTATTCTTTACTTTTTCATATGGTTGTTCTTAAATATGACACATGATGCACACGTGAATTTGGTGCCTTAAAGTAGTAGTTGACTTCTAAGTTTTTTATTTTTGTCCACTATCGAGAGCAGGGTTGCTAATGACTGTTATATCATAAATAAATAAATATATAAAAATATATATATATAAATATATATAAATTAATAATAAATATAACAGTGTAAAAGAACACTAAGTATTTTTTTTTTTAAATAAATACTTTTTTTTCACTCAATACTTAGTCAACAGTCACTTAAAAATATTTACAATTGTAAACTATCCATTAACAATTTTGTAAGATTTTGAAAGTGACACAAAGAGGAAAGACCAGTTCTGTTAATCGACCAATCAGACGATACCAATCATCTCAAAATAGTCAAATATCAGCTGATTAATTGGCCTGCCAATATACCAGTCTTTAACTAACTTTACAATGTACACTTTCAATACATGGGCTGATATGCAGGCATCTCTTTCTAGTATGATAGAATTTTAAGTGCTAGATCTAAAATACACATTTTTTTTTTTACGTGCAGCACTGATTTTTTTTTATTTTTTTTTAGGTGAGTGTGGTGCAGGATTCCGTGAATATCTCGGGTCAGAACACCATGAACATGGTGAAGGTTCCTGACTGCCGGCTGGCAGATGAACTGGGCGGACTGTGGGAACATTCCAGATTCACGGACTGCTCGCTTTGTGTCGCTGGGCAAGAGTTCCAGGCACACAAAGCCATTCTGGCAGGTATGTGGTAAACACACACACACAAATACACTCGCATGCACTTTATTAAGAGATTCACATATGCTGAAGTTTATGGAAGCTTGCTTCCGCCACAGAATAAAAAATAAAAAAGGTAATTGCGACTTTTTATCTTAAAATTCTGACTTATTTTTTTCACAATTCTGACTTTTTTTCTCAGAATTGATATAAACTGAGGATGCAACGAGTTATAAAGTCAGAATTGCGTGATAAAAATTAGCAATTGTGAGGAAAAAAAGGCAGAATTGTGACTTTTTCTCAGAATTGAGACAAACTTGCAATGTTATAATGTCCAATTCATGAGGGAAAAAAAGACTGATGTTTTTAATCAGAATTGCGAGTTTATATCTCACAATTCTGACTTTAGAACTCACAATTGCATGTTATAAAGTCAGAATTGCATGATAACTTGCCGTTGCGAGAAATAAAGTCACAATTACCTTTTTTATTTTTTTTATTTAGTGGCAGAAACAAGCTTCCTTAGAGATTTGATCATGCACGAGTTTAAAGAAAATTATTGTAGATGTCTGATATTGGTTGGCTGATCAGTGTTATTTTAGTGTTATTTATATACTATGTTAATATTTATTAAATACATAAAAATATTTACAAGTTGTAGATTTTTGGCATCGTTAAAATCTTGTCACTAAATAAAATTCAGATCTCTCTCTGTCCTGATTCTCTCTTGCTGTGTTCAAAAAATAAGACAGCTGTCTCATTGCCCAGTCAGTCAGTGACTCAGCAGACAGCTTTTTAGTATGAAGGCGCTTTTTATGAAAACTGGTTTTACATTTCAAGAACAAATTCATGAGAGCTTTAGAGATAACCAAGTGAATATTTAATGACTACAATGCTTATATCTTGTTAAAAATGAATCATAAGCTGAAAATGTACATGTATAAACTACTTCGCTGTTTTCAACTGCCATTTCATCTAACTGCCAACCCACATGCACAGGATTGTAGGATATCATAGGCAGCGAAAGGCGCATCTGTGCTGCCTTCAAAAATCAACCAGACAGAAGAATTTTAGACATGTTAGGTGAATATTGGAATACCTTCCTACCGATGTATACTGCCTGAGAGGGCAGTGTTTTTCAGGTTTCAGATGCAGCCTCACTCTCCCGCTGTCGCTCATGGTGAGGCGGGATTCCTCGTTATCTGGCCGTACCTGGTAGTGCTCATTAATCGCCTTGGAGACGGAGCTGATCGGCTGGTGTCTGAGCTGTGATTAGAC
Source organism: Ctenopharyngodon idella (assembly GCF_019924925.1). Taxonomy (NCBI): domain Eukaryota; kingdom Metazoa; phylum Chordata; class Actinopteri; order Cypriniformes; family Xenocyprididae; genus Ctenopharyngodon; species Ctenopharyngodon idella. The sequence goes on from NC_067222.1 coordinate 23,980,682, forward strand.
TGTGTGCGTGAGGGAGAGAATGTGCCAGACTTCACACGATCCTTTTAAACAAGTTAAAGTTGCCCTAGACAGATCAGATTCCATATCCAGACTTAACAGAGAGGAAGGTCTGAGACGCCACCATTCCCTGGGTTAATCAGCCAAAAGGTTTGGCAATTGCACCAAGGCACAAACTATTGGAGGAACCACTGTTAGATGTATAGTTTTTGATGTTGATGACTGAAACATTTCTTCAGGATCCCTGTTCACCATCCCTCTTTTGATTTAACAAAAAGCGCTATGCAAATAAATTGAATTGATTGTCAATTGCCAAGCTACATAAAAGCAGAACTTTTCCTCATAAAAGAGTAGACAATATTGTAGCTGTCTTTTCCAAAAAAAAAAAAAAAATATTTTTCAAATTTTTAAAATTTGTAATGTTGTGATCCATCTCAGAGCTTGTTGATTTGGTTCATGGCTTGAACTCTTTATCGAAGAACATTTTGAAATTGCCTTTGGAGAAAAATAATTGAAACCAAGGCTGCTGAAAAAGTGACCTGTCACTGTTTTGCTCTATTATTCAATTTTTGTCATATGTTTGTGTATTAAATAATCCGTTTCTCTTTTTTATTTTCTCAGCACGTTCCCCTGTTTTCAGTGCTATGTTTGAACACGAGATGGAGGAGAGTAAAAAGGTGAGTCGGGTTTTTTTTTTTTTTTTTTTGGCTCCCTCCCTTCTTTCTCCAATTTTCTCTCATTAAACTTCAAAAGCAGTGAGACAACTCCCGTCCTTTTAGACTGTCACAATCAAAGAGCTCCTCACACCTTTTACATTCATGTTGTTTTTCATGCTAGTGTTTTCCTGATATCTAATTTCTGTAGTTTATACAGTAAGTGTATTAGTGATCTCTCGGTAGGACTTATTTTCTGTCCAGGTGTGTGTGTTTGATCTAATACCTCCGCATTTACACAATTGCTCAACTGTATCATCTTCTTGCTCGTTTTCAATAGCTGATCATAAATCACTATTTGCCATTTTTCTTACATGGCTTTTTAATACGGCAGTCTTATTAGGCCTGATATAGATTACAGCAGTGAGGATTGCCTGTGTAAATTGAGAGTGCTGCACATGCCTATTTAAATGAGGACTGAAGACAGTATGTTATTTTTAGGGCTGTCAAAATTAACACTTGCAATTAGTGAAGTGTTTAATGCCATTTATTTGTTTATTCAATTTGACATTCGTTGTTTAGAATGTAATCTGTGTAATGAACCCAATTCTTGCACCTTAAAAGGGAATATGTTAAAAAGTGGAATTATTGAAATATATTTTACATATTCGCAGCAGTGTTGTTATTGTTAGCTGCAACTAAAACTATTAAAAAATATTTTTGTTCATTGAAGTAAAATTAAATAAAAATAAAACCTTAAAAATTAGATAACTGTAATAAAATAAGTTTGTTGAAGTACATAAATTACTCAAACTACAATAAAGAAAAAATTATAAAAGGACACTGATATAAATATAACTATAAAAGCAAATTAATAAGTACTGCAATAGTATATAAATAATACTGAAATGACACCCCTATACTTCCCCTGACACGCTTCCTGCTCTTCCTCTTATCATCATCTATGATATTCCCATGTTTCACCATCTGCTGATCCAGTATTCCTCTGCCTCCCTCCTCCTGTTGTTCTCTCCATATCCCCCCTTTCCCAGTGTTTCATCATGCACCATTTTTTGGGACAGGATGTGCTTGCTTTTGGGGTTTGTGGAGCAGTGAGATTTCCTGTTGTTCCTTTTGCTTGTGCGGCTTATTAGCTTTGTGAGGATCCATGCAAATATGTGAGACTGAGTTTAGTGTTGAGTGTGTGTGTGTGTGTGTGTGTGTGTGTGTGGTTAATAGATGAATGATGGGATCTGGGGCTCAGTTTGTGTATAGGCACGTGTGAAAGCGATTGTGGCCGCATGTATGCGTCAGGTTTAGATGATGGTTGAGGCTCAGTGCTTTGGCTGTGGCATCTGTAGAATATTGATGGCTTTGATGCTCCAATAGAGGGAGTCTAAAAAGAATAGAGAGGGAATGCCTCATCAGAGAGAGACTAAACAGATGAGTTGCCCTTTACATCTAAAGGTAAGACTACTGAAAATCTGCATATGAGGTTGTCTGGATACTTCACCAGAGCTCCAGGTGTAGACCAGAGTACTTTTGATGTCCAAGTTCAGTTTTTTTTGGTTGGTGTGGAGCTGTTTTAGGAACTGTGGAAAGCCTGCATTCTTTATCTCTTGAGATGCATCCACAGTAGATATATGCAAGCATTACTGTACGTTAAAAGTATATTGACTTAAAAAAGGCGAAAATGCTGTTTTCATTTACTCACCCTCATGTTGTTATAATCCTGTTGGACTTTCATCTGTGGAACACAAAAGATATTTCTGTTTTTGTTCATAAATTGAAAGTCAGTGAGGTCTAAAATAAAAATGTTTTTTTTTTTTTTTTTTTTTAATAAAGAAGTCTCTTCAAGGCTACATTTATTTGAGCAAAAATACAGTAAAACAGTAATATTGTGAAATATTACTAAATTGTAAAGTAACTTTTCTAATTTAGTATCTTTTGAAATGTAATTTATTCCGATGATGGCAAAGCCTTTGTAGTTTTAGTCATAGAATCGAAAACATCACAACCTTCCAATTGTTTTTGTGACTTCGCCTCTTAAATTTTACCTAGTTACATTTGTAACTAGTTTTTATTATGGTACTCACATTGATGACACAAAAGTACCAGAGTTCAAAATACAATCTGCAGAGGGAGTCAGGTAAAACTTTGTGTGAAAAGTGTGGAAAAAAGCCTGAGATGTGACTGTTGTTGCACCTTCAGGCTACACAGATTTTTATTTTCTCTAGTAGCTTTTAATAAATTGTTTTTCTTTTAAGTGAACTTTTTCATTTGACCTTGCCCTGTGTCTGTGGGTGGGGTGGAGTTCCTAACTGTAGCTGCCTTAATTAGTCCAGCTGTGATGGACGGGCTGGGAAGGAAAAGCCTTTGTTACCAACACGACAAACGACAAAGAGCTTGTGCTCCAGCAGCCTTGGGCAGAAGAGAGAAACTCGCGACACTCTTTCCGGAACATTGGTCAGGGCAGGAACAGAAAACGAAATGAGTCTTTCTGAACTATATATATTAATTTGCTTTGAGACACTCTGTCCTTTTGTGTGCGTGTATGCACTGTACGGTGGAGGTCAGTGGTTGTGTGAGTTCGGTGTAGGCTGCTCAAGGGACACCATAGGAGCTCATGAGTGGAAAGGCCAAACTCTGGTACGATTATGCATTATGCTTCTACAACAGTTTTAACACCCTGAACTGTATGAGGTCCAATTACATCAGCTCTTAAAACTTCAAAAGCACAGTCAGTAGATTGGCAGGAATCTTGAGGGACTTCTGATCTGATGTTCTCAAAGACTGAAAGTTTGACCAGATTCTGCTCTTTCCTGTCTAGAACCGAGTGGAGATAAATGACGTGGAGGCTGAAGTCTTTAAAGAGATGATGTTCTTCATCTACACTGGCAAAGCACCCAACCTGGACAAGATGGCTGATGACCTGCTCGCTGCTGCTGACAAAGTGAGTATTGTGCGCATCCTCTCATCCGAGGAAGTATAAAAATACGTTTATTGAAAGGTTAGTTCACCCCAAATGAAAATTCTGTCATTAATTACTCACCCTCATGTCGTTCCATTTTTTTTTTTTTGTGCATGAACTAACCCTTTAAATGGCACGATGACAACTTTTTTTTTCTTCACACTTCATGCATTCACCTCTTTTATTTATTTTTTTCTTGCCATACACACCAATAAAATTACCAGAATGTGCATGTGTCGTAAGCAGCAAGAAAAAATGATAATCAAGTGTTATAACAGAGCCGATGGCTGCCAGCAGTACTTGCTTTGTTTTGCCAACACTAGCACACAGATTTTCATTATTGAAGTGCATGCCTCTGTCTTTAGTATGCTTTAGAGCGGCTGAAGGTGATGTGTGAGGACGCTCTGTGCACCAGTCTGTCCGTGGAAAACGCAGCAGAGATTCTGATCTTGGCTGACCTGCACAGTGCTGACCAGCTGAAGACGCAGGCCGTCGACTTCATCAACTAGTGAGTGGTACTCCAGTCAGTAGTTCAGATTGTACTTGACCTGCCTACATTTTCAGTGGCCCCACCGAAAAATGGATTAACAAGTGCGTGTGTGAAAAGTACATATATACAATATAAATATAAAATACATTTAAATATTGCCATTGTTAAATGTTAATCAATTTTGTGGTGGAGCCACTGAAAAAAAAATTAACTATTGCCATTATTAAATGTTTATCATGGGAATATGTATTTTTTTTAAATTGTATACTATATCATATAAATGTATATATAAATATTTGAATTAAATTCAATCTTTTAGAAAAAATCTTAAATATTCTTAATATTAAACAACTTTAGTTTTGTTTTTGAATAACTAAACCTGGCACTCATCATGAACAAAAGAAAAAAAGAAAATTAAATCAAATCAATTATTATAGGTATATAAAAAAAATTATGCAATAAATACATTTACCAGTTCCTTTCAGTCTTCTTAGAATAGCAAATTCTGTTTGAGTTCTTTCAATTTACGGTTATCTTCACTTGTTCTCCCCTTCTCTGTTCACTCCGCACTAATCTTTCATGCTCTATATTGTAGATTTATTTTTTTTAACTAGCTTGTTCAGTCTGTCTTTGCAGCAGCTTTATTGGACGGTGTAATTTTGAGTTCATTTCGTGGATGGCAGTAACTTGGCTGGCATAAAACTGGACTGTGGCCATCTCATTTCAGCTCTCTCTCTCTCCATCTCTATACAAAACACCCACCGCCACAACAACAGCAGAGACAGAGGGAGATCAATAACAAGGGCAACACAGAAAATAAACATGCACACCAGCACCCCCTCCCAAAATGATTCGTCCTCTCTGCCCTTCTTTTCCTGCATTCATGTTTGCTGCTTATGTTATTGGTTTATGTGCTCGTCTTTCTCTTCTCAAACGGTTTTATTGCTACATGTAGGAGTTTAGTGTCAGAGTGCAGCAGTTTTCCCACAGTGCCAGACTTTGTCCAGTCATCACAGGACAGGACTGCCAGCAGGAGCATCCCCACTGCTCAGGAAAACAAAGTGAAATTTTGCGAATGAATAAATTTAAAGCAATACAATGAAAGATGTATTCTATTTCATTGTCCTCGCTTTTTGAACAAATACAACAACTATACAGCAAAGCTACTGTAGTCCGATTTGAGAACAAATGACTTTAAAAAACATTTTTTAAAATAAAAGCCTTTCCGACAGACAGCATACAGTTTGGGTTCTATAAAATTAATTTCTTTATTTATTATATAATAATTGCTGAGCATCTTTGCAAAAATGCAGAGACGCAAAACCAAAAAAGAAATGCGTGAAATCTTTTCGAAACTGAAGAGAAAAAAGCTGTTTGATGTATACATAGAGTAAAAGGTTATGAATATTCTTCAAGAAAAATTATTTGGCAATCTGAAAGGTCTCAAACTCATCCACATGACTCATTGACAAAATTATTTGGAGCGGATAATGGATTAACATCTGATTTACTGAATTGTACTAAAATAATTGGGGATGTATCAATATATAAAAAGGAATCTGTCTATCTGTGTGTGTATGTGTGTGTGTGTGTGTGTGTGTATATATATATATATATGTGTATGTATGTATATACAGTATCTCACAGAAGTGAGTACACCTCTCACATTTTTGTAAATATTTTATTATATCTTTTCATGTGACAGCACTGAAGAAATGACACTTTGCTACAATGTAAAGTAGTGAGTGTACAGCTTGTATAACAGTGTAAATTTGCTGGCCCCCTCAAAATAACTCAACACACAGCCATTAATGTCTAAACCGCTGGCCACAAAAGTGAGTACACCCCTAAGTAAAAATGTCCAAATTGGGCCCAATTAGCCATTTTCTCGGTGTCATGTGACTCGTTAGTGTTACAGGGTCTCAGGTGTGAATGGGGAGCAGGTGTGTTAAATTTGGTGTTATCGCTCTCACTCTCTCATACTGGTCACTGGAAGTTCAACATGGCACCTCATGGCAAAGAACTCTCTGAGGATCTGAAAAAAAAGAATTGTTGCTCTACATAAAGATGGCGTAGGTTATAAGAAGATTGCCAAGACCCTGAAACTGAGCTGCAGCACGGTGGCCAAGACCATACAGCGGTTTAACAGGACAGGTTCCACTCAGAACAGGCCTCGCCATGGTCGACCAAAGAAGTTGAGTGCACGTGCTCAGCGTCATATCCAGAGGTTGTGTTTGGGAAATAGACATATGAGTGCTGTCAGCATTGCTGCAGAGGTTGAAGGGGTGGGGGGGTCAGCCTGTCAGGGCTCAGACAATACGCCGCACACTGCATCAAATTGGTCTGCATGGCTGTCATCCCAGATGGAAGCCTCTTCTAAAGATGATGCACAAGAAAGCCTGTAAACAGTTTGCTGAAGACAAGCAGACTAAGGACATGGATTACTGGAACCATGTCCTGTGGTCTGATGAGACCAAGATAAACTTATTTGGTTCAGATGGTGTCAAGCGTGTGTGGCGGCAACCAGGTGAGGAGTACAAAGACAAGTGTGTCTTGCCTACAGTCAAGCATGGTGGTGGGAGTGTCATGGTCTGGGGCTGCATGAGTGCTGCCGGCACTGGGGAGCTACAGTTCATTGAGGGAACCATGAATGCCAACATGTACTGTGACATACTGAAGCAAAGCATGATCCCCTCCCTTCGGAGACTGGGCCGCAGGGCAGTATTCCATGATAACGACCCCAAACACACCTTCAAGACGACCACTGCCTTGCTAAAGTAGCCGAGGGTACCTAAACCCTATTGAGAATCTGTGGGGCATCCTCAAACGGAAGGTGGAGGAGCGCAAGGTCTCTAACATCCACCAGCTCTGTGATGTCGTCATGGAGGAGTGGAAGAGGACTCCAGTGGCAACCTGTGACGCTCTGGTGAACTCCATGATATATGATATATTGGAGTTCTCAATGAACTCCAAAAATAATGGTGGCCACACAAAATATTGACACTTTGGGCCCAATTTGGACATTTTCACTTAGGGGTGTACTCACTTTTGTGGCCAGCGGTTTAGACATTAATGGCTGTGTGTTGAGTTATTTTGAGAAGACAGCAAATTTACACTGTTATACAAGCTGTACACTCACTACTTTACATTGTAGCAAAGTGTCATTTCTTCAGTGTTGTCACATGAAAAGATATAATAAAATATTTACAAAAATGTGAGGGGTGTACTCACTTCTGTCCAAAAAAAAAAAAAAAAAAAAAAAAAAAAAAAATATATATATATACATAAAATCTATCTTCCACTTATGCATTTACAAACACAAGGCTTTTTCATATAAAAGCTGTTTTTGCTTTCCCCCCTGTCTTGTTTACTTCCCATTTATTTTGGAAAGCTTGTGTTTGTAACCTGTTCTTTGTGGATGGTTGACCGCGCAGTGACCTTTTGCATTGGGGAAAGTGGTATGGGTATCTGCCCGCAAGGCCTGACACTGCGAGCAAGAGCTGCAATTAATGCCAAGTGTTTGGGGGCAACAACATAGTGGGGTTAGGGGGAGGTCAGCATCTCACACACAAACACACTCCGGGTAAATGTCGTTAAAGGCCATTTTTTGGTGTGCGTGATAGTGCAGTGCGAGTGCCCTCGGGATGCTGAGCTCAGCGAAGAGGGTTTATTCTAAATGTTTGTTTGTTTCTTTCTCTCTCTCTCTCTCTCTCTTTCTCTCAGTCATGCGTCCGATGTGATGGAGACCTCAGGGTGGAAGTCAATGGTGGCGTCCCATCCTCACCTGGTTGCCGAAGCATACCGCTCCCTGGCCTCCGCCCAGTGCCCTTTCCTGGGCCCTCCCCGCAAACGCCTCAAACAGTCTTAGTGCCGCCCCTTACTGTTACCTAAGCCGCACACCTACACACACACTCAACAGACAACTGCCTACAAGAGGGGGGGAGGGCGCTATTTTAGATTTACATCCCCCCCCAAGCTCTGTCCCTTTAGATGCCTAAACCAGCTCTTGACCTGCCCCTCCCTTCACGTTATCCAGACAGACCCCTCCGGCGCAGAGGACCCTGTTTGTTGCTGCCCTACTGTCGGGTTCCTGAGTGTGGAGGCTGCCGCAGGTCGATTACTGTCCAAAAATGTGGCCATCCTCTGCACCAGTCTGGCCGTCTGTTCCAGAGAGAAATGATCCTGTTGGACTGGATTCGTGAGCGTGGGTGGATGGATCAAGGTTGAGCTTTTTTGGTTGGGCAGTTAAACATGAGATGGATTAAGACTTGACTTTTTACGTAACTCCTTCCACTGGCACTACCTTGTGCTCTCCTTCACTGTGTGAACCGGTTCTCCATCTTCGCTTCATCCCTCCTTTAAAAAAAATGATTGGCCGGTAGACATTCCCCTTTACTGTCATGAACTGAGGGTTTTTTTCTTTCGAAAGGAATAGAGGACAAACTCCGTTATTGCAAAAGAACCTTTTTAATAGGTAGCATGTGTCTTCGTAATGACGACATCAGCGTTTAGTAGATTCCTGTGTGACTTTATGAATCCTGTATGACGACAAACAGCTTTTTCCAGAACTGTCCTTTGTTTCTTGGGAAAATCGAAACATAGAACTTGCCACCTTTATGAACTTACGACCCACAAGCTAGCCTGGCTTCCCAATGGAGATGGAGTTCAGATGGACTTACAGTGCTTTGGTCTCCTTTTACAGGGTGAATAAATTGACGAATCCGGCGAGGAGTGTAAAAATGGGGAAATGCTCATCAAACTTTTTTTTTTTTTTTTTTTCCCCTTCCTTGTGATGTTTATTTGGGATTTTTCCTCTTTGTAGCACTTGTGTATTTGAATCCAGGCTTTCTGTATGAAAAAAAAAAAAAAGCCCAAAAAACTCAAACCTGTCTACATTTGTGTATTTCTTTTTGTTTTGTAACAGCCACAACAATGCTTGTGTTATGGGCATATCTTGGCAGTTATTTTGCTTTCTGCTGATTTCATTCTCTCTTTATATTTGGTCTCAGTCATGGATTAGACAAATTTGGAGCTCTTGCTGAAACAGAGAATTGGCTTTTTTAAATAAATAAAAAGCCTGTCCGACAGACAGCATACAGGGTTTTTGGTTCCATAAAAGGAATTTTGTACAGGGCTTTATCTTGTTTGGTAAAAAAAAAAAAAAACAGTGTACCCTATCACATAATAATTGCTGAGCATGCTCACAAAAATTGGGTGAAACGTATCCAAAAAAAAAATAAAACGAAACCTCTTAGTATATGAGAAAATGTAACCTTCAATAGTATGGGGGAAAAAATACTAAAGTCAATGGTGCCCCAAAACTGTCTGGTTACAAAATATCTTCTTTTGTGTTCAGCAGAACAAAGAAATTCATACAGGTTTGGAACAACTTGAGGGTGAGTAAATGATGACAGAATTTTAATTTTTGGGTGAACTATCCCTCTAAGAGGGAAAAAAGGCGTTCAACAGATATAGAGACTAAAGGCCCCGATATACAGTACGTAAAGTAAAAATGAAGAACAAATGGTGTGATGTCATTTCAAACAAAATCGTGTCAAAATGAAGTTTGTTTTGTGTTCGTTTCAGGAGTTTGTAACAGCTTGCCAAAGCGAACTTTCTGGAAAAAATGCTATTGAACTACCATAAGTCTGTGAGACTTGGATGTAAAATCCTCTCTGGTTCATTTCTTCTGTTTAGTCCATCGAGGTCATACGTCCACAAGTAAAAACATAAATACATTGGAGAATCACTTTATTGTAGAAACTGGGTTTGTAATTCTAATTAAAAGAGACACTGACACTGTTTTTTTATGTTTAATACTGTAGAGCTGCTTGATTTAAAGCGATCTATTTGTATAACGTGCTATACAAATAAATGTGACGTGACTTTACTGAAGTGCCGACTTGCAGAGGTCATGCAAACATCCACATTTCTATGATCAGATGCTTTCTTAACTACCATTTTCTCACAACTGTGATTTTAGTTGTTTACTTTTTTGAGAGGAAAGCACGGAGCATATATTTACATATTCGTATAAAGGTCGCTCTCAGCAGCGTGGGCGGCATCAGGATGTATACTGCTGGCCTCGTATTTCAAACTTTTTACCCCTAAGCATAGAAAGAAGAAGAACTTTGCTGTGAATATATCGGGGCCTTAAAAGGTCATAAATATTCTTCACGAAAAATGTGATATACTGGATGGTTCTTAGTCATAAAAGGACTTCATGAATTACTTATAATCACCAACAGTGACAAAAAAGCATAAATACTACTAAAATAGTTTTGTAAACTTTTTAATTTATTTATTATTTTTATTAAGCAAAACTTTTTGCAGATTAGTCCTCCAGACACTATATTTCAGGGCTTAGTCTCTTTGCAGAATGTCATTCTTCTACACTACTTGTATTATTTGTGCAGTAGATGTCTGTCACATTCAAGTGTTCTTTATTTATGGATTTCTCAAATGCTTTACTACATTTCCAAATGTGCAATATACAGCAGGGCACACTGGGTGGAAAACTGTATCCTGCAATGCACTCCGTTTAACCTTCCACTTCTGTGTGTCTAGTGGGCTGCAAGTAATATCACTTGTGATTTACATTTCCTTGTTGACTCATTAGGATCAGACTGCCAAAAGATTAGATATTTTTACCAAAAAATGGGTTTTAAAAATAGTTAAGTAACATTTAATTCAGAGATGCCACTTGCTGAAATTAATTAGGCCATCTCTCTCTCTCTAATATATAGAGAGATATATGGATGGATCTTAGTCATAAAAGGACTTCATGAATTACTTATCACCAACAGTGACAAAAAAGCATAAATACTACTAAAATAGTTTTGTAAACCATCTCTCTCTCTAATATATGAATGACTGTTTTACTGTTTACCATAGCATGATCTGTTCTGATTCTCACACTATACTGTTCTGAACCCAGTTTTGGGAAATCATACCTAAATTACCAAATCCGAATTATTAAGTTAGTGCAGTGATGACATTTTTGTAGGCCAACACAGAAGTTAGCATCACACTGCTTCCCTTGACAAAAACCCAATAGGATTTTGTCCATTGGCTTTTAGATTATTGCAGAAAATAAGGTCTGTGACTAACAAAAGATTATTAAACATTTTGTTAATCGTAATAATCTTCACAAATGAACACAACTTTAATGAATTTTGAAGCATAAATACAATAATGTAGGCTATAAACAAACTCGGCCGCATGGCTTCGACGTCGCCATCACTAAGCTTCCGACAACTCTTTAAAAACATTTTTCCTGAAAGTTCGAGTTAAGTTTGCAAGCGCATGATTATAAACGATGCTGTGAAAGCAGACTAGTGAGTAGATGAGTTTACCTGTTCGGCTGATGACATTTAATGTCCCAGACAACCTCTGTAGTCCCATTTTAGCAACTGCTTTTTTCAAGACAATTAAAATCACAAGAGTATTACTGATGTATTTTATGTCGTTGAATAAAACTTGAAAATATTTTGAGCTTGTGTTCACTGCAGACCTTATTTCAGACATTTAACCAAAAACCCATTTAAAAAAACCCATTGACTTTGGGCCGATGAAACCGTGCTGAAATGCTGACTCGTTTGCGGGTTTTGGCCTACAAAAACATCATCCCTGCAGCACTTTATTAAGTAGCGTTCTTCTGCTTAAAGATATAAGGCCAGATTGCACCAAGAGCAATAACTATAAAGATAACTATAACAATAATCAACATCCTCACCAACATATGATAAAATTGTTTCTTATAAGTCTACTGCATTTGTCATCAGCTGATTTAAATGCTCAAGCTCTGCTAAAGTCCGGTAAATCGCAATTCATCTGTCAATGTTTTTTATTGGTCATGGGAAAAATTGTTCATTGAAAGTGATTCCCAGTGATATATTTCCGCTGTGGTGTGGATTTCCCTATTTTCATAGAATTAGAACAATTATTAATACTTTATAGTTGTAGTTATCATCCTTGGTGTAAATGGGCTTATAAACTTTGACATAATACATTGCTGTGCAACAAAACCGCTTGAACATTGAATTGACCAATCAGATGCCAGAATTGGAACCACCCATTTTGTAATATACCAATATGAACAGAGGGGTCCAGTAGGGAATATTTCTTCGCTTTCATGATATTTCTTTTAAATGTTTCAACATCTTAAAAGTTTAAGATTTTCAATGTGGACTTTTGGACCCCACTCTATATTAACCAAAAACACGAACAAATCTCATGCTTAACCATTTTAAGAGTCCCATTTTTCTTCCTTCTAATGAGACTCGGGTCACTGGCTCCTCTATGATTTACCAGCTGGAAACTGATCGCAATAAGCTTGGCTGAAGTGTTTTCTAGAACTTACCTGCAGGCTGTTTCATATAACAGGTCTGATGAGCTAACCAGTGGATTAGATGTGAAAAGAAGGTGGTACAGGCTGGTGTTTTGTGTGGATATTTTTTCTATCCCAAGTACATCCTGAGCTGCTTCTAATTGAGTTTCTTTTTTTCTTCTCAAAACCTCTTGAAATTCTAATACTCTTTCTGCTCTGTTTAACAAGACTCAGGAAAAAAAGCACTTACGAATATTAGATACGCGTGGCCCATGTAATCCCCTGTGGGTGGAATGTGTGAGTTTTGTGTTTGTTTGTTTTCTTATATCTTCATGTTTGTGTGTTATGAAGGGGTGAGCTTATAAAGATGTGTGCTGCCATGTGTGCAGTTAAGCTCATAAAACTGTGTGTGAGTGTGTGTGTTGTCCTTGAGCGTGTGGAATGAAACATTTGTTTGTGTATTGATGGTTTAGTTCTGGCATTATGAGGATCTTGCTCAAGGTTTCTGAACCCATTCAGTTATGAACCACTTTACTAAGACATCCAGCACAGTTACTTCATGTCACAGTTCCTTTTTTTGTTTGTGAATCTGTACTTATTGTACATGTCCAATTTGCAATCAAGTGTGCAATTTATGTGGCTATACCGTGAGATCAATACAACATCTGTTGATCGATAGATTCGAGAGCACAAATGGCCAATCACCAGTGCTCCGTCTGACTCTCCATCACTCTGTCTCTTTTATTGAATAGAGGGTTGCAGCAGGTCAACTCTGCAAACAGGATGAACAGCTCTGCGTCGCTGTCGCTCTCCCAGAGAAAGCTGCAGCGAGAGGGGGAGATGGATGGATGGTGTTGTGCACTAGCTGTCTAAAATGGTGGAGAGAAAGAAAGGACGAGTGGGTTATTATGGTGTGAAAACAAGAACACAATTACGTCTGATACTACTAAAAGGGCTATAAACAGGTACACATGTTGTCTTGCTGCATTTCTTGTCACAGAAATACGACATCTTTGGCCATCTTTTAAGTCAAATTATATACAGTTGAGGCCAAAATTATTAGCCCCCCCTTATGAAATTAGACAAAACTCTTGATTTCTCCATGGAAATGACCATTAAACAAGTGTTTTATAGTGTATTTGTTTCCAAAATAACAAAGACAAAATGTCCACTAAGTTTGATTAGGATATTTAATTGAAATAGTGAGCTGAAACAAGAAAGGGCAAAAATGAAACGTCCAAAATTATTAGCCCCCTGGTCATTAGTAGTCAATAGTGTACCCTTTCTGAGCCACAACTGACAACAATCTTTTAGAGTAGTTCTTTACTAGGTTGGCACAAGTCTCCTGAGGGATTTTAGCCCATTCTTCCATTGCAAATTGCTCCAGCTGGTCCAAATGACGTGGTTTCCGAGCATGGACATTCACTTTGAGCACTCGCCACAGATTCTCAATAGGATTGAGGTCTGGGCTCTGTGCGGGCCACTCCAGGACCTTGGTTTTGGTATCCTTCAGGAACTGTTGGACCAATTTCGATGTATGCTTTGGGTCATTGTCTTGTTGGAAGACCCAGCGACGACCTAAGTCTAGACTACGAGCAGATTTCTGCATATTATCCCTCAAAATGTCAACATAATTTTCTTTTTTCGTGATGCCATGCACCCGAACAAGGCTCCCTGTGCCTGAGGCTGCAAAACAGCCCCACAGCATGATGCTCCCACCACCATGTTTAACTGTGGGAACTGTGTTCTTAGGGTTGAAGGCCTCACCCTTTCTTCGCCAAACATAAGCAACATCCATGTGCCCAAACAGTTCCAGTTTAGTCTCATCAGACCAAAGCACAGACTCCTAAATCTCATCTTTACCTTTCAAATGTTCACGGGCAAACCTCAGTCTGGCTGTGATGTGCCGCTGTTTGAGTAAAGGGGTTCTTCTGGGACGATGGCCCTGAAGCCCACCACGATGAAGAGCCCTCACAACTGTGTTCCTTGAAACATCAACTCCAGAAGAAGCCAGGTCAGCAACAATCATCTTGGCAGATGTCCGGGGCATCTTGCTGACATCTCTGACTATTTTCCTCTCCAGAGTTCTTGAAATCTTGCGCTTATGACCACGCCCAGGTTTGTTTCTTACAGAATATGTCTCCTTGTACTTGGCAATGATGCAACGTACAGCGGTTCTAGACACTGTGAAACGCTTGGAAATGGCAGTATAGCCTTCCCCCTTATCATGAGCCTCCACTATCTTCTTTCTGAGCTGAAGACTGATTTCCTTTGTCTTTGGCATGGTGAGTAAAAGTAGTCTCTCCCAATAATGTGTTGAAGTGCCCTGTTCCTTGGAGTCCTTTTATGCTGATTGAATGCTCAGGTGTTGTTAGGAAGCCAATTGACTGCACAGGTGTGGTTTGAAAGCTGTTTGATTAATTAGGTGTGTTTTGAAAGCAAAAATTCACATGGGGGCTAATATTTTTGACCACCCCATTTTCACTATATTTGATATAAAGCAAGCCTAAAAATGTATTTTATATTCCAAAAGCTACTAAATAGCACTGGTGAATGTTTGATTATATCAAGTTTTATCAATGCTGCAAACATTGGAAAGATCTTTAGGAAAATGTTCCAAAATTCCTGGGGGGCTAATAATTTTGGCCTCAACTGTGTGTGTGTGTGTGTGTGTGTGTGTGTGTGTGTATATATATATATATACACACACACCCCATAATGACAGTGTGAAAGAAGTTTGTTTGAAACCTTTGCAAATTTATTAAATATATATTTAACAAATAAAAAAAATCATCACATGTACATAAGTATTTACATCCTTTGCTCAATACTTTGAAGCACCTTTGGCACCTATTACAGCCTCAAGTCTTTTTGAGTATGATGCTACAAGCTTGGCACACCTATTTTTGGGCAGTTTCTTCCATTCTTCTTTGCAGAACCTCTCAAACTCCATCAGGTTGGATGGGGAGCTTCGGTGCACAGTCGTTTTCAGATCTCTCCAAAGATGTTCAATCAGGTTCAACCCTGGGCTCTGGCTGGGCCACTCAAGGACATTCACAGGGTTGTCCCGTAGCCACTCCTTTGTTATCTTGGCTGTGTGCTTAGGGTCGTTGTCCTGTTCGCCCCAGTCTGAGGCCCAGAGCGCTCTGGAGCAGGTTTTCATCAAAGATGTCTCTGTACATTGCTGCATTCATCTTTCCCTCGATCCTGACTATTCTTGCAGCTCCTGCCGCTGAAAAACATCCCCACAGCATGATGCTGCCACCACCATGCTTCATTGTAGGGATGGGATTGGCCAGGTGATGAGCGGAGCCTGGTTTCCTCCAGATATGACGCTTGCTATTCAGGCCAAAGAGTTCAATCTTTGATGATCTTGTGGTCTGAGAGTCCTTCAGGTGCCTTTTGGCAAACTCCAGGCAGACTGTCATGTGCCTTTTACTGAGGAATGGCTTCCGTCTGGCCACTCTACCATACAGGCCTGATTGGTGGAGTGCTGCAGAGATGGTTGTTCTTCTGGAAGGTTCTCCTCTCTCCACTCTCTCCTGCTCTAGGAAGAGTCCTGGTGGTTCCAAACTTCTTCCATTTCCGGATGATGGAGGCCACTGTGCTCATTGAGACCTTCAATGCTGCAGAAATGTTTCTGTACCCTTCCCCAGATCTGTGCCTCTCGGAGGTCTACAGACAATTCCTTGGACTTCATGGCTTGGTTTGTGCTCGTGACATGCACTGTTAACTGTGGGACCTTATATAGAGAGGTGTCCAAATCATGTCCAACCAACTGAATTTACCACAGGTGGACTCCAATCAAGTTGTAGAAACATCTCAAGGATGATCAGTGGAAACAGGATGCACCTGAGCTCAGTTTTGAGTTTCATGGCAAAGGCTGTGAATACTTATGTACGTGATTTTTATTTTTATTTTATTTTTTTTCATTTTTTTTATTTTTTTTAAATAAATTTGCAAAGATTTCAAACAAACTTCTTTCACGTCGTCATTATGGGGTATTGTTTGTAGAATTTTGAGGGGAAAAAAATAATTTAATCCCTTTTGGAATAAGGCTGTAACTTAACAAAATGTGGAAAAAGTGAAGCGCTGTGAATACTTTCTGGTTGTACTGTATATACTCACACATGCACACACAGTGCTGGGTAGATTACTTACAAATTACATGACAAAAATTGTAGTTGGTAACGTAATCCATTGCATTGCACGTTTTAGGTAAAATAATCTGAGGATTTATTGATTACTTTTATATTACTTTTGACCCAACTCGTTTATCACATTGAATGGGATAATTTTGTACCATATTGATATAAAAATAAAAAGTGGAAGAAAATATATTCCATTCTATTATCAACAACATGAAATTCATTAAATATTACATTATGTCAGGGTTTCCTAAACTGGGGTTCGTGAAGGAACTACAGGGGCTTTGTGAGTTTAATGAAAAGTTAATAATTAAATAAATCATAAAAATGAAAATAATAATAAAAAAAAGTGTTTGAAAAACAAAAGCCTTCTAAAGACATTGCCATACATGCTTAAATGACTTACTTGGTGGTAATTCACATAATTAATGTGCTCACCAGAAGTTGATTAGATGTGCAATGATGCAATGTTGAGAAAATCCTCCTTAAAAATTAAATGATTTTTGTAAATCCAGCAGTCAAATGCTTTGTGGCCTCTCACTTTTCCATGCAAATAATATCCAACTGACTAGTAGCTGTAATTTTATGCACTGGAAGACTTTCTGAACATATATAATTTATTATATATTATTTCCTACACATGTATATGTTGCTAAAATGTTTATAAGTTTATAAAATATTTAATTTTCATATTTTCTCTCTTATATAACTATTATATCTTTTTTGAGGGCTCTTAAATGTCTTCTTTTTTTTTTAAATAAAAAAACGGACATTACTTACTTTTCTCTGTTTACTGTCTTTCCATCACAGCTCAGGATTGGAAGCCAGGACTGGTTGTACATCTACCTTGTGAATGTTGTGACGGGTTTATCAAAAAGGCAATTGGCTCTTTTAATGGATAGGCGGGACTTGCGTTCCTACAGCCGCCATATGGAGTTTTATGATTTCTCACAACTGTCTTCTCCCCCTTATTATGTCTCTGCTTTGGCTCAACATATGAACATTTGATTTGTCACTTGTCTCAACACACACTGCAGATAGATGCCCTCAGACAGACCTGTTTCTATGATGAATGGAGGATACTGTGGCCTTGTGATAGAACAAGAGATGGATGGATATTTAAGGGAAAGGGGAAGAGATAAACTGATAGAATGTGACGCAAAGCAAGAGAGAGAAGGTGGCGGATGAGACAGCTCGGGAAAGGGGAAGGGACAGAGATGTATGGAGAGGGATGTGGAGAGAGCAGCGGTTGTTTATCTCTTTCGGGGGACGCGTGTTAGTTAAGTAGACGTATAGACTACAGCAGTGCAGTCAATGGCTCAGAATAAATGTGACCGTAGATCATTATCTTTTGATGCCACTAGTCTCGTGGCTTCTGGCCAGCGGCGCAGCCATGAAAGACTATTGTCAATGTCTAGATGTGAGAGAAGATTTTGACCTCTTCACAGCTTTTGTGTTCTTTGAGAGAGCTGATAGAATGTGGACAATGGATCCGCTAAGATCTTGTCATCTGAGTAAAAGTACAGATACCTTACATTGAAAATCATTCCATTTACATATCAGCAATTCCAATACGACTTGAGTAAAAGTCTTACCCCTGGAATCACAGACAAGGCTTAAGTCTAGTCTCAGACTAAAATGGATTATTGAGCTGAAAGCAACTTGCACTGAGATTTCTTAAATTAGGTCAGTGCCATTATTTTGTCTCAAGATTTATTTATTTATTTATTTTTTATCTAAGGCATGTTTATACAGTAAAAGCTACATAAATGTCCTAACTGAACTAAGCCCTAATCCTGGCTTAAAGGGTTAGTTCACCCAAAAATTCTGTCATTAATTACTCACCCTCATGTCGTTCCACACCCGTTAGACCTTATTTCATATTCAGAACACAAATTAAGATATTTTTGATAAAATTCGATGGCTCAGTGAGGCCTCCATTGACAGCAAGACAATTTACACTTTCAGATGCCCAGAAAGGTACTAAAGATTTATTTAAAACAGTTCATGTGACTACAGTGGTTCAACCTTAATGTTATGAAGTGACGAGAATACTTTTTGTGTGCCAAAAAAAAAAAAAAAAAAGACTTTATTCAACAATATCTAGTGATGGCGATTTCAAAACGCTGCTTAATGAAGCTTCGAAGCTTTACGAATCTTTTGTTTCGATTCAGTGGTTCAGAGCGTGTATAAACTACCAAAGTCACGGGAATGACTTTTCGAAACGTTTCGAACCTCTGATTCAAAAGAAATTATTCGTAAAGCTTCAAAGCTTCATGAAGCAGTGTTTTGAAAGCGTCCATCACTAGATATTGTTGAATAAGGCTGTTATTTTGTTTTTTTGGTGCACAAAAAGTATTCTCGTCACTTCATAACATTAAGGTTGAACCACTGTAGTCACATGAACTGTTTTAAATATGTCTTTAGTAGCTTTCTGGGCATTTAAAAGTGTTAATTATCTTGCTGTTAATCAAGGCCTCACTGAGCCATTGGATTTTATCAAAAATGTCATAATTTGTGTTCCAAAGATGAACGAAGGTCTTATGGGTGTGGAACAACATGAATGACAGAATTTTCATTTTTGGGTGAACTAACCCTTTAATCTAAGACTTGTCTGTGAAACCAGGCTCTCATATATAAAACACCTGCAATTCAGCAACTACCTGCTAATGACCTCGCATTCGCATAACGTAGCCTTGTTAACAAGTTTGGGTGAGTGAGGTCAAAACGCAAAACTGCAGCAGGAAAGGTTTGGTGCTATGCAAAATGTAACAAGTACATGCTCTATTAATTACAAATGTAGGCCTATTGGAGTAAAGAGTACGTATACTTAAAAAATATAGTCAAGCAGAGAGTAAAGGTTGCTAATATCTTTGACACTCAGTAAAACTACAAAGTAGCCAAAAAGATTAAGTACAGTAAATAATTACATTTACTCAAATAGTTTGCACCACTGAAAATAACCAAAAGGTAGCTGTATTATCCTGTTACCACCCTCCAAGTGTAGGGAGTGTTCTTGTGTCTGTCCATTTTGTTGTTGTTGCAACATATTTTTTTTACCATTAGTTGATCTATTTTGAAGTCCTGTGTTATGTTTTAAAAAAAACAGCCACTCCATCTAGAACCATTTTTGAACTCAAGAACACATCTAGTGTGAACGAGCCCTAACTCTGATATTGAATGCTAGTTAATTTAATGCTGTTTGCTAAACAAACAAATTAGCAGTTTGCTGTTTGTTTCTTAGAGCCAAGCAGGTTCCACAAATGTAAAACAATCTATTCATTTTTTTATCATAGATAAATTGATTTTTTTTCATGTGCAATTTGATTATAGTCATTGATGATATGCAATTTCAATATTCACAATTTCAACTTCGTTAAAAAAGAAAGTGATAAGCAATTTTGATATGTGTGCGATTTCAGTTAAGGCAGTAAGCATCTTAAAAATATTAGATAAAAGGGAATGAATACAGTATGCAGTTCAAATAACATTATTGAATCAACTGTATATTTGAATCAGACTGTACAGTATCATTGATAATGGGTACAAAATATATTTTGCTTTTACGTTTATGCATTTAACGGACTCAATTTTTATTTTTTTGCTTCATATCAAAGTTTGCGATGTGACTCATTTTGAATTTGGTTTGTTAGTTCATGTTTTTATTAAAAACTTTTTAAATTCCTCTAGAGAAAATGAATGGGAAGAACTTCCGAAACCAAAGCCACTGACACAGTGGGTAGCCATTTGCGCTCCATTTTGGCTAGATTTTAGTGCACTGTTTAATATTTCAATGAATATTTAAAGTGTTGATATTTGAGAGGTAATTTATGTATTTGTTTGAGTAGTTTATCTGAGTTTCGGTTAAAAAAAATGTTTCAAATTTTCTTCCCACACAATTCTCAGTGGGAGATGGAGAGCAAACAGACTTTTATCCTTCAGCAAACCTCTCCGTTCACCAGAGACGTACCATAAGAATACAATTAAACTAAAAGCCTCTGAAAAGTAATGAAAGCAGACGCTTTTACGCTCTCAGGGGCCTCATGTCTGTTTCGTACTCGCTCCCTCTCACACACATTTTACACATTGCTATTTATTTTCATACCTTTTATTACCCAAACATTTCATTTGATCTCTTCAACATTTACCTCCTTACTTCATCCCACACACATATAAACAAATATACCGTTCACCCTGGATGAATGCTCCAGTCTGATTTCTCTTCTTCACTGACTCTAGCTTGTGTTTTGGGGTTTAATGGCTGTGCCAAATATATGTGTGTGTGTGTGTAGTGGAGCTGATGCAGACATGCGTATTAAGTGCGTATTAAGTGTGCCATTGAACCCGATGTGCATCTCCCCAGCGGATGCCACACTGGCTGGCATCGAATGCAGTCAGGAGATGAGATTCAAGTCTAATGAAGCAAAACGCATAATGCTGCCGAGGAAAGATGGATAGATGGGATATGGAATGAGGGAGGGGGAGGTATTGTTATCGCCTCTGTCTTTTTTTTTTTTTTTTTTTGTCTCCAGCAAATGAGATTTTTACTTGCTTAAGTAATTGAAGGTTCATATTTGTTTGTTTTGGTTATTGTTGTCAAGGTTGTAATTTGAGGTCTCTCTCTCTCTACACTAAAAAAAAAAAAAAAAAATGTATTATATAGACAGAAAAAAATATTTTATCTTAAAAAAAAATATATATATATATATATATCAGTCTCCATTGAACACAAAAGAAGATGTTTTGAAGAATGCTGACTTCCATATAAAACCTTTTTGGCATAAAACGTTCTTTAAAATTGAGTGAAAATTGATCACTGAACTTTTTTTTTCTAGTATACAAACTAAAAGTAATCTATTCGTAGGATGTTCCCAAATATTGAAAGTGTAAACACTGTGGCCTCTACTAATAAGTCGAATAAGACAAATAAGGCAAAATGATAGGAGAAAGAGTGACGTAGATGGAGGGTGGTAGACATGGAGAAGAGAATGAGGGACAGAGAGAAATAAAAGATGAAGGGTAGAGAGAATAATAAGCATATTTGTTTGGTTTAGTCTTCATGGTAGTATGTGTACAGAGGGGGCTCATTAGAATATCGTCAGATGTCTCGCCACTGTCTTGCCACTTTGATTGCAGTTGTGCATATATCTGAAACTGGTTAGAGATGATACAGGGTGATTAAAATCCTCTCTCCAGACCTCCAGTGTCCCATAATCCCACAGCAAATGGACTGTGAGGTTCCAAAGATTCTGAAGTTTAAAAAACTGATTGGTCAAAAATATATGTGTTGAGGGCCAATAACAAAACATAACCTCCAAATACATTTGTATAAACCCGCGCTCGCTCTCTTGCACACATGTGCGAGGACTGTCATTTGTTAATGCTGGACCGTTTACAAACAAGGATCCAGCTCAAATTAAAGGATTAGTTCACTTTCAAATGAAAATTAGCCCAAGCTTTACTCACCCTCAAGCCTTCCTAGGTGTATATGACTTTCTTCTTTCTGATGAACACAATCAGAAAAATATTAATAAATATCCTGACGCAGCTGAGCTTTATAATGGCAGTAAGTGTTACAAAATGAGTATAAGCTGAAGAAAGTGTCTCCATCTACATTCATCCATCATAAACATACTCCACACGGCTCCGGGAGGTTAATAAAGGCCTTCTGAAGTGAAGCGATGTGCTTGTGTAAAAAAAATCCATATTAAAAAAGTTTTGAAGTAAAATACCTAGCGTCCTAGCGTTCAACGTCCTACGCCTTCCCTATTCGACTTGACACAACGACAGTTTACACTTTCTTCCTAAGTTGAATACGGAAGGCAGTCTGGCAGAAGCTAGATATTTTACTTCATAACTTGTTAAATATGAATATTTCGCTTCAGAAGGCCTTTATTAACACTCGAGCCTTGTGGAGTACACGTTTATGATGGATGGATGTGGATGGAGACACTTTCTTCAGCTCATACTCGTTTGGTAACACTCCCATTATAAAGCTCAGATGCGTCAGGATATTTATTAATATAACTCTGATTGTGTTCATCGGAAAGAAGAAAGTCATATACACCTAAGATGGCTTGAGGGTAAGTAAAGCTTGGGCTAATTTTCATTTGAAAGTGAACTAATCCTTTAAGTACTGATTGAATGATGCCCAATAATGCTAGGCAGGAAGCTCATTAGATTTTTAAGATGTGGTATTGAGTATTAGTACTAGCCCAAACATGTTATTAAAGTGGGCAGCTCAATAGATTTTAAGACAGCCATAAATTCTGAATGCATCTGTGATGCCACAAAAAAAATAAAAAAACAATAAAAAACTTTGGCAGCTTACTGCATTTTAGAGACACGACCAAGAATTTAGAATGTTCAACCATTACGATACTAGGTCAGACTAATATACACCTTGCGACCATTACGGAAGCACTTACTCTCTCTTCCTAACTAAAACCCTTCACTAATGCTGGCTTTATCCATCATCACACACACTTTCCCTCCATAATGAGCCTGTATCTGAACCACAGCTTGAAAAATGGTGGAAGTGCACTTGTTTAATCTTTTCCATTCCTCATCTCCCTCCATTTTCAATGCATTGGAAGCGTCTGGAGTATCAGACTTGTTGATTGCTCTAAAAACCCACTGTGTAATCACTGACAGCATTAAAAATAGTGGTTCCTTTGCAGGGCTTTCCATACTTCAGAGTCTTTTGACTTTGTTCTGAATAAAAGTGTTTTTGTAATAGGCACAGTATAACAACACAAACCACTGATGCTAAATCTCTCTCTCTCTCTCTGTTTCTCTGCTTCTCTGCCTCTGCCTTTTTCTTTCTGTCCAAGCAATCTGTAAGTTTATAATTTCAGCATAGTTCATCTTTCCTCTTTGACTGTTTCCTTGGAGGAGACAGTGTCTTGGCCTTTACCTCACCAGCCCTCTGTCGCCTTTCTTCTTCTTTCTTCTGTTTTCTGCATGTCTGTCCATTTCTTTTCTTTCTGTACCTCTCTCAGTCCACTTCTTTGCTTTTCCTTGCGCTCTCTCTCTTTTTCTCTCCCCCTCTCTCTCTGGTAGGTCTAGGAGGTGTAATTGGCTGTGCTGCTGTTGGGGTTTTGTATTGAGAAGGGCTTTAATCTTTAGTTTCACTCAAAATGCAAAGTGAAGGCTGGAGGCAGTCAGGGATTTCACTCGCCTGCCTGTTTGCGTGTGTGTATGTGTGTGCGCCTGTCTCACATTCTGCTCTAACAAACTGCACAAGGTCTGAGTGTATTTTAATGCATGCTCCTAACAAACTCTACAAGGTGTTTGTGTGGCGCACTCACTCTTTATTGGGTGTGTGTGTGTCAGTTTTAGGGAAGCTATCCTGAAGCCTAAGCTGCTCGTCATTTAAAGTGATGTAACTACAGTCAAGCTACACTTTTTAAAAAGCAGTATGCTACTAATGTAAGTAGCTAACTACACTGACATTAGTCGGTCAAGTCAAACTATTTATAGTACTGTTTTACACAACTGTCATTGAACCAATGTGCTTTACAGTGAGAAAAGAGAGGGAAAAAAACTATATTTGAAATAAAAATCAGGTTGTACACACACACACACACACACACACACACACACACACACACACACACACACACACACACTTTATATACATATAATAAAACACACCACTATTCAAGTAGGTAACTCTATACATACACGGCATCACTTGAACTCTATGGAGTAAAAAATAGTTAATAACTTTAAATAAATAACGATTTTTACTCCATAGAGTTCAAGTGATGCCTTGTATGTACACCAATCAGGCATAACATAATGACCACCTTCCTAATATTGTGTTTGTCCCCCTTTTGCTGCTAAAACAGCCCTGACCCGTCAAGGCATGGACTCCACTAGACCCATGAAGGTGTGCTGTGGTATCTGGCACCAAGATGTTAGCAGCAGATCCTGTAAGTTGCGAGGTGGGACCTCCATGGATCGGACTTGTTTGTTCAGCACATCCCACAGATGCTCGATTGGATTGAGATCTGGGGAATTTGGAGGCCAAGTCAACACCTCAGACTCGTTGTTGTGCTCCTCAAACCATTCCTGAACCATTTTTGCTTTGTGGTAGGATACATTATCCTGCTGAAAGAGACCACAGCCACCAGAAAATACCGTTTACAGGAAAGGGTGTACATGGTCTGCAACAATGCTTAGGTAGGTGGTACGTGTCAAAGTAACATCCACATGGATGGCAGGACCCAAGGTTTCCGAGCAGAACATTGTCCAAAGCATCACATTGCCTCCGCCAGCTTGCCTTCTTCCCATAGTGCATCCTGGTGCCACCCGGCCATCCACGTGATGTAAAAGAAAACGTGATTCATCAGACCAGGCCACCTTCTTCCATTGCTCCGTGGTCCAGTTCTGATGCTCACGTGTCCACTGTTGGTGCTTTCACCGGTGGACAGGGGTCAGCATGGTCACCCTGACTGGTCTGCAGCTATACAGCCCCATACACAACAAACTGTGATGCACTGTGTATTCTGACACCTTTCTATCAGAACCAGCATTAACTTCTTGAGCAATTTAAGCTACATTAGCTCATCTGTTGGATCGGACCACACGAGCCAGCCTTCGCTCCCCACGTGCATCAATGAGTCTTGGCCGCCCATGACCCTGTTGCTGGTTCACCACTGTTCCTTCCTTGGACCATTTTTGATAGACACTGCAGACCGGGAACACCCCACAAGAGCTGCAGTTTTGGAGATGCTCTGACCCAGTCGTCTAGCCATCACAATTTGCCCCTTGTCAAACTCGCTCAAATCCTTATGCTTGCCCATTTTTCCTGCTTCTAACAGATCAACTTTGAGAACAAAATGTTCACTTGCTGCCTGATATATCCCACCCACTAACAGGTGGCGTGATGAAGAGAGAATCAGTGTTATTCACTTACTCACCTGTCAGTGCTCATGTTATGCCTGATCGGTGTACACTTTAAATTATTCACTGTAATATTTCACTGTAAATTACATTATTATCCCTTCACAGGATTTAACTGTGATATTTCACAATATAATACCGTATTCAGAATTTTACTGTGAAAATAATGCAAGGCGGCAGTGTTGCCAAGTCTGCGGCTTTCCCGCGGAATTAGGATACTTTTACACTGTTCCCACGGGTTGTTTTTCATGTCTGCGGGTTGAAGCGACCCAAATAACATGATATTTAGCCCCTGGAATGGAGCTTTTACCTGGGGAGCCCCGCCAAAAATGCGGATTTTACCCCCCAGAATGCGATTTTTACCGTGGGAGCCCCCCTGAAACGCGATTGGGCTAGTTTTGAGTAGCAATTGGGCGGGTTTTGTTGGGAAAACCTGGCAGCCCAGCAAGGCGGGGCAATTACAGGAAACTACTGTAAATTCCGATTTTTGCGCGCGCTGTGTTATCTGAGCTCTCGTCTTCTCCGTGGTCTCGTCCGACAGATTCAGCGGTAAGTGTTGAAATGTCAAATTTGTCAATTAAATGACTGTTTGTTTGTTTTTTTTATATGTTAGTGCGTGTAATTTAAAAGTATTAACCAAATACTGTTAGTTGCAGATTCTGTTGACATGTTGTTAGCGGTTATAAAGTTATTTAATAATGTATTATATTCTAAATTATTTGGGATAAGTTTGAGGTTAGTACGATTTTTTTCCTCTTATTCTTATTTATTTGATCAAAAAGACAGTAAAAAAGTAATTGTTAATTATTATTACAATTTTCTAATTAAATTTTATTTTAAAAAGCATTCCTGTGATGGCAAACTTGATTTTTTTTTTTTTTTTTTTTAGTCTTCAGTGTCAAATGATCTTTCAGAAATCATTCTAATATGCTAATTTAATGCTCAAGAAACATTTTTTATTATCAATGTTGGAAACAGTTGTGCTGCTTAATATTTTTGTGGGAACCACAAACCATTTTTTTCAGGACTCTTTGAATATGAAGTTTAAAAAAAACCAGCATTTGTTCGAAATATTATTTTTTTTGTAGCAATATAAATACATTTACAGTCACTTTTGATCAATTTAATGTGTCCTTGCTGAAAAATGTTAATTTCTGAATTTCTGACCCTAACTTTTCAATGGCAATGTATGGTAATATTTATGTTTAAATAATAATATTTCTTTATGAAATCACACTTGGTTATTAAATTGAATTAGAATTCAAAATTGACTTTATTTAAGTCATTAATTTGCTCATTTTTTAGTGGTTTTCCTGCCCTCTAGCTTACAACAATCTGGTAAGGCCATTTTTAGGATCAATTCCTTATAGATAAAATCAAGAGCTGTCCTGTTTCTTTCCTCTCATTGAAAATCCTGTTTTACTCTGAAATACAGATTACAGGAGTAAAATGTGAACAGCATTTCACTTTTTCATGCTGCAAAAAAAAAAAATCTCTTTATTGGAGAACTGATATATTGTCATGCTACTCATAAATGTAGTTCTAGGAGTGGTGTTGCTACTTTTAGTTCTCTTAACATTGGTGTGTGTGTGTGTGTGTGTGTGACTGATATCCCACATGAGCATCAGGATCGTTCTTGAAATCTGCAGTATTGGCACAGAGGTCATTTGTAGAGGATCAATTTCTCACATATCTGTCTGCAGTTGTTCATTAAGCTGTCTGTGCATGTGCACATCTCTTCACACTAGACAGAAATCCAAATGATGTCTTTCTGTGTTTGCTTTCTGCATTTTTGAAAATGATCTGTTTAATATATCCCTGCTTGACTGTCTTTTAAGTGTGTGTGTGTTCTTGTGTGTTAAGTCACTGATTGACAGATGAATCCCACACAAGCTCCGTGTCAGAGGAGTCTTCAGACAGACAGCGTCATGGCAACTTGCAATCGCTCGCGGCGACATGTCTGTAGATGGTCCGGGAAGGAGGGAGCGTGGAAAAGGACTGCAAAAGAAGGAGAAGGCGATGAAAGGGAAAGAACAGGGAAATAAATGAGGAGAGAGATAAACAGAGGGGTGGAAGAAAGAAGAAGGTGCAAAACCCATTCATTGTTTTTCAAACATGAGGCAGATGCATTAGGTCCAGTGTCCTTCAGAGAGAGTAAGCTATGTACACACACACACACATTTATCTAGAAGGTCATGGCCGATAAATTAATGTGTTTGTTGTGTCACTTGAGCTATTATCACTGTATTATAGCTCTCTTTTTACCCATCCAGCATCTTCATCAGCATCTGCTTTCTCTTTAATCCCTTTCTCATTGTTTCATTCCTTTTTCTTTCTCTTCTACTTTTTCTGTTAATGGACATGGTAAGAACTTGTTTTATAGTCTTCCCTTTGAGGCCAGGACTCTCATACATCAGAAATTAAGCAGCTTCTCTGTGAAGGATGACAGCAAACAGCTTAAATCATTTAAACAAAGCTGGACCGCTAAATGCTAATGAGAGACAGGAGAAACCACACAGCATAGCTTATCAGAGCTCTTACAGATATGAGCAGAGATTCTTATGAGTTATGAAAACTCTGACCACACACACACTGAAACAAGCGCTAAGTTAAAAGGCATTTTCAATGAAATGGTGCAAAATTGGGTCTGAAAAAGAGGGGGTTTCCCCTCCTTTTTTAAACAGATGGTCAGTGAAAGCAGGCACTTAACCCTGAGAATGTTGATGGTCAACCTCAGGAGGTCAAACTAAGTATTATGAGTTTTCTGCTTTGCAAGCACTGGTACAGTATTCCCTTCAAATGTATTTATAAATATAGTTATGTATTTGTTTAATTTACAGTAAATATGCTCAAACATTTAACAAAATGTGAAAGATACACATTTTTTGTGTCCAAATGAAATAATGCCCAAGTCTTTGATTCTTTAAAGCTAAATCACTAATTTAGCTACAAGTTACAAAGCTTTAGAGGTGTGAAGCATTTAGAAAAGTAAGTGAAGTGTAAGTGAAGAAATTAAGACTATTATTATTATTATTGTTGTTGTTGTTATTCTTGTCCCATTCTCCATTTTCTCCCCCTTCTGTCTCACCTTGCATGCTTGTTAATAGCGGTGTGTGTAAGCGAATGCATGTGTGTTTCTCTTCCTCTGACTGAATAAACCAGCTGATAAAGCTCTAGTTAGGGATCTCATCAGAGCAGCATTAGTTATTGTAAGAGTGGAACACTCCTCTTCAAGGAGTGAGATTCACACACACCAAACACTCTTTATGTGGTATATACCCCCAGGTGAAAAAAAAGTACACTTCCATAATGTGGAAGTGTCGTTCCACACCCGTAAGACCTTCGTTCATCTTCAGAACACAAATTAAGATATTTTTAATAAAATCCGATGGCTCAGTGAGGCCTCCACTGACAGCAAGATAATTAACACTTTCAAACGCCCAGAAAGCTACTAAAGACGTATTTAAAACAGTTAATGTGACTACAGTGGTTCAACCTTAATATTATAAAGTGACGAGAATACTTTTTGTACGCCAAAATAACGACTTTATTCAACAATTTCTAGTGATGGCCGATTTCAAAACACTGCTTCATGAAGCTTCGAAGCTTTACGAATCTTTTGTTTCGTATCAGTGGTTCGGAGCGTGTATCAAACTGCCAAAGTCACGTGAACTATTGAAATTTCAAAACACTTATGACGCCTCGTTTACTGAAATCATGTGACTAGCAGTTTGATACATGCTCCGAACCACTCATTCGAAACAAAAGATTCATACAGCTTTGAAGCTTCATGAAGCAGTGTTTTGAAACTGCCCATCACTATGCATTTAGCATTTGTTTTTGTTTTTTATTTACAAGGGAAATCCAGTATAATTTTATTTTGAGTTATAAGCAACACATCCAATGTCAAGGCTATGTTTTAAACTTTTGCATGTGCCAAATATTATTTATTCCTTATTATGAATATAATAGTCAGCAGTGTTGGGTGTAATGCATTACTAATAAATTAATTACTTTTCCCTTGAAAAAAGTAAAGTAAGGGATTACTTTTAATTTTTCTGTAATTTAATTACAGTTACTTGTGATGCAAGTGCATTCATACTGTATAGACTATAGAATAATTATTTTATAAAACAATAGTGCATTTAATGTAATCTCCCTTTAAATAGCCTACTTTGGTCAGTTCAAGAATCATTTATGGAATTTTATATTATTTATTTGAAAGAATTAAAAGAGCCATTTCATGTCTATCCTTGTATTGTTCAACTGGCTGGATGTCGAGGCTGACATGGGATTTAGAAAGTAATAAGTAATGCAACACTTTTTAGAGAGTGTAATTAGTACAATAATCTAATTACACTGTTGAAGATGTAATTAGTAGCTAGTAATTAATCACTTTTTTTTTTTTTTTTTTTTTTTTTTTTTTTTTAGAGTAACTTACCCAACACTGATAGCCAGTCAGTATACTATACGAATGCCTTGAATTAAAACGGTGCACCTAAAGATGAAAGAAAAAATGACAAAGAATGCTTTCTCTCTAAAGTTTTGCGCATGAGTTTGTGTGTTTGTTAGAACTAAACTTTATGAACAATGGGCTACTAAAAAGATCACAACACTGGAGCTCATGAACATCATGTGGTTCATTTTATATGTAGATTCCTTTTTGAAGCCCAGTCTACAGTATCAGAGGACAGTTGGCTTTAGTTTAGCTTTGATTTAGTACATTCTGGATCAAGCACGAGTCTGATACCGGGGGAGTCTACGGGGGGTTCTGATGTTTCTGCATCGGTTTGCGGAACTGCAGGAAGTGGAAAAGGCTAGCCGTCCCTGCAGTGCAGTTGAGTTGATTGGGTTTGATTTTGAGCTGTGTTCTGCAGAGCCAGCGTTGTTTAACACACTGCAGAGACGTAGCCGTCTTTAATCTCTCCTGATGCTGCACAAAAATAAAGCACAGTTTTAACGGTTTAATGAAATATGTTGGGTTTGGCCTAATGGTCTATATGTAGCGTAAGCACTTTGTGCAGATGTGTGCACTCTGGTGTCAGAAATTAACGCTATTAAGGGCCAATATTTATCCCTCTGGGTTTGAATTTCAAGGTCTTTTCTTCCCTCTTTATAAGGGTTGTTTTTTTTTTTTTTTTCCTGGACCAGAAAAATACGTTCCACACCAGTCGCTAAAATTTTGTTTGGCTTTTTATAGTTGTGACTAGCATTCTAATATGCTTCTACTATCTATAAACTCTTTTTACTCACATTTTGTTGTGACATTAAATTGATGAATTGAATCCTATACAGCCCTCCTTGTTATTCTTGGGGCATTTTGATGAGCGAATAAAGTTGTGTGTAAGGGACATTTTAGGTTTAGGATGCTGAACACAGCTCATGCCTGGAAAGGTTGTGAGTTCTGTAAAATGTCCTTCATTTACTGTTCTTTTCGTTTTCTCAAAGGAGCTGAACCATTGGTGGGACATGGGTATGTGTGTTTGTGTGTATATTAGTGTATGTGTATCTACTGTTTTATTCATTCACCTTGCGCTCCTTTCTACAGCATTTGGATCAAAATCCAAATGTGATGCATGCTTTCATTACGAGACTGACGTCACGATATGCTGTTTATTAATATAAGCAAAAAGCATGATTTTTTTTTTTTATTATATAAAAATGTTTTGGCCTTTAAATTGTTAGTTTTATAACAAAATCCAATCAATGCATATAATTTTGATGCTCTTTAATGTGATGTGCATGTGAAGTGACAGCATGGAGTGCAAGCAAACCAATCATCTCCGCTTCTTTAATCTTTACTGCTAGTTATGGCACAAAAAACATTTGAAGGTATGTTGAAAGATACATTATACCTTACTGAAATGTATCATCTCTCATATAATCAGCTTTTTGACCATGGAAAGATATCAATAAAACAGCTTGTAAATAATATGATGTTACCTCAGGAAAGTCATTCAATATACATAGTTTGTTAGACCGCTAGAGAAAAAGGGCTTTAGAGAGGAGCATATCGCAAGATATGTGCAGAATTTTATAAATTCTTTGTATTTTTACTTAAAGGATTAGTTCACTTTCAAATGAAAATTAGCCCAAGCTTTACTCATCCTCGAGCCATCTTAGGTGTATATGACTTTCTTCTTTCTGATGAACAAAATCGGAGAAATATTAATAAATATCCTGACGCATCTGAGCTTTATAATGGCAACAAGTGGGACCAATGAGTATGAGCTGAAGAAAGTGCTTCCATCCATCATAAACATACTCCACACGGCTCTGGGGGGGTTAATAAAGGCCTTCTGAAGCGAAGCGATGCATTTATGTAAAAAAAAAAAAAATCCATATTTAACAAGTTATGAAGTAAAATATGTAGCTTCCATATTCCAGACCGCCTTCCGTATTCTACTTACGAAGAAAGTGTAAACTGGCGTCACATCAAGTTTTTTCCGTAAGTTGAATAGGGAAGGCGTAGGATGTAGCGTAAGCGTTTTGAACTGTGAGAGTTTTACACTTTCTTCGTAAGCTGAATATGGAAGGCGGTCTGGGGGAAGCTAGATATTTTACATCATAACTTGTTAAATATGGATTTTTTTTTTTTTTTTTTTTGTTGACATAAATGCATCACTTCGCTTTAGAAGGCCTTTATTAACCCCCCGGAGCCGTGTGGAGTATGTTTATGATGGATGGATGTGGATGGAGACCCTTTCTTCAGCTTTATACTCATTGATACCACTCACTGCCATTATAAAGCTTGGATGCGTCAGGATATTTATTAATATTTCATCAGAAGAAGAAAGTCATATACACCTAGGATGGCTTGAAGGTGAGTAAAGCTTGGGCTAATTTTCATTTGAAAGTGAACTAATCCTTTAACCTGTTATTGATGTCTTAATTTAATGTGTTGTATGTCTTAATTCTGTGAAAAATGTCTGAAAATTTTGATTTTTTTAAAGCAAAGATCTATTCAATTGATCAAAAGTGACAGTGAAGATATTTATAATGTTGTAAATCTTTCTATTTGAAATAAATGCTGTGCTTTTGAACTTCATATTCATCAAAGAATCCAGAAAAGCACAACACAACTGTTTTCAACTTTGATAATAATAATAAATGTTTCTTGAGCATCAAATCATCATATTAGAATGATTTCTGAAGGATCATGTGACACTGAAGACTGGAGTAATGATGCTGAAAATTCAGCTTTACCATCACAGGAATAAATTATATTTTAAAATATATTAAAATATAAAATGGTTATTTTAAATTGTAATAATACTTCAAAATATTAATATTTTTTACTGTATTTTTGAACAAAAAGAAAAATGCAGCCTTGGTGAGCATAAGAGACTTGTATCTAACAATCATGTATCTAACAATTGTTTAGAGCAGAAACATAAAATTCCTTTCTGGGTTAAAACGACTCAAAATGATGGAGCAGGTCTTGTGTTTTTTTTTTTTTTTTAAAGCAGGCAGTGCTCTTCAACTTCCACAGATGAGAATAACAACACTAATCCTTGTGACTGTCTGCTCCAGGCTGAATAGATCTACAGCCGATGACATACAGTAGAGCTTTTCTGTGCTGAGATTTGGCTTCTCTGTAATAAGATTGCTCTTTCCCAGTCCAAGCAGCCAGCCAATGGGTTCTGGCTGAAAGAGTTTTCGATGTGAAAGGAAACAAGCTTGTAATGGTCCAGGGTTTAATGCCGCTGAGAGGACTCAGATCGCTTACTCAGCAGAGTTCCAGGTGTGCCGTGAACTTTTTACATGTTATTTATTCTCGTTTCGCCGGTCTCCTCCGGTTTGGTTCGGCTTGGGTGTGTTTACTGTGATTTACAGTGTTACAGGTTGCAAATATGTATATAAATCACTCTTTAAAGTAAAAGATGGGACAAATTTACATAGACCCCTCAAATTAAGCCAGCTGGGTCTTGTTTCTGGTAAAGTGAGCAATGAGTGGTCTTGTTTGCTCCTATTCCACCCTGTATAGGTGGAGTCTCAATTTTAGTAACGAGACATAAGGATTTCACATTAGGACACCTAACAAGGACAAAAACTGCTGAAAATGCACATCTCCATTTCTTTTGCATTGTTTAAGTTACATGTTTGTACTAAAGCTTCACTAACCATATAGTAATATGACGCTGATTGACACGGTGATGCACTTTAATGCTGTTTCAGAGGGTGAAGCTGTTTTCACATGGGCATTAGCTGTATGTGAGCATCCGTTTTTATAAGTATGTATCCACAATTACAACTCCCCCTATGGCTAGACCTCTGTCGGGGGTCTAATTTTCCCAGAGTGCTTTGCTACTCTCTGTGGTCTCTGTTAATATTGATGTGTAAAAATAGCCATGGCAGTGGGCTGATGATATTTGCCCACCTAGCGTGCCATAATAACAGGCTGTGTTTGCTCTGCGCTACCAACCGCAGGACACGGATGGGAGGAGAAAAAAAAGTCTGAAAAAAGGATATTACAGGGAGAAGCATTTTGTAAGAGCCTCCACCCCGTTCACCCCACTATGTAAATATAGAAGAAGAAGAGAGAGATGATTAGATGAGAAAATGAGAGAGAGGGAGATCGACAGACGGAGGTCTGGGCCGAGGGAGTCAGACTCAACCACGAATGGAGTCCAGAGGATAGAGAGAATTGGATTGTGATCTGGTGGAGGAGAAAATAAGCAGAGAAAAAGAGGGATATGAATCCTCAAGGACCGATGTAGAACTTTATGAGAACGGATAGATGCATCACAGCTCAGGAAAGACAAAGAATCAAGAAAAATGGTGGAGAGAGACGAGTGAGAGGCAGAAAACGGCTCGTGTTAATCTCTAGTGTTTTTATAGAACGTCATTAAGACCAATTAGTCAGCTAGTCATTCAGGGAACCCACTGATTATTCGATTTGGAAAATATGTAGTTTTGCAGACCCAGATGTTCAGTGTGTGCGTATTGTAGGCTATTTTCAGTTGCATATTAGTTATTGAGGTACTGCATAGGAAAATGGTTTATTCTTTAGCTACATATGGTGTGACAAAAAAGGAAGGAGGAAAATAGAAAAAAAAAAGCGAGGGAGGGAGAAGGTGAAAGTAAAAAAAGAAAATGGAAAGTGATGGAGTCCTTCAGGGCCGTGGGGTTATACTGAGACAGCAGCTGTTTGTACTGTAAATCTGTGAGTCTGCCTTTCAGATACTCAAGGACAAGATTTAGCAACTGGAAAAGAATACCTTGCCAGACTTTAACAGTAATATGTTAAATGTTTCATTATAGTTATGATGAGTAAACAGTGAAGCCATTGTTTGTATATGTATGTTGCAATCACATCTTTGGAAACAAACAGATGGGGGAAGGTAGATATGTCTATTAAAAAGATTGCTTTATTTTTGTGTTTGCTGGACAAGTAGTTTTATAAATATGTTCTTTTCTGTTAAGTAGAGTTCAGTAGTTGTTTTAAATTAAGTATTTGCCTTTCTGAATAAGGTATTTTGCTTCAGGCACATATGTAAATAGATACACTACTGGTCAAAAGTTTGGAAACATTACTATTTTTAATGTTTTTGAACGAAGTCTCTTATGCTCATTAAGGCTGCATTTATTTCATAATAAATACAGAAAAAAAACATAATATTGTGAAATATTATTACAATTTAAAATTATGGTTTTCTATTTTAATATACTTTAAAATATAATTTATTTCTGTGATGCAAAGCTGAATTTTCAGCATCATTACTCTAGTCTTCAGTGTCACGTCTTCAGTGTCAGTGTCATGATCCTTCAGCGATCATTCAGAATCCTGAAAAAGTATCACAAGTTATAAAATAATAATAAGCAGCACAACTGTTTCCAACATTGATAATAAATCAGCATATGATTTCTGAAGGATCATGTGACACTGAAGACTGGAGTAATGATGCTGACAATTCAGCTTTGCATCACAGAAAGCTCTATTAAAGTGATGTTAGAAGTCTGAATTTCAGGAACTATTACCCATACTTACCATGTCATTGCAAATGGCCTGTTCAGCTTAAGCTGAGCCATTTGCTGTGTATGTTGTTAGCTTTCATTTAAATAACCTCCTCTGCTTGGCAGATCAAGTTGAAGCTTTAGTGTCAGCTAGTCCTCAGAGAGAGCATGATTGTATTTTTCTAGGCTCATATTTATTTCATTTTCATCACTGAAATTTTCCTTCTCTAATACGACAGTTTCTGCTTCAGGATTCACGTAAGTCTACCTCAAATCAAACAATCTGATTGTATAAGAGAACAAGATCTTTTACTACTTTGTATAGCATTTCTGTAAACTGCTAATATCAAATAGGCATAGATTTAATCAGTTGGAGATATGTTTTGAGTTTGTCCATTGAACCCATTTTCAATTCTTGACTACATTTTTTTCAGGACCATGGACAACTTAAATGTGAATTGAGACCTAAACCAGTCTCTGACGCAGTTACTGAGGTGCTCCATTACACCCAAAGGATAGTTATCTTTAGCTTTGTCTTGTTTACTCATGGCTTTACACTGCTTTTCTTCTGTTTTTGGAACCCTGTTGAGAATACAGCTGCTTAATGCATTTGAAATACTGGTATTGAGTGACAAATTCATGTGAATGCACTGATGACCCCATTACATTGTCAATACTGACACATTATCTGCTTTCTAAATTCAAAGGAACCCAACATACTGTTAGTTGCTTCCTACACGCTCAGCATGGGATATCTGTGTGCAAGTTCACTTTACAAAGTTCTGCAACACTTGACTAGTGCAGTTATAGAGTTTATATTGTACATGTGTGTATTTTAAATTTATTTGGAATAGACCCTTTTCACATGTCCGTGTTTCACGAAGCGGAAGTCGTTATAGTTGGGTAAAAGTCTATGGCGGTGAATGAGAGAATACATTAAATATATATTTTTGTGTCCACATTTTCTCAAATAGCAAAAGAAAAACTCAGCAACAATGTTTTTACAACTTACAAAATAAGGAAAAAAAATAGAGAGATCGATAACGGCAGTCAGAAGAGGGAAAGGTGTCAACTTTACTGTCACTCTCAGCCACTGTATTAGAAACACCCTCACGGCAGTGTTTACTAGTTTTTTTTTTTTGTAATTTGATGAAAAGGTAATACAATACTAAGTATAGTTTTATAAATGTATATACGTTTTAAAAAAAAAAAGAAAATATAAAAAACTTTGCAAGATTTACGATGCTGGTGACCGTTAAAACG
Source organism: Ctenopharyngodon idella (assembly GCF_019924925.1). Classification (NCBI taxonomy): domain Eukaryota; kingdom Metazoa; phylum Chordata; class Actinopteri; order Cypriniformes; family Xenocyprididae; genus Ctenopharyngodon; species Ctenopharyngodon idella. The sequence goes on from NC_067222.1 coordinate 24,017,400, forward strand.
CGTCATCACAGTCTGTGAAAAGGGTAAAAAATCTTACTGACCCAAACTTTTGAATGGTAGTGTAAATGGTTATTTATTATTATACTGAAATTAACCATCTGTCATAACTCTAAATACAGTTATTGTTCCAATGTTTAATCAATTGTATTTTAGTTTGAATATTTTATTCTAACGTCTTGTTTTCTTCCACCATCATATATTTATTTTAGCCAAACATCTTGGCTTACTCAGGTGATGATGACTGATAGGTATATTTCCCTCTCTACTTCCTGTGAAGTGAGATTATATATATGTACTTTTTGCTACCCTTACTGAATACACTAGTCTCCGATTTGGAATTCCACTCAACATGGTTGAAGTCCAGTTTACAGTCACTAACAGCCAATTGGAGGATTGAGCTAAGATGTGATTCGCTTCATTTCTCCATCCCGTTCCGCCACGAATCATTTCCTCTCCTTCCTATACTTTTCCTATTGATAAAAGTGGCTAAAGGACCGAAAACATTAGGGTGTTTATCGGTGTGCCGATACTCACCAACCTCCTGAAGAGTGTGTGTTAATGCTCCGCAGCTGTCTTAAGTTGCATCGCTCAGCTTGACGCTATAAGGTGGAAGAACCCTATTCGCGTAAGTGCAAAACTACAATGTGTGTCCATTCTGTGATAAACAATACCTTACGTATGAATGGTTTTGGATATCCTGCAGGGCTATTAAACTCAGGCTTGGCACTGTAAAAAGTGCTGAGAGAATGTGACGCAAAAAAAAAAAAAACACGCGTGCTGTTGCAGGGTTTCTCAGACTGTGTTGCCCATGGTGACAGTGCTGGACAGTCTCTGTGGTTCCCTGTGGTTGAAGGTCGATGCTGTAGCGTCCAGGGCTAAAAGCTGCTCGGCCAGTCCCTCACATGCTAATAGAATTAGCGTGCCATCTGCTAGCGAGCAGCGTGCCAGCCTGGACCCCTGCTAATTATGATATAATATCAGGAGCAAGCGGCAGATGACTTTTTAGGGGCTTCAGAACTGCGAGCAATTAAAAAAAGAGGTATTGAGAGATTGAAAAGAATAGGAAAGATGAAAAAGGGGGTGGAAAGAAAGTTTAAAGATGAGCTGTGGACGAATATGTTGTGTTAAAAAAGAAGCTGATGTTTTGAACAGTAGATTTCCGATTTGAGGGAGAATGGGAGAAAAGGAAGGATATTAACTTAAAAGAAACCTCAGAACGGATGGGGAAATGTGCCAGTGTTCCCTAAGCTGATAATACTCAATGTCTTTTAAACATATCTTCCTTAAGTCTGGCTTAACCATGTTGCCAGGTGATGATGGTTTAAAATGGCAGTGTGACAGCAGTCTAACAATGACAGTGTTTTAAAAACGCAGGCCTGCAGCCTCACTACTTGGCACACATGCGCTTAAAGCGGCTATTCATGTTTATCTATGCTTGAGGCAGGAGAACAGTTTACACTGTAGGTCCAGAGGAAGAGATGAGCAAAAGGAACAGATGACAGAAGCAGAGAAGAAAGAAGCCAGCAGCAAATCAGAGGGTTTTGGGCCTTAGTCATCTCGTAACAGGCTGCAACAGTCCAAATAGTGGGCCTATGCCATGAAAGCAGAAAGAGAGACAATTAGCTGTGGACGTTGATGGTTGTTGAATGCGATTCATTCTCTCCATGGGAGGAAATAAAGGATTAGTTCATCCAAAAATGAAAGTTGTCGTCAATATTTTTTTTTTTTTTTCTTTGTTAGGCCGAATGTCTTAGCAGATCTTTTCCATACTGCAAAAGTGAATAGTGACTTTTACTGTCAGGAGTTGGAACAACATGAGGGTGAGTAAATGTTTTTCAATTTCCATATATAAATCACATTTTCCTTTTAATTGATTTATAGGGGTGCAAAGTGTAACCTTACTAGCTAATTTCATTGACTTGATGCAGTGCTTTGTGACAAAATGCATAAGCTTTAATGCATTTCATACGCAGAAATTCAAAATCCGGAAGTTTGGGACATTTTGTGCACATAAGAGTTAATGGATTTTTTATTTTGTGGGTAGCAGAAAACCTTTTGTGAACAAAATGCACCCAGCAATTCAGAAAAACTATTTCATCAAACCCTCAACCTTTGAATGAGATATGTATTTTGCCCACAAAATGGGTTTTGTGGATTACAAAATGCTTTTTTCACCAAAATGTTTTGCGCACATTCCTTTGAATGATTCAGCATGTCACAAAATGCTTTTAGTACAATGACATTATCTGCTTTCTGATTCACAGAAACCCTTAAATTTAGTAATAAATGAGTGATGCAGTTTTTAATATAATGTGTTTCATGAATAAAATACATCTATTTCATGATTTTGTGCAAAATAATTAATTTTATCTGAAGAATGAAGTGCTGTCTTTACATGTCTGTACATTTCGTGTCATGAAATTCATTCAGTATATGTGATTATCAGCTGTTGTTTTTTACTATTACTGTGCTAAATCTGTGTTGTTGTTTTTTTTGTTGTTTTTTTTTAATAATGTTGTTCTTGACATGAAAATAGCCATAGATGCTGATATGGCAATAAAAATAAACAAACATTTAGTATATGTTATTAGTCAGCTTATATTTGGCTCCCCATAAGAACCAATTTATGTATGTTTTTTGGTTAATAGAACTAAAACTGGTTACAGCAGTTTTAGTTGTACTGACCAAAAATCCATAAAATGAATATTTCACTTTTACTATAAGGAGCTTCTGCTTTCTGGAAGATGTCGGTCACAAAGGTGTTATGCAACATAGCTAACTGTATGATATATTACATAATAAAATGTCACTGCACACACTTTGTTCACTTTCTTAGAATAACTCTTTAGTGCACACCATGGCTTTAATATCAATTTTGTATAAAATTGTGATCTAAAGCATGACCTTTTCTCCACATCTTTGTCTAGACTTCTGTACGACTCTACTCACCAGTGAACCCTGAGAGACTGAGATAAAGCTCTCTAGCCAGGGACTGATAGAGTCTGGTAATAAAATCTTCCTCTTTAATGCCTACATCTTACATGTTTGCTTTCTCAGATGCTCATTTTCCTCATTTCCTGCTTTATGCATTTGCCTGTGTCTCATCCCAGCGAGCTTTGTATCCGGCGAGGTGACCTTGCAGCGGCCCGGCGGAGAGCTCTGAAGTGTTCCTCGTTAGATGAGAGTGCTGTCTGTCTCTTTGTGTTTTCGGTTGAAAATGATGCCATTACGCCTGTTCGCCACCTCTCTCTGTCACCCTAACGAAGCTTGGGCCGCTGCGTCGCTCACGCTGGCACGACAGGTGTGCGGCTGCTGCTCGCGTCGGCAGTGACTGAAGACTCTCGCCTCGCTGCGGGTCCCGTATCTTTCTTCAGACTCAGCGTGCGAACTGCTTTTTTTATGGGCCCATGTGTCATATTCTCCTCTAAACAAGGTAAGAATGTAGATAAGTTATGTAGGGAATGTTTTAGTTTACTACATGGATTTAGGCATGTTGTCCAAGTCAATACTTGGAGGCTTGTCATGTCATTAAACTTCATCCGAAGTGTTGTTACTTTATGTGCACGGTGCACTTCAGGTAAGTGAAAGTGAGTTTAGTAGACTTTAAAGCATGACGAATTTCAAAAGAAAATGAAGACCTTGTTGAAGGACTCTGTCTGTCTGCTAACTTTCTAATCCAATTTACTGTGACGTTTGTGATTCCAGTTCTGTGTTGTGCTGTAAGTGTATTAAAACGCTGCCGTCTGACTGCAGGTACTTCATGATTAGACTACGGTGAATAAGATTGAAGTCGAAAATAAAACACAGTCCCGGCGGAACCGATCGTGTAAGTGCCGCCGTGCTTTTTTCCAGCTGACCGTTTGAGTTGATTCGACTATTCCCCTTGAGGTAAAAGGCCCGTCTGCTGGCATCCGAGGCCTTAGCTGTCTGTCAGATGCCTGTCTGTAATTTGTGATTACAGCACAAGCGAAGGAGGTGGCAGAGATTAATTCAATCCAACCCACGAATCTGATTGCCTGCATTTGCATATTAATGAGAAAATCTCCCAAATGTTTTTTTTTTTTTTTTTCAGTGTCCTCTCTTTAACTTCGGCAGGTGCTGAGGCAGAAGATGAGGCAGAAGACTGATTTTAAAAATGAGAGGAAAAAAAAAAGATATTTACAGCATTTGCGTCTGGCGATCTGAGGTCAGTGTCTGCTTGCGCATGGATTTGCATAAATCTGCATGTGGAATGAGAGGAGACACGCTAGCCGATTCCTATTGGATTCCCTTCTTCATTTAGTCCCTTTTAAGAATGAGAGCGGGGTGAGAGAGAGAGAGAGCTCTGGGAGGGGAGCGCATGGAACCCCTCCTGAGCAGATACACATGTAATTGTGCGTTCAAATGGGTGTAAATAAAAGCAAAGCTGAGAGGTAAATACAGACTCTCTCTCTAATATGCCATCTGTTGTCTGTGGGAGCTTGCAGAAAAATCGAGCTTCTGTTGGCTGTGTGGGAATGCTGCCGTTGGTCTCCTCTCTATTCCCTCTCTCATTTTCCCCACATGCTTTGCCTCTTTTTACAGGCGTGCGCATTCAGAAGGGGAAGACCGGACAGTTGTAACAAATTAGCTCTTACATACCAAATTGGTATGTAAACAGTAGTGAATCCAATAGCCAGTGATGGGAATAACGGCGTTATAAATAAACAGCGTTACTTTTTAAGTAGTAACTAGTAATCAAACGAATTAATCCCCCCCCCCCCCCCCCCCCCGTTACAATGCCGTTACCGTTACTGACATTAAAATGAATCAGTGTCAGCTGCAAAGATGAAGTTGACATAACTTACTCTCATCATCTCCGCATGTGGACGCGCTTAGAGAGAGAATGCACAATTCATTCGCATTACATAATCAGAGAGTAGCCTTTTTCTTTTCGTTTTGAATTATTTTGTTTAAAAGTAGACATTTCAAGCTTTCTGTAGATATATTTATCATGTCTGCGAGGCAAGCAGACTATACGCTGAGTTTCAGTTCATTTAGCCTATAAGACACGCTCCAGTTCACGTGCAAGTGATCGCGCCGGCGCCTCCATGTCATGATTATATTGTCAGCTATATTTGCTGCTTATTTATTTATTAATCCAGGCAATTGGTTGATTAAACAATGATTAAAATTAAGATACAATTTTTACAAAACGAAGTTCAGTTAAGGCTTTCTACAAATCAAAACTTCTTTAATGGCTACCACATATAGTGCAGTACAGAGAAATTTCATGTCGTGAGCAAGAGCGGATCATGTCACAAGTCGGATCAAGCATCATTTATTTTTTAGACTTGGCCATAACTGGCCATTATTTGGCCAGTTGTGGTCTGTGCAATGAATATGAAAAGTTCTAAACCATCTATTGTGTTTTATTGTTCCATGTATAGTAATGATAATATTTACAATAATATATTGAATTTGATAGATGTCTCTCACATTGTCCCACATTGTTTTATAATAATATTTAGGGTCCATTTCACTCATTTAACATATTTAATATTGGGGGCATCCAAGTTATTTGACATATTTGAGAAAAAAAAAGTAACGCAATAGTTACTTTCCCTGGTAATTAGTTACTCTTATAATGATGTAACTCATTTGTTACTATTTGTGAGAAGTAACTAGTAACTATAACTAATTACTTTTTTAAAGTAACGTGCCCAACACTGCCAATAGCTAACATGAACTAAAAATGAGTAACAATTTTATTACTCTTGATTAATGTTCATTTCAAAATATACAACCATGGGGTCAATAAGTTATTAATGTTTCAGAAATTAGTCTTTTATGCAAAAATACAATACAAACAGTAATATTGTGAAATAATGTAAAATAATTGTTTTCTATTCTAATATATTTTAAAATGTAATTTTAAAATATATTATGGTAAAGCTGAATTTTCAGCATCATTAATCCAGTCTTCAGTAGGTGCGTTTACATGGAGCATTGTAATCAGTTTAAAAGTCCAAACCGAATGAAAATGCTCCATATAAACACCTCAATAGGAATAAAAATGCCCAAACCGATTGAAATTGTAATTGGTTTGAGAGGGGTGGGATAAACCGAACAAAATAAAAAAAGGCTGCCATGTAAACGCGTTAAACCGATTACTTTGCATCTACGTCATTACATCAAGAGGCAGAATGCACAATGGCGGCGGCAAAATCAAACTGGAGTAAAACTGAAACAACACAGTTAATAAATACAGTGAAGAAGCTCAGTTTATCATTACTACGGACCTTCATCCACACGCTTCTGCTTTTCGGAGGAAGGAGGGGTAGTATTGAGATGCTCCGAGATGCACAGCCACCAAACAGGTAAGCTTCCTGCGCCCGTCTTTTCCTCAGTCCTTCCAGCAGTAATATGCTACAAATCCACGCTGTTGCTTGATTGAGAGCAACACTTTACCTAAAAATAGTGCGCATAAGAAATAATGGAACTCCATGGCTGCTTTCCACTCCAGTTTTAGACATGCACTCGCAAACTTCCCTAAGCACTTCCCCTCGGGGGAATCCCTGCCACCATTTTGAAGTGTGTTCCACTTCGTGAAGCGGACGAGGGAAGTTTATATGGACAGACCCTTGCTCCAGGTGCGGATTAACGCACAGGCTTGCCTAGGCTGCAGCCTAGGGGCCCCACGTGTGCAGGGGCCCCGGATTGGCCAGACTATTTTTTTATTATTATTATTTTACATTTTCTTAAGCGCGAACAAAAAAAGACCCTCATTGGCCCATAAGAAAATAAATAAGCAGGCGATTGGATAGATGTGACATTTGGGTCAAATCTGTTCAATCAGCTGCTGATCAAATCATGTCAATCATTTTCTTTTACGTCACTGCTATTGCTAGACGGCATTGCGGCAAAATGTCCGAAAGAAATTACGATAGTGGAGCACAAAAAACAGAAAATACAAAGGTTAAAAGAATGACGTGAACAAGATATACTGAAAAAAAATCCCAAAATTGGATTGATACTTCAAGGCATTGGATACATCAAGACAGAAGTGGCGGAGTTCGTGAGGGAGAGATCGTTAATCCAAACATTCGCCTATGATTCATCGACCTCAAATAGGGCTTATCACTTGAAACATGTAAGTAGTAGCAACTTTACAAGTCCGCTAATGTTAGCCTAATCCTAGATAAATGTCCGCTATTATTAGGTGCATATCCAAGTGTTTGTGTGGAGAGCGTGGAATGACAAAAAAGTGTACATGTAAACGTGGCTAGTGTCACATGATCCTTCAGAAATCATTCTAATATCAGTTGAAAAGAGTTGTGCTGCTTAAAATCTTTGTGGAAACAAAATAGAAAGTTCAATTTATTAATTTGAAATTGAAATCTTTTGTAACGTTATAAATTAAGTATTCATTTCTAATAAAAAACATAAACAAAAAACCCTTACTGACCCCAAACTTTTGAATGGTAGTGCATATTAATATATTTAACATTACAAGTTGTATAAATTAACATCAATATATTACAAGCAAACATGAATTAGCAATGAACAACTAGTATATTTTTAAAATTAACATTAACTTTGATTAATAATGATGATAATTATTGTATAATCTATATATTTTAATACATTTTTCTCGCTTTGCATCTCAGATTTTTTTCACTTAGCTTGTTGCAATGCATTCTGGGATGCTACGATGCTGACTTAATTTGTTAAGAATTGTAGTATCTTTGGAGTCAGCTTACAGTATTTAAAGGGATAGTTCACCCAAAAATGAAAATTATTCCATGATTTACTCACCCTCAAGCCATCCTAGGTGTATATGACTATCTTCTTTCAGACGAACACAATCCGAGAAATATTTAAAAATATCCTTAGTCCTCCAAGGTTTATAATGGTTGTGAGTGGCAGCCCAAATCCTGAAGATAAAAAATTGCATCCATCCATAAAAAAAAATGAATCCATATGACTCCAGGGGGTTAATAAAGGCCTTCTGAAGTGAATCGATGCGTTTGTGTAAGACAAGTATCCTTATTTAAAACTTTATATAGTAAAATAACAAGCTTCCGGCGAGACAGCCTAACAACATTCAACGTACGTCCAAAAAGCGTTAACTTCCACGACGTAGTACACAATGACATGACGTACCACACATTGGAAGCTCGTTATTTTACTTTATAAAGTTACAAAGAGGACTAAGGATATTTTTTAAATATATCTCCGATTGTGTTTGTCTGAAAGAAGATAGTCATATACACCTAGGATGGCTTGAGGGTGAGTAAATCATGGAATAATTTTCATTTTTGGGTGAACTAACCCTTTAAGTTGCCTGTGATACCTTAAAATGCTGCCTATGTAGGAAGTTCACTTGGTTTTTGGACAGTGAGATTTTCCTTCAAGTCTAACACGTATATGCTATGTATCGAATAATCCGCTGATTGAAATGTTACCAGTTCTCTTATTTAACATTCATTAACAGGATCGCAAATCAAGTGAATCAAATCTTCATAAACATCAAATCTTCATAAACATATGAAGTTTGTCTTTAATACCTATTATTTTTATTATTATTTATTTATTTTTTTAATTTTTTTTTTTGCGACTTCTACTGTCACTTACAATATTTATTGTACAATATTTTAGCCCATTTCCAATTGGTTAAACTGGTGATGTTACAACACTCCCTGAAATCTCCTTGTACAGCACTGGTATTTAAAGTAACTCTATTCAATTGCATGTTCCACATTCTCAGGTCATGTGGTGTTGAAGCTCTAGCAGGTGGTTTTTATGTCCAGACACATTCGGCAGTCATGCGACACCTTTCCGATTGTGTCTTGTCATTCCACTCTCGCTTCTGCTGTGTGTTATGACTTTAAACGGCAGCGTCTCATGGGCCGTTGCCTTGTGGCGGTGCTCGCTTGCCACGCTGTTTTACGAGCGCCAATGTCAGGCCGTTAAGCGGGCACGCTCTTTTGTAAAGGTTGTCTGCCTCTTAAATGCTGTCGACTTTATTGATGTGCCTCTCTCCCCCTCTTTCCCTCTCTCTCTCTCCTCGTCTTCGCACAGAAATATGCTGGATGGCCCTGGTTTAAATTCAATTCTTCAACACAAGCCGTTTATTAAGGAGCGAGGGCAGGCTGAGAGTGGAGACTGAGGCGGGGTGAGATGATAAAGCAAATTAATGTCCTCCGTTCTCTGCTAAACACACACACACACACGCACACATAGCGATGCTATTTAGCGAGCTTGGGGGGAGAGTCAGTGGTTGTAAACAGGACTAGCGGCGTGAGTGGGAACACAAATCACTGCGTATGTCTGCCTGTACGCTCTGCCCGAAAACACTGCCGAGGACATGGAGTGAAACGGGCTGTCAATCTTCCCTGCCGAGCGGGGAATTAGAGCGGTGCCCTCTCCACTGCTTAACCTTGTGCTGTTGGGCTTATCAGGGAGAAAGGCCTTTATGCCGCTGACACCAAGACAAATAACACATCACTTCATGCTAACCATAAAATATCTCGTCAATTATGCTAACAACAAACCGTCAAGGCTGGAATAGCCTATTACTTTAACTCTCGTAATATATGAGGTCACACTTTATATTACTGGGTTCATGGTACTGTGTTTGTACAGAAATGTTGTTGAAATTACACACTGATGTCATTTAGTTATGACAAACAACATTACTAAAATTACTACAGTAATGACATCCATGTCTAATCAACTCTGTAAAGTGTTATCTATGACGGTTGATATTCATTATGAAATGCTAGAAGTGTCACATGTTGTGTTGTATATAGTATGGACAAATATACCGGCCAGCACGACATTCATTTGAAACAATAGTGGGGTCCACTAAAGTAAATGTTTAAGATATTGCACTGTGTGTGAAAAATGTATTTTCACTAGTATTTTAAAAGCCTGTTTACACCAAGAACGATAACTATATTGATAATTATATTGGTGTCCACATCAGCGGATAATAACATTGTTTATTCTAATTGCGTGCTGCAGTTTTGTCGTCTGCCGCTTTAAATGCACGAGCTCTTTAAAGGGTTAGTTCACCTAAAAATGAAAATTCTGTCATTAATTACTCACCCTCATGTCGTTCCACACCCGTAAGACCTTCATTCATCTTCAGAACACAAATTAAGATATTTTTGATCAAATCCGATGGCTCAGTGAGGCCTCCATTGACAGCAAGTTAATTTACACTTTCAGATGCCCAGAAAGCTACTAAAGACATATTTAAAACAGTTCATGTGACTACAGTGGTTCAACCTTAATGTTATGAAGTGACGAGAATACTTTTTGTGCACCAAAAAAGAAAAAATAATAACGACTTCATTCAACAATATTTAGTGATAGGCGATTTCAAAACACTGCTTCATGAAGCTTTGAAGCTTTACGAATCTTTTGTTTCAAATCAGTGGTTCGGAGCGCGTATCAAACTGCCAAAGTCAGGTGATTTCAGTAAACGAGGCTTCATTACATCATAAGTGTTTCAAAATTGTAATGTTTCACCACTGGGGGGTGTGACTTTGGCAGTTTGATGCTCGCTCCGAACCACTGATTCGAAACCTGGTATTAAGATTTGTTTTGGTCGATTGTATCACAAGTGGACGACTCTAAATACAGGTGTAAATGGGGTCTAAAACGTTTTGAGCTTGTTCACTTTCGACCACTTCCAGAGGTAGTCGAAAACACATTCGACCAGATTGCTTTCGTAGTGTAAATGTTCACGTGATCGAATGTGTTTGAACAGTCATTAAAGACCGCCTACTCTCCACCTACTGACCTAACCTGTAAACATCATGGGTAGCTAGATGGGATTTAAACTTTGTTGGCAGAAGAACCAAGTTTGGTTTGAAGACAAAAAAACGTACCAAGCACAATGTTCCCTCACCATTTCTGATTTCTAACAGGCACTCAGTGTTCGGCGTGGTCTTGCGGCTGTCAGAGCAGAAACGAAAGCTGATGCGCTCTGTATGTCTTTCCGTCATCTCCAGTCGCGTTCATATGTAAATTACGCGAGCTTATTTTGTCCATCTGAAAAAACCCATACATTTACCTGCCTATAGACCTTCCCCTTGAAGAAATCAGGACAGAAGTGGTTGAAAGTGGACAAAAGAGACGGATTAAAATACCAGGTGTAAATGGGTTTGTATCTCCCTCATCCACTTGTGATCCGATCGACCAAAACACATCTTAATCCCAGGTGGAAACAGGGCCTTAGAACAATTTTTAGAACTATATGTTTATCGTTATCTTTCTTGGTGTGAATGGGCCTTTAGACTTTTAGACCCTGCTCTGTCACAACATCATCAATTATCATATTACACTAACGCCAACATTTTAATCACTTTACATATTTGATGAACATGTAATGCAAACAACAAAACTGGCGCTGAATCACTGAGTATGCTTTAGGCTTTTTGGCTGTTAGCGGTTGTGTGTTTGTTTTATTTTCTCGCTTGCCAATGCAGATTTATGTTTATGGGGGGAGGTGGGTTGATTTAGATGAATAAAAAAACAACAAGAAGAGATGAAAACATGATTTATTAACATCACTCCATGACTCTCTGCACCCCCTCCTCTTTCCTCACACTTTTCCCTCCAAGTAGCTAATAACTGCTAATATAATAGTAACAGCAGGGGGGAGGCAAGGGTTTCTAGTGAGCTGTGGTGAAAGACAGCTTATGTGTGCTTTAGAGTTTATATTCATTTAAGTGTATTTATGGAACAGTGCTCCTATGTTTAACTCTTTTCCCCGCCATTGTCGGAATTTTCCATCAGTTATGGCACAACGCTTCACCACCATTGATTGAATTTTCCTACAATCCATGTTTTTACCGTTATATGGTAGGGGGCGCTATTACACATCTTCTGAAAGAGTACAGAATCTCCTGATTAAAACACAGGTAAAAAAGCAGAAAAAAGCGACAGAAGCACATGTAAGATGCACATGGAAAATAACTCGATCATCAAACACAAAACAGCATATATAACTGCCTAATGTTACTGAATAAAATATCGACCCATGAAGAGGACTGTGCAGCTTTGGCGGTGTTGATGGACTCCATCTGTGTTTTGATCATCGTTCTGAATCCGATCCAGAAGTAGTCTTTGGCTGAATCCCGAATCTTCTTGTGGACTTACAGTGGCTGCCGGGTGCGTGTGTCCGTTAAGTCCACGAGATCGTAGGGTGTCCCATTCATCATTTTAGGTTTCAGAAGGGCGCTCGCGAGCGCCCCTTTTGCGGCCGCTATGCACCCTCGATGCACACTTCAGCTGAGCCCGCAAGTCTGCAAGCTAAGCAGAGGACTTTACCCAGCAGTCAAAACAGCATTACGCCACGAAAGTGCGGACTCAGAGGAAGACCGTGAGGGTTTAGGGGTGCCATTTGGGACCGGGCCTTTGACAAAAACATGATTTTCTCAGCTTTTTGTTCAAAATGTTGCTTTTTTATGAAACTTTCCCAGATTCAAGTGTTGATTTAAAAAAAAAAAAAAAAAAAGAAAAAAAAAAGAATGCTACATGAAGCTACAATAATTTTATTTGTTTGTTTAAAAGTCTCTATTCTTTTTTTTTTTTTTTTTGATATATTGTATGTTCAGATATTCATATAACAAAATTCTGGGAGCCATGAAAGTTTTGTGAAAATGCTAAAAATGCTATAAAAAAAAATGCTGATGGGGAAAGAGTTAAAAGGTTTGGCATTAGTATTTTGCTTTTTGAATATGCGTGTTGGAGTTGTGAAAAATGATCTATCTATCTATCTAATCTACACTAAAAGACCAACACTGTAGTAAAATCCTAACCACCTCTTTCCATTTTTCCTTTTTCCATTTCTCCATCCATCTGTCTCTCTTCTGTTTCACTGTCTCTCTTCAAATCATGTTCAGTTAAGAAGCAGAAAACGAGGTGAAAGAATAGAAGTGCTGGAGCTGAAGGCTGAGCTGAGAGCAGCTGTTTGCTCCTCTCAGGGCTGTTTCAGAGATGTATCGATTGTTGTCTGCACAACTCTCTCTCTGTTGCACAACATCACTGCTCATTCATTTATCGTCTGATAAATGAATTGCCTCTTTTTGTTGATCTATTTTCTGACCTCTTCCTGTCTCAATAAATCCCTTGAACCCAGAATATGCTTGTCTATTATGTAGTTTGGAGTTGTTCTCAATAATGGGTTTGTGTTCAGTTCAAAGGTTTAGAATGAGGTCAGGGTTTATTACTTAAGAAATATTATAAACATAAATTTAATATAATAGTTCCAATCTGTGTGTGCAGTGACAGCTTCAAAATGTAAATTACTCTAAATTTACCTATTAATACTTTGACTATATAAAGAGATTATTTAGACATTATAATTAGGCATTATCAGAATATAAATATTTTTTTTGGTAATCCTTTTTATTTGACGGAGACAATATGAGAGAACTTTTCCTTACAAAAGCAATATCAGAAGTTTTGTGTTTATTTTGGGTTATATTGATGTGAAAGTCTGGCCTGCTGTTATTTGTTGTTCTTTTGTGTCTTCTACAGTATGTGAGTGATTGAGGGGAGGGGCTGGAGGACAGACATGGCAAGATGACTTATGTATGCAAAGGCTGCTTTTCATTTGCAAAGGGATTTACAGAGACAGATTCTGGGAAGTAATATTCCGGTGAAGTGGCCGCTCTGTTTTTCGTCCTGAGTTAACTGGCCTATACATCTCCATCCCTCTATTCCTCTATCTATCTCTACATCACTCCATTTTTTATTTCCCCCTTGTTTCAAACTCAATTTTCCCCTCCAAAACTCACTCGTCAGCATATGCGCTCTGACTTTCTCGAATGTACCGCACCCTCTCCAATTACACACACGAACACACACACACCCTCTCCATCTCAATTTTATTTACTCTTTGCTTGTTCGCATTGCTTCCCAGCTGTGTGCATGCATGTCTCTGTCTGACTACTGTGTCTTGTCCCTGTTTCCATCTCTGTTCTCTTCCACCTCCTGCTCTTCCTATCCATATATAACAGGATGTCATTAGCATTCATAGGTATTTGTATGTAAAGTAGTTCTAGCACACGTTCATTTTTGTACGTTTGGATAGACACTGAAACAGATTGGCAGCATCTAAAATGCAAACCTTTTCACACATGAACAGCTTTAAAGACGTAAATGTTTACAAAATAGTCATGGAATTATTAGATTGTTTTAATTATATTTTTAATTAATTATATTCATTCAGTTTAACTCCAAACAAATTTACACCATAACATTTTACTCATACTTGATATCCAAAGTTTGATGATAATTAAGTTAAACATTAAGTTAAAACTTTTTTTATTTAATTAAATTCAGCTATAAAAAGATTGCAAATCATCTTACATGATCATCTTATTTATTTTTCTTTTCAAAAGAACTTTCTCACATTTTTTTTTCTTACATTTTAGATGCTTTTTGGTTTGTGTACACTTTACATATATGAACACCTACATATCAAACCATCCCTCCTTCTCTTCACTCTTTCATTCATCTATTCTGCCTGCTTTTTTCTTTCCTCTTTTCCTCGCTCCTGCGCTCCCACGAGCAGATGGTGTGAGGTTGGAGGTGGACAGGTAACAGACGACCCCATGTCCCTCATGATCACACATGCCCTGCCCAGGCCCGTTCTGTCCTCCCTCCTGCTTTACCGTCTCCAGCCTTTCGACCTCACTCTCTCTGTCCCTCTCCCTCTCTCTCTCCCGATGGTGCGCTCTGTCTGGCCAGCAGCAGATGGTGGAATGGATCAGGAGGAGACGTCCTCTAACCCGGGATTGAGTCCAGAGATCATAGACCGTCCCATCACGGCCCAGTGGAGCTGGACCACAACACTCTGTGTGTGTGTTTTTCTATTTTAAACACTGCAGCTATGAGGCTGATGTAATTTGTTTGGCAACATTAAATATATTGCAAGTTGTGAGTTACATGAAGTTATGAGAATATTTGAAGTATGGATTTTGAATCACACTCGAATCCCAGCTAAGTATGCAAAAGCAACTATAAGTAACTATAAGTAAGTTTCCATACCTCCACGCACCCTGCTCGTGCAGACATAACACGTCATTTCATGAGGCTGTACAGCCACCAATCACCAAAAACAAACAGCAGCTGCCTTTTACAGTTCCTTCTGAACCAAAACAACATAAGCTTATGCTGCTTTCATGCCATGTCATTACCATAATTAAGAGATGGTAACCTGTGACATTCTATCTGGAGCTGTTCACGTCCTCAGACTCGGATTTATGCGTTTCTATGTCAACACTATCAAGGCTGAAATGAATCTGCAGCAGTCAGTTGGTACAACTAGAGCTCTGTAAGTTCTTTACGTTCATTATTTTTGTAATGTTATGTGCTTTGAGACCTGAGGTAATTTAACGTCTCTCGTCTCGTGACGCTTTGCAGAATCTGCTGTGTGCGTTCATGTGTTTTGGAGAAGGCGTGGCTTTGGAGATGCTCTGAAGGGAGGGTGGAATCTCATGCTTTCAAAGCTAGCTTGCTATTGCTAGCCTCTCTGAAATTGCCTACCCCACCTTTAAAGGAACACGCCACTATTTTTGAAAATAGGCTCATTTTCCAACTCCCCTAGAGTTAAACAGTTGAGTTTTACTGTTTTCGAATCCATTCAGCCGATCCCTGGGTCTGGCGGTACCACTTTTAGCATAGTTTAGCATAGATCATTGAATCTGATTAGACCGTTAGCATCTCGCTCAAAAATGACCAAAGAGTTTCGATATTTTTCCTGACTCTTCTGTTGTTACATCGTGTACTAAGACCGACGGAAAATGAAAAGTTGCGATTTTCTAGGCTGATATGGCTAGGAACTATACTCTCATTCCGGCGTAATAATCAAGGAACTTTGCTGTCGTACCATGGCTGCAGCAGGAGCAATAATATTACGCAGCGCCTGAAAATAACTCATCTTCAGTGTATTCCGGTTCAAATAGATACGGTTCAGGATCTGCACCAAAGTAAATATCTTCTGAATCGTCTCTCACAAATGTCTCCATGGTTGCAAGGCACGATCCCTGTGCAAGCAGGTGGTCAAGTTGGTTATGTTGACGGAAGTTAGCCTATTTTCAGGCGCTGCGTAATATCATTGCGCCTGCTGCACCCATGGTACGGCAGCAAAGTTCCTTGATTATTACGCCGGAATGAGCGTATAGTTCTTAGCCATATTGGCCTAGAAAATCGCAACTTTTCATTTTCCGTCGGTCTTAGTACACGATGAAACTACAGAAAAGTCAAGTTTTAAATAGGAAAAATATCGAAACTCTTTGGTCGTTTTTGAGCGAGATGCTAACAGTCTAATCAGATTCAATGAACTATGCTAAGCTATGCTAAAAGTGGTACCGCCAGACCTGGAGATCGGCTGAATGGATTCGAAAACGGTAAACTCAACTGTTTAACTGGAAAATGTGCCTATTTTTAAAAATAGTGGCATGTTCCTTTAAGCGATATTGTTGAGAAATATATAGGATGTGGCTTTATTTTTAATTAATAACGTATAATTAGCTTTGTCAGAGACATTACTAATTTAATTAGTCCATCAGGAATTGATTGGGTAGAGAAAAGTGACTCTACATTACTATAATGAAGGCAGATGTTTTGAGCAGAGGGATTGAAAATTAATAATTTGTGACATTGAATGGAAAAAACAACAACAAAAAAGCATGCAAGTTATTCGATTTTGATTAAAGATAATTTTAAATGTGGAATACCAATGAATCAAGCACATTCTGACCAGACCATTCAAATACGGGTCATTTATTTATTTTTTTTATTTTCAGCCTCATATATGAACATCCGAATGGCATTTATCAGCTCAGTAGTGGTTCTTATCACTTCTTTTATTTTAATTTCTATTCCCCACTCATTGACTCACCCTCCCTCTCTTTCTCTCTGTAATGACGTTCACAATGTGGCGCTTGTAAGCAGTCTCGACCTCATTCTTATGTGACATTTGTGCACACATACAGTGTTCTTTTGCCTGTCACAGCAACACAAAAAGTCCCTCTTCTCGCACACACACACACCACCCACACTGACATCTTATCTTTTGATCCTTTTGTTCTCCGTGCACCTGTATGCATTATTTTCTTCCGGCTTTTATCTCGTTCTCTTCCCCAGAGACTTACAGGAGCAAATTCAATTTTTTTTTTAATTTTCAAAATATTAATATCATGCCCAATAGCGAAAAAAGAGAGTAAAATGGGAAAGAAAAGGCAGAATGAGAGACGGACAGATGGAAGGAAACAATAGAAGAAGAGTGGGTGAATGAAAGAGATGGAGAGTTTTAATTCACAGTCCTGGTGGGATGTCTTACCTCATTTCCTCTCTCTTGCTGGGTTCTAATAAGAACTATTAGAGTGCTGAATGATATTAAAGGGATAGACACGTTTTTGTTTTTTTTGTTTTACTTAGAGTTCCTAAGACGTGTGTGTAAGTGTGAAGATGTGTGCAAGAGCTCCAGCTGTGAGATGTAAGCTGTGCTGGGGTCTGTAGCCGCCCCCCTGCCTACCCTCCTATGCTCGGCACTCCTGCCGAGACAACCATCCAAAAGCTGCGAGCGATAATGGGAGATTTGACTGGCCACGCACACCGTGTTCCCATTATAAGAAATCTGTTTTTATTCTTTTATTTCAGAAACTCCTCTCTCTGTCTCTCTCTTACCCTCCTCATCCTTGTTTTCTTTTCTCAAATCTCATTTCTCTGGGCGTCTCCTCCCCCGTTTCATTTTCTCTCTTGGAAAGTGTAATTATGAATATTTGTCCTTACATGGGCGGGAATAATTTTCTCATTATGAACTCTAAATAAAATCTTTGTGTGTTTATCTGTGTGTCTCGATACACACTTGCATAACATAGCGTACTGCAAATATTTGCAGCTTTCATTCGGGCTAAGTGATAGACAATAAGATTTTGAATCGAAATGTATCAGTGCATATTAAATTACCCATAAATGTATTATTTCTGAAGACAAAGAGCTTGTGTTTCTAAGCTTTTCATGGGGTACAAATAAAAAATATAAAGCTGATATAAGTTTATCATTTTCACAATATACACATCTTGGATGAGACATGTACATCGAGCCATGTTAGATATCCTTCTTGAGGGCTTTTCACACTTGAAATAGTTAACCCTGGGTCATTCTAAACCCCTGGTAAATGAAATCCTGGGTTATATTTAGGGATGCACCGATATGATTTTTTGGGGCCGATACCAATATTAACAAACAATTATTGGCCGATACCGATATTTGTCACTTCTTCTCTTATTTGAAATTTTGTCATCAAAATAGATAGTATTTTGAACATGTTTTAAATAAGAACATTTCAAAAACACCTGCATTAAAATATACTAAAAGGTTTATCAAATAATTTTTAATGAACATGGATTGGATCCATTTAACATTCAGCAGGCCTACATAAAGACAACAGAACAAAGATACATATGAAATAAACAGTGCTTTTTAGGTAGGTTTAATAGTTTTCAGGTACAGAAATAAAGTAAACAAATGTAAAATAGCACTGCATATTCTTCACTGTATAAATTAAATACATATTAATCCTTTATTGTAACAGATTTTATTGTGATTAATCTTCTAATTTGTTTTTGTATACATTTTAATATTTTTTTGTAAGTTTAAATATGTATGAGATCTGCACTATCTCCTTTAATAAGGCGGGACTCTTATTTTGACGGGTGTTCTAGTCTACGGAGTGACAAGGAGAGCACGTAGTTCTTCAGAGATATTTTGCAGATTTAAAGTTTGTCTATTTATTAAGCACCCCTCGAAAAGGCATAAGATCTGTATGTATTTGTTAACTGTTAGTTGTAATAAGTGTTTTGAGTAATTCACTGTATGATGATGATAATGCAACGGAGAGAGAGAGTTTAATGCGCACTTCTTGTGCTCTGTAATGTTTAGCTTTTGTGGTGATTTGTTTGGAGTGAAACGGACGCAATAAATTTAATAAAACATCAGTAAAGTTTTGGTCATTATTCGGATGGGGTCCACTACACTTAGTCAAGAATAGTGTGCGATCTTTTGTTATTTGATTAACTTTAAAGCGCAGACAGCAGCGCTAGGATTATCAAGTCATTATACAGCTCAGTGCCTTCACGCAGTTAATTTATAAACTATCGGTTTGTTATATCGGCCTTTTTCCTGCTTATGCCGATGGTTGTAAATTGAGCAAAAACCGGCCGATAAAAATCGGCGGCCGATACATCGGTACGTCCCTAGTTATCTTTATTCACGTTTCACACTGCTCATACTATACCCTGGGTTAACAGTTAATCCAACCAACCGTTTCACACTGCTCATTCCTAAACCCTGGGATAAAGTCCTTATCTGCATATTTGCGGTGTCAGTGTCACTGACTGGACAAATACAGCACGTGACCTATTGACATAAACGCTCTAGTATTGCGCGTCCTCATATTAGCCTACACATTGCTGACTCTAATATCAAGTTTTTTTTCGGAGTGAACTTTTCGAACTATAAAGGTAAGAATGACGGTCTCATCTTCACTCCAATTGTCGCATTTTCCATCGCCGTTTGACATTTTTCCTATCATACACAGAAACGACTGTTTATACATCGCGCGGTGTTTCCGTGCCTGACCAAAGCGCGTGAATATAAGGCACGCGATTGATTGTCGGTTGCTAAGCATCTAGTTGCAACATTCTAACACCGCATCGTTTCACACTGTAAAAGTTTGGCACCGCAATGCGGAGTCAACACAGCAAAAGCATACCACCGGGTAAGCAGTGCTAACCCCACAGCCCCTTTACCCGGGGTTAAAAGCGGTGTTTAGAACGACGATAACCCGGGGTTCATCGCAGTGTGAAAAGCTCTGGTTTTAGGATGTTAGTTAGTTCAAGTCCTTAGCCTAGCAAATGTTTTCTTGATGCTGTACTTGGTGCTGTAAAATGTAAAAAAAATATATGAATGTTTCGATTGCAGGTTTAATAGTTCTTTCATTGTCTTTGTCTTGAAATGTCTGATTATGGTATCATTACTTGTGTTCTTCTCACACATTCTCTTCTCTATATTACCTGATTCAGTCCTCTTAGACTCTAAATGTTGTGATGATTCATTCCCTTAATGTCCCAAAGTCCAAAATAACGCAAATATGATATGTTGAGATCTGTTCATTTACGTCTTTACCGTTTTGTCTCTGTGATTGGTGCATGCTGGATCACTGAACCAATCAGCGTTATCTAGTCCTCAAAAGTTTAGCACCAGTTCTTGGTGTGACAATCCCCTAGTGCGCTGTGTGTGCTGTGTGTATTAGTCCCTATTTGGCTGATTATATTAGTGCTGTTGTCTAATGAGTGTTTAAAGACATTTATGAGTCAGTCTACATGTGACATTAGCAGCAGGAGAGCAGATCACACTACACACACTCTTTAGCACTTAAAAACACCAAAACTTCTAAAACTATCTATCTATCTATCGTTCTATCTATCGTTCTATCTTCACACTCAAAATTTAAAACTAGCTTAAAAACTAGCTGTTGTTAATGTAATGTTGTCTGTGTGTGTTTGTTCCTAACATAGGTGTGTGTTTAATAAAAAGAGGATTTCTAATGTGCCTGCAGGATTCATGCTTGTCTGTACTGTACACAATGAGACAATAAGATTAGACCGAGCACACAGCTAATATAGAGAATGTGAGGGGGTGAGTGAGTATATTTGTGCGTCCAAGCATCAGGGGTGGATGTCTTCAGATGGTTTTTATATGTGTTCTTGAATATTAGAATGACTCAGAGGTGGGAAACAATGTGTGCTGGTCTAATAGAAAAAGAGAGAGACAGGTGCAGTTTGTGGATTGTATGTGTGATACTGAGGGAGACAGGTGGGCTTTGTTGCTGAATGATGAGGCTGGATTGATCATTGGATCTGGACTCTTACCGTAGATATCTGACCAGCTGGCTGCTCTTCTCTCATCCACACAAACACACTGTCACACACACAAACAAATGGTGCAGGTGGTTAAGAGGCGTAATGCAGAGAGCTGAATGTGTGTGTGGATGCTTCTGATGACAAAAGGGTGCCATGGCATTCACACACCATCAAACACACACACACTGACTCTTCCTATATTTGAGCGTCACTGTGAGACTCTGCAGGCTGCTCTTGTTCTTGGTGGGACAAGGGCTTGTTACTAATCCATCAACATGAGTCTCTCTTGTTCTCTTCCTCTTTTAACCTTCATGTCTTGTTCTCTGAGAGGAATCAAGGCCATTTTAATAAATTGACAACTTTTTGCATTTTTGGTGAGGGCTGATTAAACAAAACATAATCGTTCTCCATAAAGAAGATAGCATTACTTCCATTTAGGGTATAAAATATGGGCTATGAATGGAATTAATTTGCAAGAAATTACCCCCAAAAGATCATCAAAGAGACATTACAAAAAGTAGCTTTAGAAAGAAATATTTTATTTGATTCAACATGAGGATGAGTAAATGATGACGGAATTTTCATTTTTGGGTAAACTATCCCTTTAATGTTTTTTTTTTTTTTTTTTAAATTATTATTATTATTTTTACTAATATGGAAATATGATTTTTTTTTTCAAAGTTATACTCTAAAAAAAGAATCTAAAACTGCCAGTAGGTGGCAGTAAATGTCTTAATGAGTGAGTCATTCATTCATTCGATTTGTTCAAACGGCTGATTCATTCAGGAATTACGTAAATGGGGTTCTTTATCAATGGCCATTGAATCATTGGTTCACCTGATTGATTCGCTCAAACGGCGGATTCATTCAGAAATGAAGTAAATGGCTCTCTTTATGAGTGCACCATTGAATCATTGATTCACCTGATTGATTCATATTCGTCATCAATCAACTATGAAATGTCAGATGACCTACGTAGGTCAGGGGCGGGTGCGTTAATTGCGTTAATAATTTTAACGAGTTATTTTTCAATTTAACTAATTAATCTAATTAACGCATTAAATAAATCGACAGCCTTTATATATATAATATATAATATATATATATATTTGACAATTAGAGATGCACTGATGTATCGGCCAGTAATCGGGATCTGGTGATAAAAGCTATTGTTTTCATATCAGTCGATTGTATAAAAATAGCAGATGAAGAGGGCTGGTTATATCCTGTCAATCAAAAGGGTGCAGAACTTGTCAGACTGCAACTCATACTGTGTGTGAAAAAAATCTCTCTTGTGACTTGTGTTGAATTTAGGGCAAGTTAACGTGACAATAACTCAACAGATTTTGTTAGATTTCCCGTGTTCACAATCAGGACTCTGGTTGTTGTTGAATGGAATCTGTTTGTGTGTGGTGTGCTGTCCTGGTCACATCCTGGCACTCCACACACTATAGGAAAAAAACTGTTGAATCTGTTTTTTTTTTTGTTTTTGTTTTTTTTATCGTCATATTTGTGATCTCTCACATTTTAAAAGTCTTGTAGTGTGGGCCAGCCTTGAGACACTTTGGTTGCTATGATTTAGAAAATCCATAGCAGTAATGTCTTTTGCTAGTATCTAATTTTATAGAATATTACTGAATATAAAAATTATGTAACCAGCCATATTAACTTCTCCATAGCTGTTCAGTCGTTGTACAAGGAGAATGGTTGGATGGTGTGATATTTGTTCCCCCCCCTCCTCCACTGTGATTGGACTGGTGAAATAATATGGTAGTGTTATCAAAATGCAGTGCCTTTTGCTTAAAAGAACACAGAATGTTTGAATGTTTTACGCACCGTTTATACGTGGTAGGGAGCAGGTGTAAATTTCTTTCGTACCAACATTTTGAAAATTTACATGAATCCAAAAATGTATGTCAGAATGGCTTTATGAACGATTTACACAAAAATCCATTCTGCTCATATTTCATGAATGAGTTCCAGTCTGTGTTTCAACTGCAGAAAGACGTCAATAAAACAGCTTATTAACAACGTCATTTAACATTGCATTTATCTCAGGATGGAAGGTTATCCGATGTTCACAGTTCTTTAGTTAGATATTAAAAAACACTAGAGAGGGGCTTATTTACTGTTAATTATATATGTATGTTTAAATAAATTTGCCCTGAAGATATTAGCAACAGGAGAGCAGATCACACTGCACACACACACTCTTCAACACTAAAACATAAAACTCTATCTATCTATCTATCTATCTATCTATCTATCTCTCTATCTCTCTATCTGTCTGTCTGCCTGTCTCTCTGTCTGTCTGCTTATTGTTTTGTCTATCATTCTGTCGTTCTGTCTTCACACACAAAATTTGCTTCACTGTCTGTGTGTGTTTGTTTCCAACGTATACTGTATGTGTGATTTCTAATGAGCCTGCAGGATTCAATGAACATTGTCATTTAACACTGCATTTATCTCAGGATGGAAGGTTATCCGATGTTCACAGTTCATTAGTTAGATATTAAAAAACATTGGAGAGGAGCTTATTTACTGTTAATTATATATGTATGTTTAAATAAATAATGATTCATTCAGGGCTCTAGAGTGCGACCTAATTTCTCAATGGTGCGACTAAAAAAAATCTGAGGTCGCACCGGTGCGACCAGCCGTTCGAGGGAAAAAAAAAAAGTCTCCCCGTGGTTCAACAACAGACACACATTAGGCCCATATAGTGGTCTAAACCAATCAGAGATAGTGAAGGGCAGACCCCCATAATCACAAGATGATGAGACGTTTCCTCAGTGATGGCATTTACTGGTATGAGCAGTTCTCGCGATCTCACCTGAGAACGTTCGCCTGTATGGAGAAACTCTCGCGATACCGTCTGAGAAAGCGAGACATGAGCAATCGATTTCAGATTAAAGGATCTACTACAAACATTACCATAATAAAGAATCGATCTCAGACTAACGGCTCTATTATAAACATTACATACATTACAAAATAAAACAATGAAATGATTAATTAATTGACTATTTCCTCATTCCATTTTCATATCTTTTAACCACAAACAATGTTAAAACGAAAGTTGCTTTGTATATTGAACAGAACTATGACCGTAATAACTGTCCCAGTGTTAATTACTGCTGAATAGTGATGAATACTATGAATATTATGAATACTTAGTGTGATGAATACTATCCATTACATGTGTATGTTTGAAAATGCGTGTGCTGCAGTCAGACACAGAGAGGTGAGTAGATGCCCTTCAGATAAACAGAATGGATGTTGCCGCGGATGATGAGAGAAGATGAAAAGAACGATTGACAACTATTTCGTTAAGAATGTTAAGTTAAGGCCTAATCCGTCCGAAAATCATAATTGGCTACCCGAGGGGCATGTGACTGCAATGGAGGATAGTCCATAAGACATTGAGCCATGAGATGTTCAGTTTGAAGCCCTTAAAACACTTAATTTAGATTTTCTTTTTATTTCATTTATCTTGAGATGTTTTAAGTTTAAATTTCAGCTCAGTGAAGCACCTTAAGCACCAACACTTTTTCAGTAAGTTACTTTTCTTGTAGAATTGTGCTTCAAATAAAGAACTTTATGTTGACCAGATTGTTAGTTAATCATTTACAAGTCAATATTGCCTATATGGACAGCGATTTAAAAAAAAAAAAAAAAAAAAAAAAAAAGTGAACTTGTAAAACTGCGGTGTTAAATGTGATGCGGTCGAAAATTTGGGTCCACCTAAACTTTTTTAGGCGCACCAGTGCAACCAGTGCAAAAAGTTAGTCTAGAGCCCTGATGATTATGAAAACTAGCCTACCTTATGTGCAACTGAGTTGTAGGCCTATACAAACATTTCAGTTTTTATTTGAGTGTAATTATTATACCTGAAAATAAATAGCAGTTGAATATAATACCTCTGTTGTTAATTGTTACCTCTAATATTATAGTGTAACAAATGAGAGGGTTCCCTCTATAGTGTGCAGCATTATTTTGGGAGAGATTTTTTTTTTTTCAATCAATCTATCGGTATCGACATTGGCATCAGAAGATATCATTCCAAATAATCGGCGGAGAAATTTAGTATCAGTTCATCTCTAATATATAGAAGCCAAAAGTGATATCCGAACTAGGAAAATTGACATCTTCACTTTTTATTTAAATATTATTAAAGATTTTGTAATCGTATTACTTGAAGTCAATTGTTTTATTTATGATAACGCAATAAAACACAGACATAATTTTTGGACAGACTGTCATACAAAGAAGTTATGAACACAAACAAGGGATAACCAAAGAAATATTAATAACTGATTACGTTGTAGTCGTTTAATTATTTTTCTTGTGATATTTTTTTTTTCTACAGTATACATTTTTTTACATAGTAAAATAAAACCTGTAGCTATAGTTTGCCTTTTTGCCAAACTTTGTCACATGAATACCTTAAGTAAGTTTAATGTTTTGTTTTTCCTTCATATTTAAAAAATGTAAATATTTTCCTCATATTTTGATCGTCTAATTAAACTTGTGGGGTCACAAAAAACAAAACAAATATCCCCTCCAGTCCACACATCACTTTTGGCCACTACTGTGTTTGTGTGTATGTGTGTGTGTGTGTGTGTATAATCTTTGAAATTACATGTAAGGTGGAAATGTGAATAATTGGCTTCTTTTCTTTAATAAGTTCTTCTTCTCCCATGATGAATGCAGAGTAAATGCTTCCCTTTTCTTTTCTCTCCTCCACCTCAGGGCAAATACATTCTCACCTTTCTCACAGTGTTACTGTGTTGCTGCAGTAAAAACACTTCATTCTGAAAATACAAAACCCAATCCCAGCAACACATTTACTGCAAATACTAGAGCTGTAATCTTCTGTGCTACACTCTCCTTCCAATATGAATGAATAATTAAGAGGTACTTTATTTTAAGATGTGATTGCATTCTCCGTACTGGCTTCAGGAGTCAATCAATGTGGTGATGATGATGATGAAGATTATCTTTTAATCTTTTAATTGGCACTATTTAGGAGCATTTCAGCACGTCTTTCCTGTAAGGGTGACCCCTGGAATGATAATCTTTGATTAAAGAAAATTGGATTGATTTCATTGGTTTGATCATAGACCCCATTTCTTTCCTATGATGTTGTATTTACAGTTTAAAAAGAAAGATGAAAAGAAATAAATTAATAAATAATGAATCGTTTTTAAATTTAGTGAATCATGCCTAAATATCTACGGTTGCTTGTCAGAGGGAGAGACATTTTCATTCTAGAGAGCATTCGGTGTGGAAACACCTGTGATTGCAATACGAGTCGTCATATTTTTTGTCGTTCAGTATTCCTGTTCTTCACAAAGTTGTCCAATGGGGTTCAGGTCTGGGCTTTTTGCACGCCAGTCCACTTTTTTCTCATTAGACTCGATCAATGCTTTTTTATGGGCATCTAAATTAGCTCCATGATCATTTCTGAGATTGCTGTATGCTTAATTTTATGCACCTGTTAGTAATGGATGTAGCCTGAACTCATTTATTACAAGTGTGTCCTCATACTTTTGGCCATATAGTGTAGTTGTTACATTGTGTCTCTCCATCTCTCCAACTTTTTGTCCCTGAGCATTAGATATTCTTGATTCGGCTACTTGCATGTGTGATTTGTAAGAAGGGCCGGCGTGTGAGAAGCTTCAGTTGATGTGCTGTCTAAATGAGAGAGGACATCACTCATTTCCAGCCTCAAATTGCCTTGCTCTCATCTGTGACCTTCTGTAAACAGCCTTACACCATCCGCTGATGTAATCGCCACACACACAGCCCAAGAACATGAGATCTATACATACACACCCTCCTTTTGACCACATACACCTTCTTTTTTTAATTTGCACATGTACGTCATACACTCCTTTTTCTCCAAGGCAATCGGAGCCCCTCAGCACCTTTTGTACATATCACAAATGATCCACCAAACTTCAGTCTCTCTCCCCAGAGATCCAGTCACAGTCACTCGGATTCATCCATCATAATCTCGCCTTGTACTCGATGGCCAGATGTATTTAACGCTGTTGTTTACAGTGCTAATCCTCTTAGATCCAGCCAATCAGATGTGTCCTGAACAGTACAGATGTGGGATACGTTCACACAGACGCAGAATACATTTGTCAGGGCTGCTAGAGTGTTACATGCAGTTAGTTTCACACAAATTGGTTAATGAAATTCACCATTGTATTATGTGTTAAACCTGTGCTGTATGAACAGAACAGGAATGGACAACTAGTAGGTTGTCATGTTATACTATAGGTTTGGTGGTTGAACTTGCTCTCACTCACAGTCACCTGCTCTCTCTCTGATCAACCGCACCTTCAGCCAATCACAGGTCCATTTGGACTGGCGTAAAGGCAACACTCAGTCACACACTTGTATGTTTCGATGACTCACCTTTAGCACCATTGTTTAATGGAAGGAACTTACCTGAGTGTTTAATTACCTGTTTGTTAACATTCTGTTCTCAATGTTCAAGAAAAGTGACTCTCCTGTGAAAAGGATTTACCTGAATATTAAGTTTACCTACTTTTGGAAGATCTCGGTTTTGAAAGTTAAGTTTCCATATTGACTCTGAGTTCTCCTTGAAATACTTCTCTGCTTTTTGTTTGTGGAGTCTGTTTGTTTTTGAGTCTGAAGCCTGGATTGAAGTATACGTATACTGTTTTTGAAAATACTGTTTTGAAAGACTTTATATTAATGTGTACTCGCCTCCAGCTACTTGCCTGTTTTTTGTTTGTTTGTTTGTTTTGTTTTTTGGAATAAAAATCATACACCTTTAATGTTAAAGGGTTAGTTCACCCAAAAATTAAAATTTTATCATTAATTACTTAAATTACTTAAATTTTATTAATTAATTACCCTCATGTCGTTCCACACCTGTAAGACCTTCATTCTTCTTCAGAACACAAATTAAGATATTTTTGATAAAATCTGATGGCTCAGTGATGCCTCCATAGATAGCAAGATAATTAACACTTTCAGATGCCCAGAAAGGTACTAAAGTTATATTTAAAACAGTTCATGTGACTACAGTGGTTCAACCTTAATGTTATGAAGCGACAAGAATACTTTTTGTGCACCAAAAAAAACTTAATAATGACTTTTTAACAATATCTATTGATGGCCGATTTCAAAACACTGCTTCATGAAGCTTTTGTTTCAAATCAGTGGTTCGGAGCACCAAAGTCACGTGATTTCAGCAGTTTGGCAGTTTGACACGCAATCCGAATCACTGATTCAAAACAAAAGATTCGAAGCAGTGTTTTGAAATCAGCCATCACTAGGTATTGTTAAAGTCACTATTTAGATTTTTCTGGCGCACAAAAAGTATTCTCGTTGCTTCATAACATTAAGGTTGAACCACTGTAGTCACATGAACTGTTTTAAATACGTCTTTAGTAGCTTTCTGGGCATTGAAAGTGTAAATTATCTTGGAGGCCTCACTGAGCCATCGGATTTTATCAAAAATATCTTAATTTGTGTTTCAAAGATGAACAAAGGTCTTATGGGTGTGGAACGACATGAGGGTGAGTAATAAATGACAGAAGTTTCATTTTGGGTGAACTAACCCTTTAATTCTGTGCTAATTTGATCTAATATTTAATTTTTTTTTTAAAATGTAGATTTATGTAGCAAATGAGAATCGCTAAAATTATTGAAAATATTTTGAGACAAAGGTCTTGTTATGATTTTCAGTTTTGTTCAAGATCATTAAAGCAACAGTTTTTCAATAAATAAAAAATATGTAAAAGTATGGTATTTGGTGTAAAATGTGCGCCTGCTGTTGGGGCTAAAGGCACAATAATTAACATGATAATAAATAGCTGCCTGACTGATATTAAGTTGGGTATCCACCTCAGAGATAATCACCATATTTATAATAAAACCCTCATATTTAAAAATATGATATTAATCATATCATATAATAAAATATCATATTTATTGTTACTACTGTAAAGCTGTATTAAATTATTATGGGATCTCATTCAATGCTTTCAGAATCTTTACTTTTTCAAATAATTTAGTTTTTGTATTTTTAAAATGAACATTTTAATGACAGTATATTTATTGAACAAAAATGATATTTTTTTAATTTATCAAAATAAACAGAAAATAGTACAAACTTTGCTAAAGTGATTGTTTGAACAAGTATCAACTTAGACATTATTTTATATTACTTTAGCTAAGGTATTTGTATCAATACTTTTGCCCCATGCTGGTGAGCCTTTTACCCCGTGTGTAGCCCACCTTACCACGTCATACATTTATAAGATTTTTAAACAAACAAATCACTTTTATGATTTATTTTCAAACAAAATATGTTGCTCCATCAATGATCAATAAAACATACATATTTTTCTGCAATCATACAGTATGGGAGTAGTGAAAAGCACATTTTTCTCAATGTGTGTCTTTAGCCCTGTTGTACCCTATCAGTAAGACTGGATCCATAATTAAATTTAGTGTATGATTAAAACTATGAGTGGGTCTGGTGACGTTTTGCTTGACATGGTCTGACAGAAAATCCACAAACTCTTTTAGAAAATCAACATAGGGCCCTGGAGGTCTAGAGCAAGAGATAGCAGGGGTATTTTCTTATATCTGAAAGTGTAACATTTAGCACAAGCACTTCAAATGAATTAAAAACTGTGTCCTGTTTTCTGAATAACATAATATCTCTATAGATTGTTGCAACACTGCCGCCATGACCAATCAGACAGTGTTAGTGCTTATAACAGTAGCCTGGTGGAGCAGACTCATTAAGACCGAAATAATCATTTGGCTTAAACCAGTTTTCAGTAAGGCAGAGTACATCAAATCTATTATCTGTGATCATTCATTCACTATAACCACCTTAGGTGTCAGCAATCTAATGTTTATGAGCCTAAGCTTTAGAAATTGTTTTTGTTCACTTATTTTGTGATTTTTTGGTTTAATCACAATCCGATTTTTTTTCTACATCTTATAGTTTCCAGATCCTATTATGTGACCTCACTATTGACGCAACAGACACAGTATCTATAGAATGGACTACACACGCACTTATATCAATTAAGTGGGAAGAACAACAAAGGCTGTGAATTGAGGTTTGACTTACTAGTCATATGGTGCTTAGCGCTCTGTCATGGACTGTCTCCAGCTCTTCTTCATAGTTTTTTTTTTTTTTTTTTTTGGTCAAAATTGTTCTTTTCATTCTCTGTTTCTGTTTTCTCTCATTTTCTCCTCCTCAGTCTTGATGAACGGTGCGGTGATAAGAAGGTCAGATATACCAATGGGACATCTCTGCTCGTAGAACTTTATGACTTTTTAATGGGACTGCAATCACTCCAGCCTGCTGCAATCACAGCCAATTAGCAGCTCCTGCTCGTTAACACTGCTCCCAACACTGCACTAATTCGAGGTTAATTTGGTTTGATTGGGAAATTTTTTGAATCTTTGTGTGATACGAGGGCGTGATGATAGATGACCGCAATCTTAAACATGCTTTAATTCCTTTAGAGAAACGCATGTGGGCACCATGTTTGTGTGTTTGGAGGGGTTTATGGGAAGATATACTTCCACAGCTCATGAACCATCAGCCCACCACATCCTAAACCAGCTTTAAAGAGGTCCAGTCTCTAAGTTTCCTTTCCAGCAAAGGTCCGAAAAGTCATTACTTGTCACTTACACTGGAGCCAATATGGTCATGAAATGAAATAATCAAGGTGCATTTCACAAATAATCATTGCAGGAGAGATTTCACTTCCAGAAAAAGAGATGCAGTGATCTCAAGGAATGTTTTTTGATTTTAGTTTAAGGGTTTGTAGCATCGAATTTTTCTTGACTCACAGTTGTAATTAATTTGTTACTGATGATTGTATCAGGGTTTGATAGTATATTAAGAAATGGAAGGATTTGGTTATTTTACAATTGTTTGTGGTTTGGTGTAAATTAAATCCTGTATCAAAACTTAATGTTGTCATTATCAGAACAGTCTCAGAACAAATCTGTTGGCTGTGCATGAGAATTAACAAGCGACGTAAGGTATAATGTACAATCAGCATGTCGTTACCGCAAAATAAACCCCAGTGGATGCAGCAGGGGCCTTGTATCAACCTGAATATGTTTAATTAGTGATAATTACTGTATAAGTGTACATTATCCCACTTATTACATGGCTGCTTACTGAATAAATAAATAAATGAAATGAAAAATTGATATAAGCTGAAACCATTTGATTATGTTAAAGAAAAGGACAGCAGAATGCTAAATGAGTACAGTGTAAGAAAATTGTTTGTCACGGGCAACGGTCAAATACAGAGTTTGGTCATTATACAAAGACATTTGCCACAACTGAGAATTTTAGAGCTGTGTAATAAATTGGGCTAATAAGTAGCTTTCCTGCAATTGGGAATTTTGTAGTATACATTTCCTGCCTTATCATGGTATATATAATGCAGCTCCTGTGTCCATTTGTAAGTGTAAAGATGGCTTCACTGTTCCATGCGGTGAAAAAGCACTAGGTTTATAATTATGTTAATTTATGAGAAGTGTTTCACAGGCTGGATGGAAGCAATCTGGATATGCATCGTGGTCCGCTAATTGGTGACCTCTGTTCTAAAGGCTCACGGCTGAGGCTTGAGTTTTTAAAGGGAGACATCACAGCTGTTATATGAATGAGTCTGGGCTTCCGTTCAGCCCACAGAAACTGCCTGTGAATGAGACAATGAGCAGGTTCAGCCAACTGTGACAATCACACCAGTTGTTCAGCAGTCTGTCAGATCATAAACTTCATAATTTGTGTTTTCTGAAGCACACACACACACGCACACATTCTCGCACACGCGTGCCCAGGCTTGGCTTTTGCTTTTAGTCGGTCATTTGCGGCAGACAAAAAAGGTTGCATAAATCAAAACAGATGAGTATCATAAATGTCACTTTTAAAATGTCAGTGGAAATAATGCACTTTGTCACAGTAATGCAAGAGATCCACAACTTCTGAAAAGCTGAGTTGATATTCCACTAAGGTCAGAGGTCAAGTTTTTAATTGTATTTTTGATGACAGGTGGGGTTTCTCATATGCAAATTCTCACATTTCTCACTATGAAATAAGAGATTGACTGGAAAAGTAGCGGGTGACTAGATAAGTGGATATCAAGGGTAACAGAAAGACTGATAAAACAATTAATTTGAAACAGTTGATGATGAAGAGGTTAGGCAGATAGTTGAAATGAAAGACAGAGGTTTCTAGAGAGCATTAGAGGGATGTGTTTTCGTTTATTATCTGTATGTGTGTGTTGTGATTGGCCGGATTAGACTTGTGTGTCTGTGCTGCTGCGGGGAGATTAGAGAAAGTGACAGATTAATATCCTGCTATTGCTGGCGTTGTAAATTAATTTCCTCTTTATAAGCATTTAAGGTTCACATGCATGCTTATTGGACGACCAGCAGTGTACCGGAGAATTTATGAGGACTGATTATAGAAGAATGAAAGGGAGAATCTGTAATGCTCAATATGGCGGTGTTTCTTTTCAATGTGCCATTTTGACCCCCACCACCCAAACATCTTAGTAGGTAAATTTGTGATACTGTTGTTGCCTGGCTTTATTTATTGTTGAATTCAAAATATAATTTATTCCTGTGATGTCAAAGCTGCATTTTCAGCATCATTACTCCAGTCTTCAGTGTCACATGATCCTTCAGAAATCATTCTAATATCCTGATTTGCTGCTCAAAAACATTTCTTATTATTATCAGTGTTGAACACAGTTGTGCTTTTTTTTTTTTTTTTTTTTTTAGTATTCTTTGATAGACAGAAAGTTCAAAAGAACAGCATTTATTTAAAATAGAAATCTTTTGTAACATTAAAAATGTCAGTGGTGTTTTTGTGTTTTTTTTTTTTTTGCTGTTGTTTTGTTATTTTAGAGTTTGAATGCAGTTTATTCCTTTAAAGACAACCTGAAATGGCATTTACAAATCTTTTAACTGCTGTAATGTGACATGAAGCAGTATTCAGCTGGAAATAATTGAGGGTGAGACTTAATTTCAACCCCCCACCAGGATATCAAGAAAAATGGGCATTCATTTTCAACATTGAGGCTATGATATTATTAGCTAACATTATTTCTCTGCACGCTTGCAGCCTTGTTTACATCAACAAATAAGAAAAAGTCCTTTTCGAGAAGGAGAAAGTCATTACATTTGGATTAAGGATTATGAAAAACAAACATTTTTTTCTTCTTCAGAATAGCATGCGGTGAAGGATTTGGAGGCATTTGAGAAATAGAACATTCATGCATATGAGTGAAATCCTCATTTTATGAAGGATCTTTAATTTGGTCAACTTGCCTTTTGTTTCACCCCCTGCTGTGACATTACCCAGTTCTTTGACATATTGTTTTAATGTAAGCTATGTGTTTACATTTCTCTGTGGCCCCTGTAGGCTTCAGTACGTGTGTTTTTCCAGAAGGCAGGCAACATTTAGAGCAGGAACCTAATCTAAGAGTATGTTTTGCTGGCTCATCTAATAAATAACATCCACACTGGTGTCTTTTTGTTACTTTTTGCCCTTATTGAATTCTGTCCCTTGTCTACAGATATTATGTTCTGTTTAACTTTTAAAGAGACAGTTGTTGTTAATCAGAGAGTCCAGAGCTCGGAGTCACACACACGCTCCTGTGGAGTTGACAGGAGAAGTAAAGGTCAGCTTAAATAAGTGTCTCCCTTGCGGTTTCTGATTTTTCCATTTGTGATAGGTTTGGTTCTTTTTCTCATTCCCTTTCTTACTCCATCTTGTTGTCACTGTCCTCTCTTCGTAAACAGGTTTAATTAATCGTTGGTTAATTATTCAAGTGACCCAGGGGAAGAGAGCACATCTTTTCTGTGTCTGCCTACCCTTTTCCAGTTTATGTACATCAGGAAAAGATTCATTCTACCTTTTCCCTTTTTGTTCTTCCACTCTGATTTGTATTATAGTGTTCATTTCAGCTATAAGCTTGATGTTCTTTGGAAGTTATTAACAATCTGACTTAAATTATAAATTGACTAAAAGTGGAATAAATATATCAGTTTTATAAAGCCGGCCCAGATCGAATCTTTGTACTTTTTCACATTTTCTATGCAAATATTTGGAGTAAATATGCATAATTCAGCAGAATGGATTCAAATATTCTAACATTTACATGACAACGATTGTCTGTATGCATTTAAAAGAAAATAAAAAATTATTATTATTATTATTTTTAAATTCTGTATTATGCATGCCAGGCCAGCAGTAGGCGATGTCACTTTGTAAAGAAAAACTATGTGCCAATAGACTGAACATGTAATATACAGCATGCGATCAGTTTTCACAAATTCATGTTTTTGTAGTTTACGCAGGGACAATAATGGTATCATTTTCAAAAACTTGCAATTTGAAAAAAAACATTTTAAAAAGTTTGCGTTTTCAGGCCCCCAAAATGCTGTTGTTGTGTAAATGAACTGCCAAAATGCATAAAAAGTGTTCCATTTTAGTTGAAAACAGTGTTGTAACTGGCCCTTAAAATGTGTTGAAACAAACTGGAGGAAACTTGGCATTCAGTTGCAACAGTTGGGTTCCAGAAGTAAAAGTCCCATTAATTTTCTCCATAATGGTAATTGATTTTGAAGGATAACTTATAAACCTTTAAAGACAGACCTACTATAAGCTACAAGGTTGTTAATCGATGGTGTGTGCATTTGTTAAAGCCAAGAATCCTCATTATTTCAACTTATTTTATTAAACAATCATGTTTAACAGATGAATTCCTGGTTAAAAAAAAAAAAAAAGCTACATGACCCATGAATCTGCAGAGAAATCTTCACAAATCAGAGAATTGCGACAAGGAATTCACACCAAAAGAACACTTTAGCACCTGCCACTCCCATGAAGCGCTGCAGATTTTCCCTATGCTCCCAAACTTCTTAAATATTTGTATGCATAATATACCTATTTTGCAATAAATGTAAAATATATTTTTTCCATCCATCTGTCTTTTTTACTTCTCCAACTTTTTTATTTTGATTGTCATTCAAAATGATTCATGGGATTGTAGTTCTTTCCCTCATTACAGGTGTTAAGTAAATAGTCTTGTACCTTTTGTCTTTTGTCTGATTTTCAAATACTTTTAAGCCAAAGTTTGTAATGTTGTAATTCAAACTCATAGTTGGTTGGTTTAGTTCATGGCTTATAACTCTTAAACAAAGACATTGTTTGAAAGCCTCATTGTTAAAAATACTTTCGGAATCAAGGCTGCTGAAAAAATGGGCAGACACTGTTGCACTCTAATTGCAGTACATTTTGCAGAATTTTGCCGGCACAGACTTTGTTTGAGAAAACCCTCTGCCGAACATTCCTGTACAGTGTGTCTGTCTCTTGCAGCGATAATAACCAGTCCGTGACACTCCCCGGGAGGTGAGGCTGTTTTCGGGTGGATTGTTTGGTCTGCGTGTGTTCGTCAGAGGGAGGGGGGTGTTATCGGATCTGTGGGGTACCCAGATCTCTAACAGACCTGCCATTCTTAACATTGCCATAAACCCCTGGGGCTGTAGGGGAGGGTGGCTGTTAGAGACTCATCGATTGAACAAAACCCCCTGATGGGACCCCAAACTAATCAATAAACCACCACAGAGTGTCTGATCTTATTTCTGTCCATTTACATGGGTCACCTGACTTCTCACTACTTCAATTCACACTGGTTTGTTTTACTTTCGCTTTTCTGTCCAACATTGTTCCCTCCTGAATGACTGGGTGATAAAATGTGAGCGAGAGAGAGAGAGTGTCGTCTAATATCCCTGCTCCTTCACATTTTCAGTTGCTTGTTGCAGTTTTTTTTTTGGCTGTGCTGAAATTGTAAGCCTCAAAAGTAATGACATTTTGTAGATTGGAAGAAAAGTCACTTGCAGAATGCTGAAAACCTTCTATTGATTTCCATTAAGAATGCAATCAAACATCCCATGATGTCTGATACGTGAGCGAGGGAACTTCTGCAAGGTGAAAAATTATTTAATTTCTCTTATTGGCACTTCTATCTTTTCCCTTTGATTTTGATGAGTTTTACTGTTTTGAGGAATGGTGAGAGTGATGGGCTGTGTGTGTGTTGGTGTAAGTATATATAGGCTTGTTTTAATAATCCATCCATACAGGGCTGGCACAAGCTCAACTGTCATTGGGGGTTTGGGGTGACTGTACCTTAAACATTTTTATTTATTGGTTTAAAGAGTAGAAATTAGGCATTATTCATTAAACCTTGGACAGTTTGGACAAAAAGAATAGAGTTATTTCTGAATTAATAACTCTTGAGTTCTTATATTGAACAATTAGTGGTAGTGTCAGGGGAATGTTCTTAAAACACTAATCAAAGTAATATCATCCCTTCTGTTCTCTTCTTTGTAAAGAACGTCAAAAGATGTGCTTGAACCATTCTCCTTTTGAACAAGCACAAAAAAAATGACAAAAGCTTGCTTGAATCAGAGATCTGGCATGACAATACTGAGTTCTGATTGGTCAATCGCTGTTATTTATAATTTGTTAATTATCATACAGAGGATTTTAAAATTTCATTTACATGATAAGCTTTACATAATACAAAACACTGTTAATCTAAAGGGGATGCTTTTTGTCATTTTTGTTTCAACAAGGGGGATGCCATCCCCCTTCATTCTCCCTCAAATTGAGCCCTGCTTATGAGTATGAAAAATTAATATACAAAAGCAAAATATAAAAAGAGGAACTAAAAAATTAAAGATGCAGTAGGTGATCTGGGAAATGCTAACTTTTTAGCCTTCTAGCATTAAAAGCATTTGATCCCACCCTCCCTGCAAATCGCTGTCCAAAGCCACGCCTCCTCTAAAACACATGAACGCGCACAGACCTGAAGCGAGATGACCAGAGACAACGTTATTGGATTACATCATGTGTCATTCACCAGTGAGAAAAATTTACAGTACAGTGAGTACATTTGAAAACACAAAAATAGTTGCTGATTAGATGCTGGGTGCCGCTGACGTTGAGCTAATTCGTGAAGGTACACAAACTACATAAGCTACATTATGCGTTACTATCAAAACGCATCAAAATCGAATCATACCATGTACCTACCGGTTCAAAAGAAATACTGCAACCGTAGTGCAATCTTTCAGACCTTTTGACTCCCGCAGTTGACTCCAGCGTGGAAAAGCAATGTTAGTTCTGGTTTTAGCTCTTTTCTGATCCAAACGTTTTTTCGTCGTAGCCTTTTCTAAGACTGTCTTTCTTTTTGTAGATCCTTTGCCAGTGCCACTTGTTGTCGGTTCAGAAGCAAAGTTAGGTTGTAGCTATTTGCCTGCCATTCTCACTCTGTCTGCACAGCGTTGAGAAATGCGCTGATGACGTAAGATGTCTGTGTGAACAGGCTGCGCAGTGGTATGCAAACACACATTGACCAACAGGGAACACATGCTTCGTTCGGACCGAATGCAATGATTGAACGAACATTTTATGGTCCTACGCCTATATTTATAAAAATACATTTAGACCGCTTAACGTAGTGATTGCTATCAGGATATGAGGAGACTTTCAACTATCATAAACAAAAAATGCTTCTGTAGAGAATCACCTATTGCACGTTTAAGATTCGTGTCACGTGTAAACAACATTTATTTTTAACTGTAGATGTTCTAATTAAAATTAAGTGACTTCAAGCACTGAGCGACAACACAGAACAGTTACTTTGTCAGCATTTTTCAGTTCCTCTGTTCGATCTGGCACAAAGCTACTAAATCTTTAGTGTTCTGCTAGCTTGATGTGTGAACGGGATTCATTCATTCTTCATCCTAAATCTCTGCTTGCATTTTGAACATGTTTGCAGTTTCCTTTTAGGAAATCACTCTGATTCAACTGGCTAAACCCATGAATCAACTCCTTTATCAAGTCTGGACAGTAGAGAGCTGTGCATCGATCCTGATATTAGCCCTGAGACGATAGGTTTTAAGGCGTGAATCAACTCTCTGCTTGTCCGTGAGTCAATTGTGTGAACCATGAATCTCCCTGGAGCAAGAGCTGACTGGCTGCCTCAGGGCCAAAACCTGCTCATCCCAGTAAGCCAAGCCAAGAGTTATAGGACATGACAGAGAGCAGGAGAGAAAGGTATGAAGCGTTGAATATTTTGGCAGGTCGTCTAGAGGTGGAATGGATGATTCTGTTCACGTACACTCCTCTCTTATCCCTCACTCCAAGCCTCATTCCTACTCTTGGCAGTCTCACCCTGGCCTGTCCGTCAGCATGTCGCCGTGGCGATGGGTGGTGATAAACCTCGTTGGGTTTCCTCCGTGCTCAGGCAATAAAACAGAATTAAAATATTAAATCTGTCCACCAACCCCCCTCGTAAATAAAGCCATAAATTACCTCTCGTCTCATAAACGAAGGATAGGCAGAAGATGGAGGTTTATGGGGAGGTTGGTGCCGATGTGGCAGTTTCGCACCCTGATGGCCATCACTCCTTTCTACATCTCTTTTTCATTTCTCCAGCAACACTTAGTAGACAAGAGCTTAACAGGTGAAGGTCATAGTTTTGTGTTGTATGCATTATTAACAGTCTGTAGAAAAGCTTTGCTTGTTCTTACGTTCTACATACCATTGATGTAGTACAATTAAAGTTCATATGATATATTTGACTTACTGTTCTATAAAAATGTTTATAGGAACTGTTTTTTATTAGACTTTTCATAGACTTTTTCATTTTTTGCTGTTTTACACCAATGAATTATTGTGGACTTGATTCAGCTTTTTTGCCACTGTTTAAATAAGTTTAAACAAAGCAAGTATTCAAGCCTTTAAACATACTTAGTGGTTCAACGGATCACAAAACTCATGGTTCGGATCATATCACGGTTATTAAGTCATGGATCGGACCATTTTTTGGATCAGCACAAAAAATAATTGGGGGGGGGGGGTAACTTTGAATTTATTACTTAGCCCACTTTAACTACTCTGATACCAAAGCAGAAACTACTAGACTACTAGCCTAACTAATACATTAAAGGCAAGTGAACAGACTGTGAACAGAACAAATACTGTACATTAATTACAAGCATAGATAAATACAACAGTGTAGTATTAATTTTTGTGTACAGAAATGTAATAATTAAATGTAAAATGACACTGTTCACTGTATAAATTTAATATAGATTAATCTTTGTTAAAGCTGTGTTTTGTTGTTTGATTTACATGACAGACAACAGCAGGTATTTATAGGTTGCTGTCACTTTAAGAGTAAGACCCCATGCACTCACACATCCAATAGATACACATCTGAATTCTCACCTCGTTCACTTAAGACATAACCGAATGTGTTTACGAGAATACTTGCAGAGAGGGGTATTTTGACTGACATAATGCGTGTATGTGTCCATCCAAGTGCATTGAGGACTCGAAAGAGAAATCAGTTTGGAGTTTGCGAGCTATCTGAAACGCACCTCTTTCTCTCTGTGTGTGCGCGCGCGAGCCTTGTATGTATGGGCGTCTGTGTCGAACCGTCGGGCTTGGTCCGTACGGATCACGGATCAACAACGATCCATTTAACACTACACAGGGGCGCAGGGGGATTTCGCGCAGGTCTCCTCTCGTGCGTCCTCCCCACTGCGTCGCTGGTTGAGGCAATAATCACTTTTGTTTCGCTTTCAGATATATCTTTTATAGATGCCATCAATGCTTTTACCTTTCTAGATGTAATTACCGAAATCAAAACAGTCCATAAACTATAAATCCTCACGAAAACTTCAGTCAAGCCAGCTTGCGCATCAACCTGAGAGATCAGCCTCCTTACCTTAAAGTGTCAAATTTCTCGGTTTCTGAATGGATGGTTTGGCTTGATTGACAAACGCTAACGTTCGGGCATGATTTATATACCATCGACCTGTCCTAAAACGTTAACACGCTTTGATCGATTGTTTGGAGATCGCGTGTTTCTCCGTTCGAGAGCGCATTTCCTGTTCACATCCGCGACAAAACAGTTGACTATTTACGAACGAAAGCTCACAGAAACGTGAAAATGGTCTCATTTGAAAGAAAATATCCTAAGCTAAAAGATGATATAGTGTGACTGATTGAAGCAGCCCTTATCAAAAGTGCGGGGGTCGATTTCTGTCTTTTCAAAACTGCGGAGGTCCTGACCCCCCTGTCCCCCGTGTCAACGGCGCGCCTGCCACTACACATACTGAAATCATCACTAGTGTGGCCAATTCAATTTAGAAGTCACTAAAATGGTTGAACTGGTGTACACTGTGGGTTGTTATGGTCTATTTGTAGGTTATTGGCCATTTATAAAACGATTAGTCCTTGATTCTGATTGGTCAATAGCTGTATGACCGCTTCACCCAACGGTTCCGTGTATCACTACACAACACCCTTAGCAACCACTCTTAGCAACTGTATGTTCTCACTTGATATTGTTCATTGAAGCTTACTGTATTATGTAGACGAGTATTGTGAGAAAGAGATAGAGTGAGTGAGTTTATTACCTGCATTCAGATTTGGCATTTTCCTTCAGGTCAGTCCTATGTTCATTTTGTATTATCTTGTCCTTTTAACAGTTAAGGGGTTTTCCCGTGACTGACAGCTCTAGTCAAAGCATTTGTCAGTTGCGTCTTGTTCCGTGTTCACAACAATTCAGTCTTTTCAATGTAAAAGTCTTCGCTACTGACTGACACACTCATAAAGACAGTCTTTGCCGCCATCTAATGGCGTAATAATGTAACTTCTGTTGCTGTTCACGGTCAGGGACTTTTTTTTTCCGGCGGAAGAAATGCTTTTAGTAAAAGTTTACTTCATTAAAGTTGCATTGATACATATTTTTGGCTTTAATATTTGTATTGTGTGGTAACCATTTTATAAAAGCAATAAGGTACTCCAGGCTGGTGCTCTATCGTGAATAAGTCACAGCCCTTCAGCCGTAACTTATTCACGATACAGAACAGCCTCTCGTACCTTATTGCTTACGTAAAGTACAACTCTGGTTGGTCAAACTCTTGTTTAGTCAATATTGTGGCAAAGTAAAATGAAAGTTCCTAGCAACCCAATTAAAAAAATAATTGAAAGTTTAGCTTGGGTGGAAACAGGAATTTTTTTTATAGTACTGTAATGTATTTCATACTTTGTGTATTTCATTGAATATTACTTGGAGTACAGTTAAATCCATAATTAAGGAATGAAAAGAGAGTGGCACAGCTGTAAATAGAGTCTTATGGTAGCAGGTAAAATGAATACAGAAAAGATGCAGGGAAATCCTGAAGGAAAACCTGATGGAGTCTAGACACCTGACACTTGGGAAAAGATTTGTTTTCCAGCAAGATACAGTCAGTTTAAACCAAATACTTTTTGAGAGAATTGGCTTTAAAACAACAATGTTAATGTTCCATTTTTAATTCTGATGCTAAAATTTCCCTAATTTCTACGTCACTAAAGCAGTAAGTAAATTTGTGATGACATTGATCATGTGAACTTGAAGACGTACAGTATTTTTGTCTTTGTGAAAGTTTGATTTCGATGTATTGTCTGTGCTATGTTTGAATTGATGGATTTAAATGATATCACAGAG
Source organism: Ctenopharyngodon idella (assembly GCF_019924925.1). Taxonomy (NCBI): domain Eukaryota; kingdom Metazoa; phylum Chordata; class Actinopteri; order Cypriniformes; family Xenocyprididae; genus Ctenopharyngodon; species Ctenopharyngodon idella. The sequence continues at coordinate 24,058,921 of NC_067222.1, forward strand.
GACCATTGTAAAATATATAATTTTGTGTTTATATATATATGTTCAGTCAAACCAAAATTAATTCAGACACCTTGAACATTTCATTCATTAATACAGTTTATTCGCTATAGTTTAAAAAATGGTAATAAAATATGACAAGATCTTATTAATCTTAATTATGTCAGATAACACGTAAGCAAAACATGGTCAGGTCAAAGTGTCTGAATAATTTTTGCCTCCAAATTTGTAGTCCACTGTATGAAGAATTTTTGGGTATAATATGTCATAGTTTACTTTATTTTGCTATCCTCACTTACATAAATAAACTATAGTGTCCTGCACCCACTAGTAAAAATATATAAAAAAATATATGTCTGAATAATTTTTGGTTTGACTGTATATATAAGCTTTTGTGAAAGTATTATTATACACAGTCACACATATCCAAGCTCTAAGGAAAATATTTTAATTTAACTTTATTCCCCAATTGACATTTTTAGTCATTAAATCAATCTGAATGTTATTTTTTAGTATAAACGGTTTTGAAAAACAAAATGAAATGTGTGCTTTTCTGAGAAATTGTCAAATTTTACCTTGTCGTCATCTCAGGCATCTTTATTTGTCATTGACCCTTAAATATTCCCTCCCCCAGACACCATCAGCATTTCTGTAAAGGAGATTGCTGTAAAGTGCACACACACTCTCTCTCTGTTTAGTATGCTTGATAGTGTGCCATTGGTGGCAGCACGGTGTCTTGTTCCTGTGAGACCAGCGGAGGGTGGCAGCTCCTCTAAATCTTCCCATCGCTGTTGCTCCTGTCATCTTTCTCCCTCTCTTTCAGTTGCATCTCTCCATCGAATCACTTACTCCCCGGCCTGCATCTCTCCTTCCGTCTTTCACTGACAATCTGTCCATCCTCTATATCCCTCTCTCTCTCTCTCTCTGGTTAATTAGAATAGGGGGCAGAGGCACACTTGAGTAAGCTCACTATCAGATGATTAATTGCTGGGGGTAGAGGGATGGAGCAGAGGGACTCGCTGCTAAAGAGAACACAAGGTTACTTATTCACACCCTCTCTCTCTTTCTCCCTCTCTCTGTCTCTCGCCCATTGAGTCTTTTTCAATGCATTTCATTATAGATTTATTTGTGGGGTTGTCGACATAACAGCATTCACAAAGCAATTAATAAGAGGGGTGTGTACGAGAATGATAAACTCAAGAATATAGTTGCATTTCTGACTATTGTAAAAGTTGGCGATTTCAAGCATCGTTTTGCTTGGAGATCTGTCTTATTCAGTCTGTGTGTTATTGTGTCTTTCTTTGTCTTCCTGCTGATATCTCCCCAGTAATGGTCCATCTTTGCTTTATCATCTTCATGTCAATGTTGTGAGCGTCAGAAGGCCCAGTAATGCATTTTACTGCTGATTTTTATGCTGAGTTGATTTATGACATTTGAATTCCTTGGCTAAAAATATATCTGATTATATATATATCTCTTGTTTGCTTGAAAGTTATAGACAATATATGATTGCATAAAAGATGCAGAGCATTCTGTGGTCATGTGACACTTGGTTTTGATGAGGATTGTCATTATTGAAAAAAATTACTTTGGGTGCTGAAAGGTGAAGTGTGTTTAAAGGCACAATATGTAACTTTTCGCTGCTAGAGGTCACCTATTCAAAACAAAGACGTAGCTTAATGACGCCGAGATTAAGCGCGGAATCATGGGAGATGTTGTCTTCACCTCGTGAAGGGGAAAAGAAATCAGAAGCAGAAATCAAAATGAATTTCATAAATTATTAAATAAGATTTTTTTTTTAACTCAGCACTACTTAGGAGTTAATCACATTGGCTACATTCATTGTAAAGTTCAGACTCTAAGCTTTCAAATGACACCTATTTTGTGTTGATCAAGGCAGGAGTTTTGAAAAATATGATTACTTTTTTTTTTTTTTTTTTTTTGTAGCTAGGTGGCACCCGCAGGCGGTACACGCCAGTTTATCGGGATGACTCAGCACTCATTAAGAGTTGAACAAAATTGTTGGATGCATTAAAAAGCTGAGTTTCTAAGCTTTAATATAATATAATACCTATTTTGTGTTACTTCTGTCAGTTAATTTTTTACGGGGGGTTGTGTACCACCGGCGGTACAAGAATGATAAACTCAAGGATGTAGTTTGGTTAATAGGGTTAATAAGATTTTTTAAATGTTTTTAAAATAAGTCTCTTATGCTCACCAAATTAACTGTTTTACATTTTAATATGCCTTAAAATGTAATTTATTCCAGTAATGGCAAAGCTGATTTTTCAGCATCATTACTCCAGTCTTCAGTGTCACATGATCCTTCAGAAATCATTCTAATATGCTGATTTGGTACTTAAGAAATATTTCTAGTTATCAATGTTGATAATGACTGTGCTGCGAAGTATTTTTGTGGAATATTTTTCAGGGTTTTTTGATGAATGGAAAGTTCAAAAGAACAGTATTTATTTGAAATTGATTTTTTTTTTTTTTCACGTTGTGTAATAACTATTCCTCTTGTGGATCTTAGTGGATGTCTTATTGCAAATCTACAATAGCAATTAACAAAAATATTTCCATCCTTTCATATTCCACACTAGAATTTCTCTGCCCATCTGCATTTTTCTCTTCTGGAAGGCAGATTGTTGTTATCTGTCCTTGACATTTCAGTCTCATTTTTTTAAACCATTGTCTGTCTTTGTAGTGCAATGTCTTAGTTTATTATTGTTTAGAAAGTGTTTTGACTGATTTTTGGTCGTTCATTTTCATGGGATGCATGCGCAGCCAGGCTGTAATTATAAAAAAATGTCTGTCTGCAAACACACTCAAAATTTGTCTTGACAGCGAACATACTTTTCTCTGTTATTTCTCATTTTCACTCTTGTACTTTAACATTCATAGTTAACATTCCCACTCGTCCTTTTGTTATAGTCTATTTCTCCTGTATTTCATGAATCTTTTTTTTTGTGCAGGACTCTTCTGTCCCTCTCTCTGCCATCATTCCCTTCCCCATCTCTCTCTCTCTTTATTATTTGATGGATGATCTGTGTGTAGGAGGATATTCTGGCTGTAATAGACAGGCATGGGCAGCTAAATGTTAAGGGCCTCATAAAACGTGCTCGGCCTCCCCCAACGCTCTCCATCCTTTAACCCGCTCCTTGCGTCCCACCATAACTCGTTTTCTCAATTTCTCCTAGCCTGTTCCTCCTCCTTCTCATCTCCCTTTTTGCTTGTTTGCCTGTTCATCTTTTCACCCTTACTTTTGGGTGTGAGTGTGTAGTGCAGATATTGATTGTGTGTATGAAATACAGTCTGAGACTACTAGTGAACATGCTTGTGTTTTGAATTTAGTGTACATTTGGACCACAAGTTTGAGGCTCCACTCATTGGATAATTTAGCCTACTTGTTTATTTACTCATTTACTACTACTACTAATAATAATAGTAATAATAATATATATTTTATTATTAGCGGTTTAGTCCAAATTTTCTGAAGAGACATGATCGCTTTATATGATGAACAGATTGAATTTAGGCTTATATTCACATATAAACATTAATCAACTCACACATCAGTTGTGGTAAACGGAAGCTCAAGCATGTTGGCTTGACATGCGAGAACCAATGAAGTTCATGTGTTACGCAGCACATTTGAGCTTCCGCAAGAGGTTTGTTCTCACGCATCAAGCAAGTTCGGTTGAGCTTCTGTTTATGTTCGCTGATCAATGTTTATATGTGAATAAAAAACGAAAGTAATGTTCATCATATAAAGCGATCGAGTCTCTTCAGAAAATTTGTTCTAAAACCGCTCAATTCATATAGATTAGTTTTACGATCTCTTTATGAACTTTTTGAAGCATCAAAGTGTCAGATGCATAGCTGTTTATGGAGAGACAGAAAGCTCTCAGATTTCATCAAATAGATCTCTATTTGTGTCCCCAAGATGAATGAACGTCTTACGGGTTTGGAACAAAATAAGGGTGAGTAATCAATGACAGAATTTTTATTTTTGGGTGAGCTATCCCTTTAAGTCCCTAACTCCAGCAAAACATTCACGGATTAATTTTAGCCCCATTCCAGCCCTGATAGTAGATGAGAGCACACACCTTTTCACAGGATTATGGTGAGTAGACAGATACGTATAATTTTCCAAAGAGTAGCTTACAGGAGATTGCTGGAGTATCACTGGGAGATTTCTAGAGATTCACAAGGAAATTGCTAGAGTTTCACAAGGAGATCACTGGAGATTCACAAGGAGATCACTGGAATATCACAAGGAGATCTAATAGGTATCACCGCTGATGGGAAGGTGGAGCCCGGTTGAGCCAAAAGAATGGAGGGAAGGTAGAGCCCAGTGGAGCCGAAGGGATGGAGGGTGAAGGCCTGGAATCCCCTGGGAAAACCAGGGCAATGTCTGACCAAGGCAGAGCCGGAGGGACGAGGGAGCCCGGTGGAGCCAGTGGGATTACAGTCTACGGTGGAGACGAGGGAGCATGGAGCCAAGGTGGAGCTGAAGGGCTGGAGGGCTGAGGTGGAGTCCGGGGCTCTGAGGCCAGAAGTGGAGCTAGGGGATCGTCACACCAAGGCCTAGCTGGGGATTGGGAGGCCCAAGGTGGATCCAAACCATTATGTGGTGCCACTGAAGGAGGAGCTGAGGGGCTAACGAGAGACTGTGGAGGCGGGGCAGAGTTACTGGCTAGCTTCGGCAGAGGAGGAGGGAGAGGGAAACTGGATGTGACCACTGGAGATGCAGGAGACTTGGAGCTGGGCGGGACTAGTGGAGATGCAGGAGACTTTGCTTGGGAATAGGAGGAAACCAGGACATCCGTTATATTGACCGTGCTCATAGGTAGCAACTGTACACCAGTGGGCATGGATGGAATCCATCTCCATACTGTCAAATTCCACTAAAATCCCAATTGGGACAGCCATGGGTGCCGGCTCCCAGACCTGGTCAGACACAATGACTGGCTCGGGGTCCGGGAGGAGTAGGGCTGCAGGCTCTGGCGTGAACTTCTCAATCCATAGCAAGTCCTTGGCGGGCGCTGGCTCTGGCTCTGGCTCTTGACTCGTGGCTCTGGCTTGGTGGTGGGTTTGAGGAAGAGTGAAGAAGCACTAGGGAGGAGTTTTGTTGTGAGTGATGTCACTGAGATGAAAGCCAAAGGCACCAGGAGGACTGGAGTAGGCTTGGGAGGCTGCAACTGGTGAATATGTGGTTGGGTTCATGATGTTGTGATCTGGACTTCTGTCAGGGAACACCAGACTCGGACACAGAGATTAGGTTAAGTCCAAACAAAGTATTTATTGACAGCGATTAATTAAACAGAAATCAGGTCAGTAATGGTACTGTCAGAATAATGATGAGCAGATAAAGATGTCTTTTTTTCCTTACAGCGGAGCAATGATGACTGGAGCAGGATAGTAGAGAGAGATAGTAGAGAGCACCTCTCCACAGGATTATGGTGAGGTAATTTATAATATTCCAAATAGTAGCTTACAGGAGATTGCTGGAGTATCACAGGGAGATCACTAGAGATTCACAAGAAGATTGCTGGAGTATCACAAGAAGAATCCAGTAGGTAAATAGAGCAGGTACGTATTCTGTTATCTCTTATTCTGGTGCAGATTGGAGTGCTAATGGGGAAACAGGTGTTTGTAATGGCCAAGTGAGTGCAGGTGATGAACAGGAGGGATGCTTAGAAATGTAGTTTTTTTCTTTTCTTTTTTTTTCTCAATTCCAAGAACACAAAGAACGGACTTGTGTTCTCGTGGAGACCAATCTTGCCAGGCTACCTTGAAAGAAGGAACTCTGAAGGATGCAAGGACATAGAATGGATCCTTGTGAGATGTGCTGCGATCTAATTGCTCAACAGACCATCCCAGCATATTATAAGTAACGGCCAATGTACAATAAATACAACATAACATCACAAACATATGTCATAACCTATTAAAACATTTATTACATGTTATTTTCATAGTATTTTATATCGTTTTAATTTACCACGTTGTGAAAAAGTATTCTGCTAACTATAAGTAACTTTGCAACTACAAGTAACTTTGCAACTACATATCAACTAACTCTCATTAAATTGCAACTACATGTCAACTAACTGTCATTAAGAGTATGTTACTTATGCTTTGTCAGTGTTAAGATTCTTTTTAATATGCCAATAAAAATACAGCAGGCTTTTTCCATGTCTTTATCTCTTTATTAAAATTAGGCAAAACAAAACGACAAATGTTGACTTTAACGAGCCATCACGTATTTGCGAGCTTGCAACGGGAATATTTTAAGTGAGAGCGTGAAGCTTAAAGCTTACAGGCTTCCGTATGTGGTCCGCCTGCAGTGTCTTCTGGGATTTCTAATGGTTTGATTCTCTCAAGTCTGCACTCGATGCATCCTCGATATATCAACACATTTGGGTGCTTTCATGCATCCTCTGTATTTGCGTTCTTGAGTATTGGAATTGAACTTCGACGGTTGATGATCATGTAGTGTGGGAACACAAGGACACAAGATCGCTTAAGAATGCATATTGAGAAACGGCCGCAGTCTTTGACTAGATGACTGGACTGTTGAAGATGGGCAGATGGAGAGCAAATGTGACACACAAATGATTTGATTTGATAAGTGGCAAGGCATAGACATGGAAAAAAAAAGTGATAAAAAAAAAAAATGTATTTCATTACATAATATTACATATTACATACATATACGTTATAAATATTAATAAAGGTTGTTATAAATATTCAATAGTAATATCTATTAATAAACAATATTAATTTATATCATGGTAGTTTTTTTTTTTTTTTAGTTTTTTTACTCGGATTTTCAACTTTTAAAACTTATATCAAAGGAAATGTGTAAATTGTGTGCAAAAGTGACAGGGTAATGCCAAATATATGGAAGGTGTGTGTGTGTGTGCATGCGGAGGAGTGCATTATTTGATGCGAATCAGTGATCTCACTATTAATCCTTCAAACTGGAGTGTTTCTGTTTCAGATCACCAGTCTGTGAGTGTATAAAGGATTGACAATGCATGAGCGCTGCTGCTGCTGCTGCTGCTGTGTGTGTATGTGTGAAGTCTAAATGGGTGTATGCTTCATAACACCATGAATATAATTACACTCAACCCTTCTTCACCTCTTCCTCTAAGCCCATCCTCATCCTTTCTACTCTGTCTTGTTGCATTTCTCTCTAATGTCTTCAGTTACCTTCAGTTTGTTTGTTTTTTTAAATCGGTTACACTTTATTTTGATAGTCCGCTTTAGACATTCTACTAACTATAAGTAACTCTGCAACAACATATCAACTAACTCTCATTAATTTGCAACTACATGTCAACTAACTGTCATTGGAGTATCAGTAATGTTACATTCCTGTCTTATTTTGATATATATTTTCTGTTCCCATTGTTCCGGTGTTTCACTTCCTGTGTTTGCCTTGTTTACTTAGCTCCCTTGTTTGTTTCCATAGTTATCCTTGTTTGTTGCTAGTGAATAATTACCTGCACCTGTCCCTTGTTAGCCCCTTGTCATTTTGTGTATATATACCCCAGTGTTTCAGTAGTCTCTTGATGGTGATTGTCTTGCATGATTGTTAAACTGTTGCGGTCTTGTACCGTATCGTATGACCTTTTTCCTGTTCCTTGTTTTGCACTTTGTTCCTGCTCCCTGTTTTGGATTATCTTTGTTTGCGTTTTGAATACCGACTCTTCCCTGCCGCTGTGTAACAGTTAGACTATTAGGGTTCGAGTTAGTAGAATAAGTTGACATGTACTTGCAAAGTTACTTATAGTCAGTAGACTGTCTGTTGGAGGACTGTTGTGTTCATGAGTGAGTTATATTGTGACTGCTATTTTGAAGAGGAAGTCTGAAGTGTTGAGTAATGACATAATGTGTTTTCTACTCATTGCCTAACACATGTATGATATATAAGGTACTCAGGTTTATGATGCTGTCCATTCCTGCCACAACTGTCAAGTCACATCCTGCTCCTCTCCAGCCGGTGCCACTGCAAGATGGACCGTGGCAGAATGTGGCTGTGGATGTTGTTGGGCCATTTGACATTGCTGCATCCAACTGTAGATTTGCTATATCCTTAACTGACTATTAAGGCAAATGGCCTGAGGTCTCCTTTACTCACACTGTCACTACGGATTCTGTGGTTTCGTTTCTGTCATCAGTTATCAGCTGCCATTGCAATCTGTTGAGTATATTTATTGATAGCGGTGTTCAGTTTACTTCTGCTGCTTTCACTGCTTTTCTGAAAGGAAGGAATATTCGTCACCATCGTTCCTCTCTCTACCACCTGGCAGCTAATGGTGGTGTTCAACCGTGTGCTCAAACACACTTTCCAAATGGCCATCCAGCAACATCAGCCATGGAAACCTGTGGTAACTGACTTGTTGCAGGTGTACCGTGCCACTCCACATGCTACAGCTGGTACTTTACCCTTTCAGCTCCTCTATGGCAGGCAAATGCACACAAGGCTGTCTATTTTGCCATCTGCTCCTGTGCTCTCACCAACTGACATGACTGTTCACTGAAGGGTTACGCGGCTGCAACACAAAATGAAAAAGTAAACTGAAGCTAAGCGGGGTGCTCACAGTCCTTGTTTCCAGGAGGGGGGTAAAGTGAGGGTATGGAACCTTTTGCATGTTCCTAAGGGACACAGAAAGTTTACTGATCCTCAGTTTCCAAAAGACTTTGGGTGAGTACATGGAATGCTTCCCATCTCACTACATTTCCATGCACAACAACAACAAGATCTGATGTATGGATGTGTCTGCATTGTTAATGCAACTCTATTCTGTTTTTAAAAAGGGGAAAATGTTGTCTTAATAATATTGTGACTGCTATTTTGAAGAGGAAGTCTGAAGTGTTGTGTAATGACGTAATGTATGGAGAACGACAGTGAGAGTAAACAAAATGGATGAAGTTCTCTATAGGGTTGCGCAATTTATCGCACAATACGAAAAATAACATTGAACTTAAAGGGTTAGTTCACCCAAAAATGAAAATTATGTCATTTATTACTCACAATATCTAGTGATGGGCGATTTCAAAACACTGCTTCATGAAGCTTCGAAGCTTTACGAATCTTTTGTTTCGATTCAGTGGTTCGGAGTGTGTATCAAACTGCCAAAGTCACGTGAACTATTGAAGTTTCAAAACACTTATGACGTAATGAAGCCTCGTTTACTGAAATCATGTGATTTTGGTGCTGCGAACCACTGATTCGAAACAAATTATTCGTAAAGCTTATTTTTGGCACACAAAAAGTATTCTAGTCGGTTTATAATATTAAGGTTGAACCACCGTAGTCACATGAACTGTTTTAAATATGTTTATAGTAGCTTTTTGGGCATTGAAAAAGGGAGTGTTATTGCTGGGGATGCAGGCCTTACTGAGCCATCGGATTTTATCAAAAATATCTTAATTTGTGTTCTGAAGATAAACGAAGGTCTTACAGCTGTAGAACGACATGAGGGTGAGTAATTAATGACATAATTTTCATTTTTGGGTGAACTAACCCTTTAAATGTCATTATCGCTTAAACGTGATTCTTAGTGCAATTATGAAATCGCAAAGCCTGCGATTATTTATTGATTTTTTTTTTATGTGCAGCTTGTCAATGAAGTATGGCTCCAAATGCTAATCCATCTGAAAGCACTGCAAGTTTGAGTCGCTAATAATGTACATTCGAAAAAGCAACACGCGTCAAACATCTTTCCAGACATAAGAAGCATTTATTACCATCTTGTCCAACAAAAGACACCATTTAATAACATGTTTTTACTCCAAACTCACTTCATAACGACAGTTGAGCGTCCTTCTGTGAGATGATGTGGCTTCTTACACAGAATAAGGCTTAGTTTATTAGTCATGTTTAATCCATCAAAGCTTTTCAATCTTCTGTTTATTCAGCTACAGGCCTAGTTCTTTACTCCTGTCTTGTGTGCTTCATGGTTTAATAACTCCTGACAGATACCACAGAGACCAGCAAAGTAAAGTGTTAGCAGATATTAACCAGACAGTCTAATAGTACTCTAATGACTTGTAGTTGATGTGCAGTTGCAAAGTTACTTCTAGTTGAATGTAGAATTTGTAGAATGTCTAAAGTGGACTATCAAAATAAAGTGTTATCTTTGAATATTTTGGATGAAATAGAAAGTCTAGGTTTTCCACTACAATCTTCATATCTCTGTGGATCTATTTTACTTGATCCTCCACGTCGGATGTGACACTCCATACATAATACTTTAATAATGGCTGCATGCTAAAAAGCTGATGCTGATAAGAGCTGTGACTCATGGGATTGTGTGCATTGAGGGTGGTGGAATGGAGGGATGAAGCAGGGTTTTTTTATTGAGTTACAAAAAAGGTGCATCTTATGGGTATTTTATGGCCATTATATACTTTTTTTTGGTGTCTTTGACTTTAGAGTAAAAATACGTCAACATCTGTGACATTTTAACATGTTTTATCATTATTCTCACTAAATTCTATGATTTAGTTACCAAAACTAGTGATACTGACAAGTGAGAAAAGTAATGATTAATGTCTTTGTAGCCTTTTGTTCTTCACCATTTTTCATAAAACCAAAGAAAAAACTGTTTCAATTGCTTGTTTGACTTTATATATTAAAATGTATTATTATAATGATATATATTATCTACTTAAAACCCAAATAAGCATCTTGTCTAATTTTCTGTGTGTCATAGGTGTGTCAACATCACCTGAGTTAATTTGAACCATTAACACTTAAACCACATTTCTTGCAAAGTGCTCTCAGACCCCTGAAATGAAGCGGGTGTGGAAACACCTTTAATGTGCTCTTTGATTCTTTCCCTCTGTCTTTATGTGTCCTAAACGTGCTGTTTCTCATAATTCACACGCATCTCTCCTCATCCATGTGATTTCACACCTTCAGATGAAGCCTATGACAACTCACCTTATTCTCAAAATGAGTCATGTCACTTTGAGAGATTGTCAAGACATCCTGATACACGCTGACATCACACAGCTCGGCATGTGCTGCAGTTTTCTGTGCCTGTCACAGGTGGTGGACCAAAATTTGTGCAGACAAACATGTTGGTGGTTTCTAGCGGCTTCATTAGAAGTTACAAAGGTACATAACACTTGACTGTTTAAGGACTGTTTAAACAGTTTACCATGACAGTTTTACATATTTTTCTATGTATCTTCATATTCTTTCTTTCTTATTCTCGCACAGCTATGTATTAATTAAGATGGAGCCGACCCTGCATTCCAAGGTATCATGTGAAATCCTGTTTATTAGGAAGGAGGACCAACAGAGGGAATTAATGGGGAAAGATGGGAGAGATAAGACGAGGAGTGTTTTACTTGAGGGATTTTGACGGTCGCCCATTAAAGAGGGGGAAAAATGGTGAGGGAGGACGGAATGTGCAGAGTGAGAGAAAATGAAGATTGATTGAGGGATGTAGAAGGAGGAGGGTAGAGAAAGACAGAGCGGAAGCTGAGTCTGCATTTTGAAGCAGCTATGAGGGAAATAATTGAGGGCCCTACTGTGTGCGTAAGTAATAAAATAAACGCAGAAAGTTTGCTTAAGTCATAAAAAAGCAGAAAAAGACGCTTTTTTTTTTCTTTATCCATTCCTTTCTATTGTCTTTTGTTTTGTCCTGACATTTTTGTTCTGTTCCTAAACTACAGAGGCAGCATTTATCATGGGCATGTTCCCAACGTGACGGCAACAAGGTAAGCAACTTAATTATCCTGCTTTCTAAGACACTTCATTTTAACCAAATTCTAAGTCAGCATTGCATGCTTCCTTTGTAGAGAAAGAAATCCCATTATGCACTGTGACAAGCTTAGTGAAAAAATAAGTCCAAAATGACAGATGAGGCAAGAGAAATGTCGATTATAAATTAACTTGCATTTCAGTCAATACTTAAAAGTATTGAAGAACAAACAGTTCAGTGTAATTAAAAATGGATTATTTTTCCCAATATGTGTGTGATATATTTTATGCTTATTAGAGTATTGTGCCGTTAGCTTAGCAAGGTGCTAATGTCAAACTCTTTTGAAATCAATTATGAGTCGAGTCTCCGGTGTGGCTGGCTGTTTGTGCTGAGTTGCTGCCTATGCTTTGTGTTCCAAATTGCGCACTTATGAGGTTAGGGTGCTGCCTGTGTAGGCAGCAAGGCAGCTCACTGAGTTTTGGAACGGTGCCTGTCTGTCCGTCTCGTTAGTTTTCGTAGTTCACATTTATACATACAGTTTTATATATTTGCATATATACCCTGACAACGTAAAACATGGCTGTATTGACAGTTTTTGAAATGTGAAAATGTTTATGAATTATTCATATTATATTTATATTATAAATTGACTGGTATAGGGCTGCACGATTAATCAAAATTGAACCAAAATCACGATTTGGCTCAGTGCAATTATGCATCACAGAGGCTACGATTTTTTCTATTTTTAATTATATAAATATGTACACAACGTGTTAGTGAAGAGTGGCTTTGAGATCAGTAGTAAATGACGCTCTATCTGAAAGCACTGCATTTGAAAAAAAAAAAAAAAAAAACGAGTCAAAAATACAAACTTACCAAACACGAGAAGCGTTTATGAACCTCTTTTCCAAAAAAAGACAACATTAAATAACGTGTTTTAACTCCAAACTGACTTCATAATGTCAGTCGAGTGTTTTAAATATCATTTTGATTAGCATTGATTAGATCGGTTTGATTAGCATTGCATTATAAATATACTTTGTTATTATGGCAAAACCAGAGAAGGCTTGAAGAACACAGAATAAACCATGTATTGTCGTAGTTGTGTGTTTATTATATTCATGTTTAATCAACCAAAGCTTTCATATCTTCTTATTAATTAAGTTACAGTGATAGTGTGATGCCCATAGGGATTTCCTGGAACTACATGCATTATATTACTTCTCTGAGGCATATTTAGAGTCTGCTTAAGGATGCTCTCCAGCGTCCAGTATAAAACGGACATGTTTAGCGCCAAGTAACACTCACTCCGTCCTATTCTGGGCAGGGGTGCGGGATGTGTGGGTGCTGGGGGTGCTGCAGCACCCCCTGTTTTCACAAGATTGTAAATGCAATGCAATTTTTTGTTCATTTACATATACAGGTGCTGGTCATATAATTAGAATATCATCAAAAAGTTGATTTATTTCACTAATTCCATTCAAAAAGTGAAACTTGTATATTATATTCATTCATTACACACAGACTGATATATTTCAAATGTTTATTTCTTTTAATTTTGATGATTATATCTGACAACTAAGGAAAATCCCAAATTCAGTATCTCAGAAAATTAGAATATTACTTAAGACCAATACAAAGAAAGGATTTTTAGAAATCTTGGCCAACTGAAAAGTATGAACATGAAAAGTATGAGCATGTACAGCACTCAATACTTAGTTGGGGCTCCTTTTGCCTGAATTACTGCAGCAATGCGGCGTGGCATGGAGTCGATCAGTCTGTGGCACTGCTCAGGAGTTATAAGAGCCTAGGTTGCTCTGATAGTGGCCTTCAGCTCTTCTGCATTGTTGGGTCTGGCATATCGCATCTTCCTCTTCACAATACCCCATAGATTTTCTATGGGTTTAAGGTCAGGCGAGTTTGCTGGCCAATTAAGAACAGGGATACCATGGTCCTTAAACCAGGTACTGGTAGCTTTGGCACTGTGTGCAGGTGCCAAGTCCTGTTGGAAAATGAAATCTGCATCTCCATAAAGTTGGTCAGCAGCAGGAAGCATGAAGAGCTCTAAAACTTCCTGGTATATGGCTGCGTTGACCTTGGACCTCAGAAAACACAGTGGACCAACACCAGCAGATGACATGGCACCCCAAACCATCACTGACTGTGGAAACTTTACACTGGACCTCAAGCAACGTGGATTGTGTGCCTCTCCTCTCTTCCTCCAGACTCTGGGACCCTGATTTCCAAAGCAAATGCAAAATTTACTTTCATCAGAGAACATAACTTTGGACCACTCAGCAGCAGTCCAGTCCTTTTTGTCTTTAGCCCAGGCGAGATGCTTCTGACACTGTCTGTTGTTCAAGAGTGGCTTGACACAAGGAATGCGACAGCTGAAACCCATGTCTTGTATACGTCTGTGCGTAGTGGTTCTTGAAGCACTGACTCCAGCTGCAGTCCACTCTTTGTGAATCTCCCCCACATTTTTGAATGGGTTTTGTTTCACAATCCTCTCCAGGGTGCGGTTATCCCTATTGCTTGTACACTTTTTTCTACCACATCTTTTCCTTCCCTTCACCTCTCTATTAATGTGCTTGGACACAGAGCTCTGTGAACAGCCAGCCTCTTTTGCAATGACCTTTTGTGTCTTGCCCTCCTTGTGCAAGGTGTCAATGGTCGTCTTTTGGACAACTGTCAAGTCAGCAGTCTTCCCCATGATTGTGTAGCTTACAGAACTAGACTGAGAGACCATTTAAAGGCCTTTGCAGGTGTTTTGAGTTAATTAGCTGATTAGAGTGTGGCACCAGGTGTCTTCAATATTGAACCTTTTCACAATATTCTAATTTTCTGAGATACTGAATTTGGAATTTTCCTTAGTTGTCAGTTATAATCATCAAAATTAAAAGAAATAAACATTTGAAATATATCAGTCTGTGTGTAATGAATGAATATAATATACAAGTTTCACTTTTTGAATGGAATTAGTGAAATAAATCAACTTTTTGATGATATTCTAATTATATGACCAGCACCTGTATTTATTTTCAGCATGTAGTCATTTATTTGTAATTGTAACAAAGACAGAGGTGTGCCAACTGCAACAAGAAGGGCCCCAAAGATGTTTTGAACAGCAGCAGCACCACTTCTCTGAATGTACCGGCAGATGGAGGTGTAAAAATGACGTGACGTGGTGATAAAGCCAAAAGTTCAGTGTTTATTCCAAGTGGAGCAAAAAATAAAGGTTTTCCAATGGTGCGCCAATTGTATTTACAGTGAAAGTCCAAAAATATATGCAAAAAAAAATAAAAAAAATAAAATAAAATAAAATAAAAACTGTTCAAAAGTTATACACAAACAAACTTTTGGCTATGCCAATAAATTGACCCAAAAGACAGCAATTTCGCTCAAACTCACTCTGCGAGCTTCCAGACAACTCTGAGAGGCCATCTTAAAAAGACCAAGCCCCTCCTACTTGGACTAAACCATTTAGAAATTAAAGGTAATAAAGAATTAAAAAAAAAACAAAAAAACAGATAAATGTGATTTAACAGTAACAAAGAGGTAAACTGCTATAATAATACAAAAATACATGAACATTTAGAACAAAACAAACTCAATTAATTATTAATGTTTAACAATGCTCAACCAAGAATTATCAGATCAAAAATCTCCCCCTCACACATGAGAACAATGAACTGTGCCTTCTATTGGCGGGAATGAGGTCTTCAAAATGGTGGCATTTACTGTGACCGGGTTTTGTCTGTTTGGGATGTGAAAATGTTCCAGTACGTAAGTATGACTATTTATAATATGTAAGTGGTTATATATAAACAATAAACATTTAACATGATTACCGGTCTTGTTTTACTTCTTAACATAACATAACACAACACAACACAAATCAACATAGAAAAATGTATAAACCATTAAACATTAAACAGATGAAGAAATGGCATGATGAGGACAGGAACAACACAACACATGATCAGTAATACAAACGTATCTGTGTTAACTGATGTTCAATATGCGCAAAACAGATAGTGTGTATGATGTTACAAAAGAAAGTGTATGCATGCATGTGTTTTCACAGTCCCTTGTCAAAGTAAGAGTCCTTTTTATAACACAAGTCTCTAGTCACCGGGCCTCACTGTGACCGTAATAAACACTTTAAGTGGGCTATTAAAATGTGTTATTTATATGTTAAATTATGTTTTTTTAAACATACGCACATAGTGTGACGTCATTTTGTGACCGTTGCAGTGTGCATAGAAAGAATTAATCCTCTCTACTCCTCAACGCAAGTCCATATATGTATATGTCGAACGTCACATGACCAAACCGGAAAACTGGTCTCATTGTATCCGCTTGTCAGAGAAAGTATTAACAGCAGTATGAACTGATGGCATATCTATGGACTTTCAAGGTAATCAGTGAAACTAGTTCACATTGTTATAGGTGTTTTATTCTATTAAATATCTAAACGTTAGTGTGAAGAAGAAAAATGAAAAAAGCATACAAAGGACCTAAAAAAGCGATCTGATTTGTTTTACAGAATATGGAAGTTAGATTGTGCATAACCCCTATTTCAGTGTTGTGTAAGGTAGGCAGCTATTTTGTGTCCATTTTTATTTCCTGTCGCTGTGCAGGATCTTTTATTGTATATGACAGAAATAGCTCAATAACCCTTTTATTTATGTCCCGTAGACCAGCCCGTTGCATTACGATTGCAAGCAATGTCAAAAATGTGAAGGTCAAATGCCCCGGTGTGTATGCTGTTCAAACTAGTGTTCTCATTGACACGCTTGTTGTACTTCGTGGTGTTTTGATGTGTTTTATAGACTACATATTGTTTCTTATTCAAATGTGGTGAACCCATCCCCCCCCCCCCCCCCCCCCCCCCCCAAACCAAACAAACAAACAAACAAAAAAACTAAAACTTCTTCCCGTGCCCCTGATTCTGGGCAAAAATAGGAAAAATAATACTTCTCTCTAAAGAACTTTGAGGGAAACATAATCAAGATGTTTTTCTCAGTGTACAGAAGTGTACAGGAGTTTTTTTTTTTGCATAAGAGGCACACATTTCATATTAAATACATGGACATTTTTGATTTTGACCTCCTGACAAAAATAAAGAAATTATTGTCGCAGATTTTTTTTATCATAATAATTTATTATTTTATAATAAATCCTTAGACCTTTCTAATTATTTATAGTCATAGGCTGCTTGCATGTTAACAGGTAACCCTGCATTTTTTTCGTATAAGTTTTCTATAAAATAAAATAATTATTATAGTTATATTTATCCTTAAGTACTCTTTTTTTTTTACACTGACCTTAAAGCTAACAACTTCTCATCAAAATAAAAAGTCATATTAAGATAAATCTACAGTGACAAACAAAAAAAAATTAGCTACAGAGAACTTTATATAGATAGTTTCAGTGTTGTGTTAAGTGTATTGACAATGAGAGTATTTAATTTTTCTTATTGATTAAATACAGTAAAATCAACCTATTACAGTAATTACATTTTCTACGAGTCCAAAAAGATTTGTAAACATATGTATGTCTCTAAAGTTGTTCACACATAAATTGCACATTTTAGATGCTGTCAATTTGCTAACAATGTACGTTTCAGTGTCTGTGCAAACATAACATGTTTGTTTGCTAGAACACTTTACAGTAAGTGTGAATTCCTATGATTGTTAATGAGATCACTTTGGTCATTAGTGAACATGCACATATACACTACCGTTCAAAAGTTAGAGGTCAGCAAGATTTATTTTTATTTTTTTTAGTTAATACATTTATTCAGGAGGGATACTCTATTTCTATATCTATTTCAAATAAATAACATTCTTTTAAACTTTGTCTTCATCAAAAAATCTATATGAATATATACGGTTTCCACTAAAGTATTAAGCAGCACAACACTGATAATAATAAGAAATGTTTCTTGAGCACCAAATCAGTATATTACAATGATTTCTGAAGGATCATGTGACACTGATTGTTATTTTAAATTGTAATATTTCACAACATTACTGTTTTAATTTAATTTTTGATCAGCCTTGGTGAGCATAAGTGACTTCTTTCAAAAACATTACAAAAATCATACCAACCCCAACCTTTTGAATGAAAGTTTAATGTACTATGTATGTATGTATCTTATCTCTGACTTTACTGTACATACACAGTCAGTGTGTTCATCAGAAGCAGTCGTATCCATCAGTACACACACATACAGTAGAGAAAGACAGCGTGGAGAGAGAGAGACATGAGTGGAGGAAGTGGTGGCCTGAGGAACTGTCACATGTGTCTCTCTGAAGGACGGATTCCCAATAAATGTCACTTCCCATCAGGCAGTGAGGCTGTCACTCCTTCTGACTATTACCAAAACTATGCCACTTTATTTCATAAAAGAGAGATAGAGAGAGAGAAAGGAACAAAAGAGAGGTAAATAAAAATGGGGTGTCCTGAGGAGGGTGGGGGAAAATAACAAAGGGAACAAAATATGGCTGACAGATAGAAGAGGATGAAAGAAAGAGATGAAGGGGTCATTGTGAATGTGTAGTCTTTCTACAGATGTTTATTCAAAGAGACAATTATCTTACAAGACAGTGAGATGGACGGATTGATGATGAAATGATCAAATAAAGCATATAGATAGAGGGATGAGGAGGCAGACATTGTCTGACTTTCTCTGTTTTCTGCCTTTTTCCCCTTAGTAATTATTTCCTTCTTTTTCAATCTTAAAAATGACTTGTCTTTCCTGTCTTTGACTTCCTTGCTTTTTTTCCTCTCTTCCTCCTGTCTTCCTTTAAGTCCTATCTGTCTTCTTTCCTCCCTCTTTCACTCCCTCTCTTCCATCATTTTTGTTCTTTCTTTTATTTATTAGTTTCATTTCATCCATTTGTTTGTTTGTTCATTTTGGCATTTTGTTTGTTCTCTGAAATTCATTGTCTACGTTGCATTTGTTTTTTCTCTTTTGTTTGTCTTTCTTTCTATTTTTTTTCTTTCTTTCTTTCTTTCTTTCTTTCTTTCTTCTGTTTGCAGTGGTACACTACTGTTCAGAATTTACTAAAAGATAAGTTATTAAAAGATATTAATACTTTTATTCATCAAGGATTCATTAAATCGATCTTTTGAACTTTCTATTTATCAAAGAATCCTGGAAGAAAAAAAAAATGCATCACAGTTTTCACAAAAATATTAAGCAGCACAACTGTTAATCAGCAAATTAGAGTGATTTGTGAAGGATCACATGACACTGAAAAATACTGTTTTCCTTGGATAATTTTTTTTTCAACCTTTCAGGCACTTTTGGGTCCCTTAACATGCTCAAAAACTCTTGAAACTTTGCACACACGTAGGAACAGCTCAGACCAACAAGAAGTCAGATATTTTGGTTTGAATGTGGCTTTTTTGAATAATCAGGCTTTGAGCTTTTAAGTAGGAGATTCATGCAATTGCCAACAAACTCAGTCAACATGAAACAAAGACACTGAAGATGCTAAATTGCGAACTATTATAAAATATCTCGAACAGTGCTGCCATGGCGAGGGATTAAATTAATGACAAAAAAAGGGAAACAGGAAGTGTCTCATGTCATGTAAAATCATTGTTTGGTTTAAATTAAATTAAGATTGTATGTTGCCCGCCATCCACACGTTCCCTTAAGCAACCGGGGTGGCGGTGGTGACAGGGCTTGGGCCCATCATCGCTGTTTGCAGCTATATTTTTTAAATTTTAATCATATTTTACAATATTACTTTTTTTAGTGTATTTTTATCAAATAAATGCAGTCTTAGTGAGTGTAGGAGACATACTTTATAATTATAAACATTATAAAAATCTTGCCAACCCTAAACTTTTGAACGATAGTGCAGTTTTTCTCTTCCTGCCATTCTTCAGTCTAGGGAAGCCTGTAGTACAACGTATTGTACTGCAGGAGCTTTACACACTATAGAGTGATTCACTTACAAACTTATTTATTTACTTACAGACATTCATTGGTTGTAGAGCACTATATACCCACTCACCTCTGCACATAAACCACACCTATAAATAAGCACATACTCAATAGAAATCCCTTCACTCAGATACAAAATTCATAGAATGTCTCTTTGCACGCGCACACACACACCTAGGCTTCTTTTAGTCAAGTGAATAATTACTTTGCCAAAGGGCACAGCTATGATCCCTGGCTGGTATTTAAAGTCCCGTCAGTGAATTTAAATCACTTCCTCTGATTCACGGCACCTCACTCTGAAGTGGAGATGTCCTTTACAGCTGCCCCACAGAGAGAGAGAGAGACAGAGAGATCTCTACTGCTGTCACAATGATCGACTCACGATGCCTCTTTTAGATTTGTATGTCTGGAGGCATGTAGGTGTGTGGTGTGAGATCGCAGCGCTATCATAGGGTCTGTCTGATAGAATGTAAAGCTTGTCCATGTGCGTATAAAGGTTAAAATAAGGAATTCAGCATCAGGAAGCACTTTCAAAGTGGATCATTCCAACCCTATTGTAATTAACACTCACCTGTGATCACACATTCTCCATTAAATTGGCAAGTTGTTACTTTGATTGGCAGCCATAAAGATCCTACAGTTATGCTAATGAACTATATTACTTAGAGGGAAATGTATTACTGGAGTTCTGTAATAAATATGCCATGAGTTACTGTACAATGATTTTACCACTATTAAGGGGGTTTTAGGCACTCCAATGTGAATCATGCCTAAGAAACATCCGTTACCTGTTGTAAAATCACTGCATGATTTTTTAGTTTTTTTTTAAGTATCTAATGATTTGTCAGCTTGCATTTATTGTCTTTTCAGCATCAAGAAGTAGACCAAAACAAGCCCTTAGTTATTTTAAAGTTTCCGAGTTGGGTACCGGAATTGTTCAAGGCTTTGTTATGTGTTTGGTTGGCTTCCTCTGTAGTCTCTAGAGGAGATTTTGTCAAGCCAGATCATTAAAAACAGACCAAGTCATTGATTCAAGGTGAAAGGTAGTGTAACACTGTGGAGACAAACACACATTTGTTGTAAGAAAAAAAGAGAATGAAACCTTTGAGGAGTCAGTCAAGCATTTCTCAAATGAGCTATATAATCTTAATCTACGTTTCTTCCGATGGTCCATTGATTTTTCTTTTTTAATAGCTAATGCAATATCTAGAAACCTAGGTCTTATGGCCAGTATAATGGTAATAAATACATAAGAAGGTCTAATGAGATTATTATTGTACCCATTATTTCCTCAGAATTCACTAAAATGTATTTAAAAAAAATGGAAATTATCCATTAATGAAGCTGTTGGAAGAAACTAATTTCTATTTCATCGAAAGATGTGCTGTTCCAAACCATCTGTCAAAAGACTCAAGTCTTTGGTAAGTTTTAAATGGTTTCAGATCTTTTGACAGCAAAATTAAAATCTTTATCATTATAATTTGATTCATCTTATTACAACCATTGTGAGGTCGAATTTTCAGAGCAATGGTACATTGTACTCGCACTGTATAATCCAGCCATTAATTGAATTTGCAAGGTCTGTGGGAGATTATTCTAATTAAATTAAAATGATTAGTTTATTCATGTCATCTTATTCTGGCCCCTGGGGCTGTTTTTCTTCTTTTACTCCAATCAGCCTCACAGATGCTCTTAAATTTTTTTTTTTTTTTTTTTTTTTACGCCAGATCTTTCTCTCACACTCTCTCGTATTTTTTCATCAGGTCTTTGGTTTTCCTCTCCTTCCATTTCGCTTTCTGGCCAACTAAAAAAATCAGCTTTTCTCTCTCTCTTTCTCAATCTTTCAGTATGTGTTTGAGTAAATATTGAGTATTGAGGAAGGGTTTTGAGTAGCTGTTGGATTGTGTGCTAGTGACTTTATCTTTGTAAGCCCAGGCTGTGCTAATCTCTGTTGCTGACGTCACAGTCACCTATCCCTGCCTCGGCCCTTTCCCAGTGTCACGCCGAACTAGAGAAGCTATTATAAATGTCTATACATGGAAACACTTCCAATGTGTTTGTGCGCAGGATTTCTGTGTTGTTCACAGTTCTGAGGCAAAATATCGTTACAGAAAGTACAAGGCAGAAAAAATATATTCACACATATTTGAATTTGATGAGCAGAGCTATGCTAATGACTAGCCTCTGGACTCTTTTGGTTTCCAGGTAACTGCTCTCCTAATTGGTTTTCATAGGCATGGAGGTCTTCGTCGTCGTACTCATCCTCTTTCTTGCTCACTCTCTTCGCCTTTCTTTTCTCCTGCATTGGACTGCTTTTTGTTTGATGCCTTTTTTTTTCCTTTGAGCATTCGAGAACCTTTTTGTGGATCCTTCAGGTTGGATCATAAACTAGAGAGAGCACATCAATATTGATGATTCGTTATGAAAATCAGGCCAGCTGCTCATGGCAAAGGGAAAATAGCTCTCAGCCCAATAGTGCTGGATTCTGCCCGCTGTTATTCCCAGATTTGTCAATCTATTCCATCACGTCACAGTTCATAAACAGACGGAATTTGTGGCATAATGTCTATTACCACAGGAAGCAATCTCCCAGACTGTAGACACATCCATCCAAACTGTAAAGATTCTTACTATAGAAGGTTTGAAAGCAGAAATGTGAAGCTTGTATATTTGTACAAGCAGCAATGAATTATTCATGAAAACCTTTTTATTATATGAATTTATTATTTAATTATTTAAGTAACACTTGGCAGTACTTTTCAATTATCTAGGTGGAAGAAAATTCTGGTTATTCGTTACAAAATGCTAAGTGAAACTCTACACATTCAAGGTCAGTAAGTGACTCTGTCTCATGCTAACATGCATAATATTAATCTTGTGATTGTACTTTTCACACTGTATTTTAATGTATACATCCAAGTGACTTAATTTAATTGTGATTTATTTATTTAGCTTTTTTTGTTACCATTTTATGCACCTTTTTATTTAGCTTTTATATTTAAATATTTAATTAGTTTGCACCTTTTTATTTTGCAGTTGATTTACTTGCAATTTATTATGCAGTTTATTTTCTCTATTTTGTCATATTAAACATATTTATTTGTTTAATAAAAAACAAGGAACAAGCCTTTTTTCTGTTGTACACTGCATTATGCCACAAATGCTGTTAATAGAGCTTTTAACCTGGAAAATTCCTTTAGGAAGTGGACGTACCATCCATTATCTTTTGCTGTGTGCCGTTCTCAACCCAAAGTCCCATCCAACAAATTTGTGCATAATAATCTGTGCTAGTTATTCACTTTAATGAGCATCTTTGTTATGATCATCTGAAACTGCATCTCAACACATGCCGTGTAACCTAAATAACACCGGTCTGTAATTGTTGTTGTGCACTTCCTCTCATTGCGCTCCTGAGGCTGTAGTGTTATTCCTGATTTCACACCTCACCGCGTGTTTATTAAAACTCCCAAAAGAAGGGTTAGTGTTTGGCTTCATGCTGCATGGACAGATTTCATGGTTTGTGGTATTGTTTATTTAAATATCAGAATTTTTAAAGTTTATATATGAACTTCAAAATCAAATAAGCCCTGGTACATTGCTCCAGTGACATGGCAGATATCTTTTTTTTTTTTACTATAAAACAAATAAGGTTTGCTCAAGAATATTAATTATGTGATGAAATATTTGTGATTTATATGTTGCATGCAAAAAATGTATTTCATCAAAATATGTGTATACTATATACGGAAGACAGAGGCCATGCATTATTATGTTTTGGCTTTTTTTCCTTGTGATCACTGTATAACAAAGTTTAATTGTGATTTTTCATGATTTTCTTCTCCCAATTTGTCTGGTCATTCACATATTCAAAAACCACGTCTCAGCAGAGGAGTAAAGTATTTGAGTAAATGTAATTAGTTACTGTACTTAAGTATCTTTTTGGCTACTTTGTAGTTGTACTGAGTATCAAAGATTTTAGCAACTTTTACTCTCTACTTGACTACATTTTTGAACAAGTAAATGTACTTTTTTTACTCCAATACATTTGTGATGAGTAATATAATTACACATTACATTTTACACGGCACGTAACGTTTTCTGCAGCAGTTTATTTCTGCTATAAGGAAGTGATATCGCCATCTAAGGGCTTTGAAGGTACTATATCTTGTGTGTTTTGCCTTTACTCACCCAAACTTGTCAACAAGGCTACTTTACGTGAATGTGAGTGCATTAGCAGGTAGTTGCTGTATCGCGGGTGTTTGATTTAGGAGATGAGGTCGTGAATGCAGCCGGTGATGAGGCCTAAACCAGCACATCCAGTGCAAGTAGACTTTGACTATTTAATTTTACTTAACATTATTTTATTTATCCGCTATATTGACAAGACCTTTTTGAAGGATTTTGGATTATTTATTTCCTTTTTGTGCACTTGAGCTTAACTGAGATTTGAGAGTTTGTTGATGTTTAAGAGGCTGTTGTGTCGACCTTGATTTATTGCAATATTGATGTGTTTAGTTTTATTTTGATTTTAGAAAATAAACATGATTTCTAATCTTACAAATCAGTTGTTATTTTTACCGGCATGTCTCTGTTGGGGACTAGTGCATCTTTGAGCCTACATTCAGTACGAGTAAAATACTTCAGTACTGTTAAAATCAGATACTCTTAAGACTTTTACTCAAGTTGTATTGGAATTAGTGACTTGTAACTTGTAATGGAGTCATTTACGC
Source organism: Ctenopharyngodon idella (assembly GCF_019924925.1). Taxonomy (NCBI): domain Eukaryota; kingdom Metazoa; phylum Chordata; class Actinopteri; order Cypriniformes; family Xenocyprididae; genus Ctenopharyngodon; species Ctenopharyngodon idella. Next base: position 24,083,346 of record NC_067222.1, read on the forward strand.
TGTAAGGTATCTTTTACTTAAGTATGGTTTTCAGGTACTCTTTACACCTCTGCGTATTAGTCTCTTGAGTTGACTGGAAGTAAAACTGACCACATATTCAGAGTCACTATAGTGTTTACGATAATAAACTTGTAGTCTCCTTCTCAAGTGTCAGACACTGAACTTGAACTGGTTTATCGCTGGCAGACATGGAGCAGCTTTTATATTGCACTTAGAAATGGCTTTTGTGACCTCTAGAACAAACTAAAACAAGATCGTGAAGAATAACAACTTTAGGTCAAATTCACAAAAAAAAAGTTTTGCTGAGATCTGGAGAAAACAATTCTCTCGAGGTCACAAAATAAAAAGAAAACAGAAACAAATAATAATGCATAGTTGCCCTCTTATCATCAGATTACATGCATATTCGTTTAATAATACAGGCCAACTTTTAAGTGACCGTAGGCCGTGACATATTTCTACAGGCTTATGCAAAAGGAAATAACCCAAAGTGGCCTCGTGGTCTGATGTTCTGTTATTTATTCATTGCATACATTTCAGAAATATTTAAACGATCTTCTTTTTTCTCCTTACTTTTTTTATTGCCCTCCTGTACTCCTGCCCTCTTTAGCATGTTTATATGCCCTCTTACGTTTCTCTCTTTTTGTCATTTTCTTTCTGCTTTTCTCTCTGTTATGTTCTCCCTCGCTGTCTGATGTGCTGTGGGGCGCCACCGCTGGTTTGTTTTGAATTATGTTATTAACGTTGGGTTGAGCGGGAGCTCACAGCCGAAATTAGAGCGGTTTCATCACTCTCTCCAAGGTTATCCTCAGGCAGACTGTGCAAGAGGCCGGATTGGGAGATGAGAGGAAAGAGAGAAAAAAAGAAGAGAGTGGAAGGTGGTTAGGGACCTGAAATAATATATATAAAGACAAAGAGAACAAAAGGGGGAGCGGACGTTGCTGTCAGATACGACACTGTAATCGATCTGCTTTACGACGATCATTTCAGCTCATTTGCATGTTATGGAATGTCAGGTTTAATTGTGATTCTGGACAGATTTAATGCCAATTATGTCCACATTTTCAGAGAGAAAGTGAGAAAAAACTTTGTAGCAGTAGACGTTTAAAGTTCACACTGACACTATTTAAGTGCAATTTATTGTATAGTTACACTGTTTCAGTAATTCTGTCACCTCTTTCTCTCTCATTCCATCGCTTTCTCCGTGTCCCTGTGGAATATTGCCTCCTGTTTTCCCCGCTTCTTGCCATGGGCACTGAATACAAGTATGCAAATAGAGTGATAACATAGACTTTCATGTCGTGCTCATGTCATCCCCTCTGTCAATCAACAGTCAAAACAAGATGAGACCTGAGACGACAGTCACTTTAGCCCTCTGAGCTCAGGAGCCAAACTCAGTGCTTTCCTTCTAATTTATTCAGCTTTTTTTTTTTTTTTGTCAGATGTCAGAAAACCACAATAAATGCCACCATTGTCATCCATACACTATATCAATATGACACACACAGAAAATAAACAATGTAAAAATAGAGAAATAAACGGTAAACCTGAAATGAACCAGAGAAAAGTCCACTGTATGTCTGACATGTAATACAGCTTCATCCAGTTCCCGGGAGTTGGATTATTGTATATAGTATCTGAATTCATATATATATATTTTCATATATATATATATTTATATATATTTATAAATATTCATTTATTTATATATGTATGTGCAGTATATGTCTGTTCAGTACATTTTGTACCACATTTCATTATACAGTTTCTTGCTTGCAGAGGCTGCTAGCTCAGTTCTGGTTCTATGGATTGACCAGGTGTCCGATGCTCCGTCCAAGCCCGACAGGCCAGCCAAGGAGCCTGTCGCTATGACAACTGAAGAGTTCCTCCACTTCAACTTTTATCCTTGTCTTGGCAACGCCCAGCAGTGCGTGACAGTGTAGCCTTCTTATCCCTCTTCTGTAGTCAGAGGGAGATTCTGAGTTGTTTTGGAGGCATTTCCCTTGGATATAGTGGTATCTAGTCCTGTAGGAGACTGCGTTATGTATGGGCATAAACAGATTTGCAGCCCACTCTGTGGGTAAGTAGCATTCAAAGTGGGACTATTACCTGAAAGCAATTAGAAGCAAATTAAAATTGATTTCTAAACTGTACGTTTTTGTGCAGTACTGTTGTGCTCATGTTCAGCGGTTTAATATAGACACACAATAGTCAGCGAACTCTCGTACGAGAGCACCAGGGGAACGCTTAATGTACTGTTATTAGCTATGTGTGAGTGTAGTATAAAGGAGGGATCCAAAGCATTCTGTGACCATGAGAGGAGGGAAGGGAACCACTGGGGGATTGCTGAAGATGTTTCTTAAGGATCAGACAGAAAGAGAGAGAAGGAAATAGAGAAGGAAGGAAGACTGAATGGAAGAAATTGAATGGAAGGATGGAAAGAAGAAAGAAAGAACAAAAGAATGAATGAATGAAAAAGGAAGCAAGCAAATGATACCAACAAACAAACAAAAGAAAGAAAGAAAAATAAAAACAAAAGAAAGAACGAACGAATGAAAAAGAAATATTCTTTCTTTTTGGACAGAAAGAGAGAGAACCGAAGGAAGGAAAGAAGATAGAAAGGAAAGAGGGAAAAAAAGGATGGAAGGAAGAAAACAAATGAACCTAAGTGAATAAACGAAGAAAAGTACTGTAACATAATGTAAAAGAATGAACGAAAGAGAACAAATGAATGTGAAAACAAACATCAAAGAGCAAACTAAAGGAAAATAATGAACTTATGAGAGAGAAACAACGTTTGAAACGAACAAAATGAAGTTGAACGATTGAAATAGCACTAACAAATGAAAAAGATTCGAGAATGAACAAACGAAAGAGTAAGACTGAAAGAACTAATGAAAAAAGAGAGTGAAAGAGTTGAGCAGTTACACTATTGTGTGTGTGTGCGCACTTCTGTGCAGGCGGTAGTGTAGTTAAGCTGCAGGAGATTAGGAAGCTCAGTCCAGACCAGCGCCTGAGGGAGAAGAGAGCAGACACTGTGAGCCCCAGTGCTCAGTTCACCAGCAGGGCAGGCGAGACATGCTGCACTGGGCAAAGCCCGGAGCACTGACAGAGGTGTTTTATTTTCACGTGCCTGTTCTGAGAATTAGACGGAGGCAAATTTGATATGACTAGACTGGCCAAACGTTTCGACATGGCTGCATGTTTAAGAAGCAACCGAGAGAGATCAAACCATCACAGTCTGGATCAAACGTTCAATTACACAGATCAGACACAGACCTGTTAGAGGAGACACGGGTGACTCTTCTTATACCTGCTTTAGCAGTTACTAGGTACAAAATAAACTCTGAGAAGGAATTGCAGGAATTGGTTTAAGTCTGATTGTAAGAATGATAGTCAGATGTAAGTGATGTAAAAATCAACTAAGTTTAATGTCTTATAACGACTATCACAAGTAGTTTATCTATGATGTCTAATGTTTTTGTTCAACTTCATGTGCGATTTTTTTTTTTTTTTTTTTTTTATATAGTTTTACCAGTTTGTTTATGATGCTACAAGTTTTTTTTCCCGGTGACCTGCTGGTGATATGATCAGGTAATTTTGGACCCTAAGCACTTGTCATTAGAGTAGGACTCTTCACACAATGACAGTGGTACACAGGCTATTGTCAAGGTATTTTACTGCCTTTTTCCTTGTATGTAAAACAATAAATTTCAGAATAGAGGGAGATAAATAGTATGTCTTTTAAGAACATGGTTAAACTGATCTATCCAGCAGGATATTTCCGTCTTTGTAACTCTCTAAATTGCGTGGAAACCCACAGGGATATATTCACCATACTGAATTTAACTTCAGGCAAAGAGGGTTTTTTTTCTTCGTGGGCTCATAAAAAGCTTCTTCCCCCCAACTCTCTCGGTGAGACGACACTTTGATGTTCCATATTGTGCTTTTATGTTACTCTGTTTAGCATCCTGAGTTTGTTTTTCAGTCTTTTTTCATGATTCTTTCCTTTTCCACTCCTCTACATTCATTCTGTCCCTTCCTCTTCTGTTTGTTCCTGGTCCATCTCCTGTTAGTTTGCTCATGTTGTGCGTCACCTTTTTCCCCTTTCATATCCTCTTTTTCTCCTCTTCACTCTGTCATGTACACCTGCTCGTCACTGCAGACGTCATAACACCCACTGCTGTCTTGTACCTTCCATCCTTCCTCTCTGGCTTTTCTCTTCCCTCATTTCTCCCCCTGATGAGTTCAGTTCGCCTGGCCTGTTTTCACTTGGTGTTGATTTGGCCGGTAACATATAAGGTCTGCCCTTGTTTTATCTAAATCCACTTAAATTTTATATGAATGATTTTCCTTCACAATCATTTTCAATAAACAGTGTGTTCACTGAAGGTCAGCTTCAATTTTGTTCATCTAATGTGGTCATTTTACATCCAGAGAAGACCTTGGTCAGGTAAATCTCAAAATGTACTGCAAGATCTCCCATTTAGCAGTGTGATTAAATTATGCAAAATTAACTTGTTTTTTTTTTTCTCAACGATAAACCAGCTGACTGTGAGGGAATGTTCAGACAAGGACGAAGCAATCGTGCGTTCAGCAGAACAGTTATCACAGCACAAAGTCAGGAATCCTGACCAAACAAAACCTCTTTTCTGCTCTTCCGTAACAGTCAGAACAATAGAGCGATTGGGCTCAATGCAGACTCAACATCTCTTTTTTGGTGCTGTATTTTCAATTAAAGTGCTTTCTGTCCTGCTTTCGTTCTTTCTCATTGATATTAAGGGGGAGGCTTTTATCTTTTTGTTAAATCTGGTCATTTTGCTCTTACTTGCTACACTGCATTCCTACAGCACTAACTTCTTTTCTTTCTGTCATTCTTTACTGTTTTCAGAGGTGGAAAAAGGTGTCAATGAGGCATGTTGTATGTTAATGTCTTGTGTTGGGTTGTGTAAGCTATTATTTTTTGGAAGAAACAAGCTACACTCTTAAAAAACAAAGATTCTAAAAGGTTGTTTACAGCGATGCCATTGAAACCAACATTTTTGGTTCATTAAAGAACCTTTCAATTAACAGTTCTTAAAAGAACCATGTTTTATTAGTGTGAAGAACATTCCATTTTAAACAACCTTTTGTGCAATGGTTCCCTGGATGTTAAAAAACCATAGTTGCTAAAAAAAGAACCTTTATTTTTAAGAGTGTATACCAAATCAGCAAACACTTATCAGCCTGTCGTGACCAGTATGATTCTGTATGATTTCTTGTTCCTAGGTATTAATTACAAGATCGTAACACTGGGCACTGATGAGCACAGCCAATCAGGGACTCGAATTGATGTAGCGGATCCTCCCACACTGAGCACCTGGGCCTGACCATTTGGTTTTGCATATATTTGTTTTTGCAGGTCACATTTGCCAGGTTGCTTAAGAGGTTCTTCAAGACATAAACCGCAGCACATTAAATACTGTACATTCACCCTTTAAACCACCTGTGATGTTCAGGTCATGAGGGGGTGTTCCATAACAGCTCAATTATAAGTTTCTGAAGAGTCTTTAGCTGAAGACCTCTGTGTTCTTTAAAACCCCCATCCCAAATTAACATTTCACATTCATCTTCACATCCGTACTAGAACCGATCCCTCATATTCTAACTCCTTCCCCCATCCAGCCCTCCTCGTCCCTCTAGACAACTGCTCCCCACAGATCTACCCTGAGGGTAGGTAGGGCATCTCGTTGTGGTAGTTATAGTCTGGACAGACCTTCTGCACCAGTCGGTAGTCTGTGCTGTAGAATGAAATGTAGATACAAATGACCTTAAAGGGTTTGGAGCAGATCCAGGACACGTGGCTTTGTGTCTGCTCCTGGAAGCAGGTCTTGGAGGGGTCGTAGTTGCAAAGCGAGGTGCGTTTGCTGCGGTCCACCTTCTCGTAGTCTATGCGGCAGTTGAAGATCTTTGAGTCTTTAGGGTAGACCACACTCTGGCGCTCCAAGTCGAACTCCACGGCCTTCACCGGAGGTACCAGGCTGACTGAGATGTTCCCCTGGCCGGTGGAATTGTGACGGAAGTAGACGCTGAAGGTGCCGTTCCCATGATCCACGATCTTACCCGTGATGAGCAAGTTGAGGCGCACCGTCTTGATGTTAGAGTAGAAGTCACCCCAGCCGAACATCTTTTTAAATTTGCCTGTTTTGACGATCGGGGGACGGCGCTTGACACGGGAGTTCCCCGACGCGTCCGTGTCCGTTTTGAGGAGGTCGCTACCCAGCATTTCCCAAAATTCCTGTTTGGAAAAGGGCACCGGAGAACGATAGGGTAGCTCCATTGTGGAAGTGTTGGCGGCTCGGCCACGGCTGTGCATCACCCAGCGACTCAGGGGTGAAATCGAACCCTGAGATCCCATAACTCCTAGAGTTTTGGAGGATTCTGCTGGGGAGGAGGATTTTGACGTAGACGAAGGGAAGGAAGAAGATGACGAGTGGGTATCTTCCTGTCCTAGAGCCAGCTGGAGGAAAGAAAACAGGAGCAAGAGTGAGCCGGTGAGTGAAAGTGTAATAGAGATGATGACATTTAAAGACAGAGGAGGTTACACAGACAGGAATTTGAACAGAAACTAGATTTGCATTTCTCAAAGGAAATAGTGCTGTTTGCACGGCAGCAAACGAATAGTGTTGAAGTTTACGTATGCTTAGGGTTTAGACTTTGTTTCTGCAAAAGTGAGATTTCTTAAAATATGTGAAGTTTATTAAAGCCGAAACAGGTCGCGCACCTAAGGCTGAAATCTGCAAAAAACAAAGTCTGAACAGAGTGAAATTATTGAATGTATGTTGATCTGTTCAAGTTGAATTGACTGCAGAAAATTGTCAAGAAGATGAAGAATAATAGAATGTTTGAGAAATGTCAGTACAGGGCTGCCTTGTAAACACTGTAAAGGAAGAGGAATTTTAATGCAGTGCTTGCCATTGCAATATAGCATGATTTGAATGACTGAATTGAAAGAAGGAGAAAAGAGCTGCTAAAAGGGAAACATCATTAGCACTTGAATCAACATTCACCCACGGCAAAGCGTCACTGACACCTCACTCAAATGTCCAGGCCACATTAGACTCCCGTCAACAGGAATTAATCTCTGCAGTCTGACCTGTCCTCTACTCTCACTGGTTCACGATATTGCTTTAGATATTGCGTGGGAATGATTCGATCCCTTTATGGCTTATCTGTTTTTACAGGAGATCTCCAGGACTCCCAGAGTTAATTTAACTAAGAGAGAGAGAGAAAGAGAAAGAGAGATCATTAGATTTTAACGCCATCCTCAAGAAACACAGTGTTGAAGAGAGGGCATTTTTATTCAAATTAACATTCATTTTAAAATTCATTTTAATATATTTTAACATTTTATTTATAAAGCAAAGCCATGAACAGGGGTTGGGGTTGGATGGAAGTAGTCCAAGAGGAGAGAAGGGTGTTAGTGTGTTCTTAGATAAAATTGTGTGTGTGTCTCAGTGTTTTTACTGTATTATAGAGAGTTGTGGAGGTGGAAGAGATGCCTCTTTATGTGGGCTCATGGATGGGTGAAGAGCCCCAGAGTGGGTGTAACTGGTAATTACGGGTTGGTAATGATCTATTTGAAACACCTCGTACACAGATTATCCAACAAGAGCTCTCATGCCTTGGATCAAATAGTTGGATGTGACACTTCACAAGTTTGTGTGTGTGTGTGTGTGTTGCAGAGTGTCAGAGAACAATGATGCTTTGATGTATTGTTTATTATCTGATGAGCTCTAAATTCTGTTTGGTCTGTTTCTCTGAGCCATGGGCCTGAGCTGCATTGTATCCGCACGGTCAGGTTCAAAGCGAAAACTTCCCCAAAAGACACATTCATTTCTAGGAAACAGTCTCATGCTGTACAGAAGCTTTTTTGACTTCACCAGAGACAGAACTCACTTCCAGGTTTATGGGTTGCAGAGACCTTGCGAGTTGTGGCGACATGGACCGCAACCAAGAAAATTAATTCCCACTTCCAATGGTGTCCAAGTCAACTGATGCCATCTCACACTACCTAAAGTCATGTGACCTCTTGTCTTCACCTCCAACTGTTCCAGGGCATAAAAATATAACTGAGACTTGCCTCTGGAGTGCCAAGTGTCTCTGAACCTGAGGTAGGTTCAAAGGGAGGACAGTTTTAGTTGTGCCTGTTTTTTTGTTGATTCGCCAAGGTGTATGTGTTTGGATGGTGTATTTCAGTGTACTACTTGATGAAAAATGATTGATCATTTTAACAGTCATCACTTGTTTTACATGCTTTTTTTGTAGCAAAATAAACACTTACTATAATTAAATGTTAGCATTTATGTTTTTGAATAAGTTACATAGATTATGTAAAGTGTTGTTTGGTTCCAACATGTCATATGAAGGAAATTACTGTATTGATTTTTCACAGGTGTTTCACACACATTTTGAATTACGCATTGTGTTGTGTTTAAAGGCCATTGTGTTTGTGTTCAAAGCTTTATGAATCATTTGTTTTGAATCAGTGGTTCAGAGCGCCAAAATCACATGATTTCAGTAAACGCGGCTTTGTTACGTCATAACGTTACGTGTTTTGAAACTTCAATAGTTCACATGACTTTGGGAGTTTGATACACGCTCCTAAACACTGAATCGAAACAAAAGATTTGTAAAGCTTCAAAGCTTCATGAAGCAGTGTTTTGAAATCGCCCATCACTAGATATTGTTGAATAAAGTCACTATTTTGTTATTTTTGGCACACAAAAAGTATTCTTGTTGCTTTATAATATTAAGGTTGAACCACTGTAGTCACATGAACTGTTTTAAATATGTCTTTAGTAGCTTTCTGGGCATTGAAAAAGGGAGTGTTATTGCTGGTGATACAGGCCTTACTGAGCCATCGGATTTTATCAAAAATATCTAAATTTGTGTTCCAAAGATGAACGAAGGTCTTACAGGTGTGGAACGACATGAGGGTGAGTAATTAATGACAGAATTTTCATTTTTGGGTGAACTAACCCTTTAAAGGACATGTTTGTAAACGTAACGGACAGTGTCCTGACAGACAAGCCAGGCATGATAAACATACATGAAAGAGACGATTGATATATAGTAAGAGTGCAGACAAGCTATAAAATTGTTGTGGATAGCATATCTCAGATAATCTGGTTTTGGGAAAACTTTGATGTGAAATGTTTGGGTTCATATTTGAAATCTGTGGCTTTTTAATTGGAATCCTTCAGCAAATCTGAGCACAGTTTGTGATTATGAAATTACTGGGGTATTTTTCTCCGGACAAAAACATATTACCATTATGCTCTCAGTTTATTCTTGTTTCCTCCAAAAAACAATTGAGATATTAAAGACAATTTTCCTATGTGTAGGTATATGATAGTGGTTTTGAATGCCGAGTGTAAAAAGGAAAAACAAGGAAGGAAGGGAAGAAAGAACAGAATAAGGTATGCCTTTAGAGACCTTATTTGAAACCCACATTTATTTCTCAGCAGGTTGGACTTAGTATATTCCAACCAGAATATATGCCAGTCCACCCTCACAGTAAATGTATGCAGTCATAGTCAGTGTTGGAGAATTCTGCCTATCTTGGTGTGTGTGAGAGAGATCCCGCTGCCAGACTATATAAGCATGTATATTCAGACTGTGTGTAAGTGTCTGCTGTGTGTGTGTGTGTGTGTGTGTGTGTGTGTGTGTGTGTATGAGTCTGTTCTCACTGTCAGGGAAGGCCTGATCCACTGAGCTTAAGGATCTCTCTCTTCCATAATGTATGCTGCCCTGTCTCAACCCTGATCCTTCAGCCCACTCTGATGCTTCACGCCCATCTCATCTCGTCTTATGCAGGCTTATTCCGGCTTAATCAGGCTTACTCATGCCTGATACTCATTTTACTTTACTCTAAGTGCCTATCTCCAATCTTGATAAGACAGACTCAGTTTTATACAGTACGGATTAGCGCAACACGCTCTGGCTAATTCAGTCTTCTGTAGTCGTGCCCGTTTTTCTTCAGGTTCTCAGTCACTTTGCTTGGAACTTGCGTGGACTTCTTTGTGCTCTATAAAAGAGGTCTCTATAAAAGAACGTGTGGATTAATAACCGGCCTTGACGAGCGTGTAACGCCTCTACAGACTGAATAATTCTACATTAGCTCCGTTGCAGATCTGCTAATCTGCTCAGCAGCTATGCAGAGCAGGTCTTGCATCAGTGTCATGCTGGCTAATTGGAAGTATAAATATTAAATTGCATTATTCTGCTTGGAAACACCTGTCTTGACGAGCCTTTGTATTCGACATGCGTATTGATGACTGTGATATGTGCTGAAAGTTTTGTCAAATTCTGCCTAAACCTTATGAAATTGTACAAGTATTATCAGACATATTATATATTATACAAATATTTTGTATAATGACCACTAAACTGTATAAATTACTGCTATCCCAGCCAGGTAACTGATTTTCTACATCGCTGTGCTAGTCTCTCGTACCACTTTGTGGCCAATTTTTCTCACATATTAAAATTATTATTTCAGTATATTTTATTTTAATTCAGCATGTCCTAATCACTCTGTCAGGGTTTATTTTGTGATAATGACCAGCTGACTGTACTGTATGTTATCCCATGTTGTCAGTGTGACCGAAAGGTTTTATGGCATTGATTGTGGATTGCATTGACATAATTGACTGCAGTGTGACAATGATTTATATCACAGTCTGTTTTTTGGCGTCCTGTCTTACAAACAAATCTCAAATTGTAAGATTTGCTTAAAACACTAAATTCTTTTATTTCGAATTCATTATTTGGTTAAAAACAACTGACAAATACTACTGCTTATAAGTGCTACATGTATACACGGTCACACACACTCTTTTCTGCGTCCCTGTGCTGAATGATGCAATGTTGTTTTCACCAACTAAAAGCTTTGTTCTTCATCCCATACTTCTCTGAGGAGTAAACACTCCAGTCTGGATACACTATTCTGATTCGAGTGATGTTTCTTCCAGAAGGCAGAAGTAATTCTATAATGTGCTGTATGATCAGTTAATCAATCAATCATGTCCTTTTTCAAGTAAAGTTGAGATTTTGAAATGTCGCAACTCTTCATCTCTTTGCATCCTTTTCTTTTCCAGAGCTTATTTCACTTGTGCCGCTCAACCACCTTCAGAAATGGCACACAGGAGGCCCTGCAAGTAAATCCCATTTCTCCCATATCTCCCTGGAGAAGCATCTCAGCCCCAGATTAATAATGAACAAAAATAAAAAGCAGGTAGACATATTGATTTTAATCTATTCAGACTTCACTCTCATTTTCTTTCTCTTTCTTTTTTCTCACAGAAAAGAGGATGAATGTGAAGCAGGTTCAATGGAGGAGGGGTGAGGAGGACCAACCGCACCATTACCTCCTGTTCCTATAACCTGATCTCAATTTCAGTCTTCATCTCTCTCTCGCTCTCTCTCTTGCTATCTCTCTCTCCTTTACTGCCAATATGTTGGGAAAAAGTTGACTTCGCATATTGATCTGCGGCCAGTTTTCTCCAACAAGCTTACAAGCCTTGACCTCATCAAGAGCAAGTAAAAAAGCTGAACTTTCCTTGTTTTAAAAGCTGTAACTTTGATGGCTAATAAATTTACTTATTGTCAATATTTATAGCCACAATAAGAGCCACACTATTTGCAGTACACAATGTCAGGTTTAGAATACTAGATTAGTTCACATGCTAAAGAAGAAATAAAATGAAAAAAGGAGAAAGAGACACATTTTCTTTTTTGGTGGATGGTTACTGCACATAAAAGTGGTCAAAGTGTTTAGTGAAGAGACACTAAAAGCACATCCGGGTCATGAAATGTAGACATCCTTGATCATTTTTGGTAAAGGAAACTTCATTTCAAGGATTCTGTTGAGAAATGTCCAACCATAAATAACAGGGAGGGGACGGTAGGGAATTGACAGGATATTATAATCCACACTACGAATCAAGTGACAAAATGAAAGCATCTCTGAATGAGATGAATTGGATTTTATAACTTCTTTGCCCTCCATGAGAAATTAAGGACATGATTCATCCAATATCACTGTAATTTTCTGCACCTCTTGACAGGGATGTTCCTCCGCCTGTTATTAATAACATCTGTAACTAAATCAACCTACAGACTTGATGTGGTTTTGACTTCATTCGCTTCCTTCTACCACTTAAAGTGAGTGGTGCAAGACAGCGCAGCATGCTAAACACTGTGGGTGGAATAACACAATATGTTTTTTGCCAGATGAAACTCTCATGGGAGGGGAGCAACGCAGCTGGAAGCATTGGTACTGAAAGTGTAACGCTGTCTAGACTGACCAGCTTTCTAATCCTACACTCAGCTTTCATGTGAATTACGGTGGGTTGAGAAAGAAAGAAAAGGCTAGATGTGATAAACAGAGGAGGGGAAAGAAAAGACAATAAGGATGAAAAATAGCTCTGTGGTGCAGGCTCAATTAGGGGAGAGAGATTTTCTGTAATATAACTCTGTGTGGTAAAAGCACAGTAAATCCCATTTATTTATTGAGTATTAATTTATATGAAGTCTTTACGCACCAGTGACTTGTTTATGGGATCCCAAAAAAATTTGGACTTTAATGATTTCATGGCGATTACACTTGCTTTGAGTTGCGAAACTTGTTTTCTAAGAACTCAAAACCTCTATTGTTACACACAAGGACAAAAAGCATAAATGCCAAAACAAATGTTAACATGTATTTTAACGATCTAAGCACATGGTCTAAAGCGCACGGTGTAGTCACTTAGGAGTCACTCCGAATACACTTTTGCTAGTTTAATGACTGAAAAAATGGTCAGTGCGTCAGGTGCATGGTCCAAAAGGGTTTTACCTAGTCTCTTAATGAGTCATGGGTTTGTTTTGGGCGTAACGTGCAGTAAACCAAAAACAGTCCCATCTCCCATTCCCTTTAAAAGCCAGTTGCGCTTGCACCATGGTGGATTCGCTATTTACACGGTGGGATTTGTGGGCGGAAAGACTTAACACTTCTCCAGAGAGGAATCCTTTTATTTTTAATATTTAAAAATGTTTGTGTGCTGCTGCGCGTCCCTGTTTGTGTAACAAGCAGAGTGTACGCGAGTTGTGCACCTGCCTATAGGCGCATATTACTAACACGCCCTTTAAATAACAAAAATAAATAAATAAATAAACAAATACTGTGGCATTGACTTTAGACCAGGTTTTTGTTGGTCAATGGTGCAGTCGTTTTCAGCCTCAAAATAGCAATGCGCCAACAATGCACCTGAACACACCTCATTTTCAGACCAGCATGTCCATGTGGCGTGAAAATTATAACTGCGTCGGGCTGAAACTAGCAAAAAACACTTGCGTCGTGCTTGGCATTGCATTGTGCCGGGTGTATGATAGGGCCCATAATGAGCACTGATGCCAGGAATAGGAAAGTGTTAAAACAAAATTGCTTGAGCCTTGTGGTTAGTGCACATGCATCAATGTGAAAATAGGCATACACTTTGAACTGCTTATCACAAGTGTCACTTGCGTTGCTTCATTCTACCTTTACAATATGTACATGTGGACAAAAACAGCTGGAACATTATTCAAAATATCTTTGTGTGTGTTCTACAGGAGAAAGAAATGCATACAGTACAAGATTGGAAATGGCATGATGGTGAGTAAATGATGGCAGAGTTTTCATTTTTTAGATTTTCAACTTTTGCGTGCTTTAATACATTTAGCTTTGGTGCTCATATGAGTCCAGCTCACATCATGTCCTTCCTATTATTTTCTGTTTTTCCTCTAGTATTACTGTGAATTAAATATGACCAACAGAAAAACAAAATGTATATATTCATTGTTTTGTGTGTGTGTGTACATATATACTGTATTTTTTTAAAACGCATACGCTCAGGGACCAAAACATAAATGGTTTGAATAGGTTTAACAGTGAATAAGCCTCAGAATGCAATAAGCATAAATATAATGCAATAATCAGAATGAGAAGGCTGTTATAGACTGTGTAATGGGGGATTCACCTTGAATTTATTGCTGAACGTCACCGAATGGCTGTATTGTTGGTCGTAGTGTGCTTTCTTACAGTTGGATGCCCTAATGCTAATAGTGGGCTGCACAACTGGCAATAACTTTTGAAAATTTAATCACAAATGCTACCTATTCTTAGTAAATATGATGTTTAACAAGGAGTACAATTTTTGAAACCGTGCAAAAATGAAAGTGAGCGTATACAGCATAAATTGCAGTGCGTAAGATGAATGATTATAATGAATGAATGAAACTCACTAAGAGCAAGTGAATGAATGAGTGTGTGTGTGTGTGTGTGTGTGTGTGAGTGCGTTTTTGTGATTTATGGACACAAATTTGTATAATGACATGGGTATTACACTGGTATTGCGACGTAAACATGAAATATGAGGACATTTCATGAGTCCTCATATACAAAATAGCTTTAAAAACATACTAAACAATGTTTTATTAAAAATGTAAAAATGCAGACAGTTTTCTGTGATGGGTAGGTTTAGGGGTAGTGTAGGGGGATAGAATGTACCGTTTGTACTGTATAAAAACCATTATGCCTATGCATGTCCTCACTTTGATAGCAAAACAAACCTGTGTGTGTGTGTGTTGTGTGTGTGTGTGTGTGTTGTGTGTGTGTGTGTGTGTGTATTTATCAGGGGGTCAGGGTCCAGTTAGCCCCTGCTGGTACATTCTGTAACTGCACTACAGAGGGTTTTCTTTCCTTTTGTGCCGTTAGCAATGTAAGCATCTGGCCGGTCGGTGTGTTTAAAGAGACCTAATGGATGATTAGCTGGGTGATAAAACAAAAAAGGACAAGAGCACTGCTTTAGGCAGCAGATGGTAAATAGCTGAGCAGAAGAAGGAAAAAAGAACTAAAGAAAGAGCTGAGCAACTGAGTCACAGAGCTAAAGGTTGCATAAAGAGGGACGGGTGAGAGGAAAAGAGACGTAGTGAGTGAATGCGAAAGCTTCTTTGGAGGTGAGCCCATGTGGGCTTTGTGATTTGAAAAGATCTGCTCTGATGTTGACAAGTGCAGAGCCGGATCAGGACAGGTAACAACTCAGAATCTTATTACACAAAAAATGCAAACGCAGAGGCCGACAGTTCAGGATATGATGTAACATCTAAACAGAGGATCGGATTAGATTCCACAAATCATAATTTAAGTTTTGTGGCTATTAGTCCACGTCTGTTAACTGTGACATCATCTATGTGCTAGTGTACACCTAAAAGTTGAGAAAATTTAGACAAACTACTGTAAAAGAATAAACCATTTGTCCCATCCCAACTTTCTGTTTCAGTAGAAAACACCAGGAATGAAAAACACTCATTGAACAATTTTACGAGGCCTTTAACAGTACATGCTATATGAATAATGAAAAGAAAAAAAAGAGCCATTTGGCTGAAACTGGGTTGTGTTTTTGCCGTCTGGTGTGTCATGTGAGTCATAGAGAATGCAATGGGGGTGGGGGTACTTGTCATTGTGGTAATTGTGACTCATTTAGAGTTATTGACAACTAGCCTTAGGTGCTTCTCCAGGCGACAGAAAGAGAAGATGATTTTTATGGTTTCATGCTTTGGAAGCAGGGATGAAGGAGGAGTTGGAGCAAAAATGGATGAGTTGACAGAGAGAATAGTATACTATAGTACTGCACTCTACAGTATGTAAACTAGTGTTGAAAAGCTTGGGGTCGATAAGATATTTTAATGTTTTGAAAGGGCTCACCAAATCATTTATTAGATTAAAAATACAGCAAAAACTGAAATAATATGAAACTTTATTACCATTTAAAATAACTGTTTTCTGTGTTAATATATTTTAAAATGTAATTTATTCCTGTGGCGTCAAAGCTGAATTTTCAGCATCATTACTCTTGTCTTCAATGTCACATGATCCTTCAGAAATCATTCTAATTTGTTGCTCAATTTTTGATTGATAATAATAAGAAAATAATAATTAGTGTTGATAACAGTTATGCTATTTGTGGAAACCATATTTTTGAAAGGGAATTTTTTTTGTAATGTAAAAGTCTTTACTGTCACTTTTGATCAATTTAATGCATCATTGCTAAATAAAAGAATAAATTTTTTTTTTTTTTAAAAAAGTCATTTTCAGATCCCTTCTCCCCACTCATCTACCCTTCATTTCTTATCAGTGTCCTCTGATTAAAAGTGGATAAATCGCTTTGTTGTCTGTTAAATGAATACTTGTCATATATATATATATATATATATATATATATATATATATATATATAGTGAGGAAAAAGTATTGCAAATAGTTGACTCTAGTTTTATACTGCACAGTTTACACATCAGAAAACTTGTATACTGTATACACACTGCAAAAACAGTATAGTATGGCTTTCCAAACATAGCCTGAAGGAGAGAGAAGGTGGGATGAGCTGGAGGAACAGCATCTCCGATAATGAAGAAGGCATCTGGAGAGCAGGCAGATGACATTCAAAACCAGAATGAGAAAGACAAGTGTAGAAGAGAGAGTGGGAGCTGGGAGAAAGAGAACAATGCAAGCAGTTTAGAGAAGAGTAGGGAGATGACCGGTGTGGGCCTGTCAGCTCCAGAGGCAATAAACAGGCATTTAAAGCGACAGGTACACAGTTTCACCCCAGCCAATTAAAAACAGACTGGCACAACAATCTACCTGAGTCTTTTAAAGGGACAGCTACAGTGCTCTTCCGAGGCCAATTAAAGAGGCGACAGCATCATTTTACTCAGCAGAGCTCAAGTGACTGCATCTGGGAACACCACTGATTCTGCTGATTTATCCGTATAGGAGAATCTGTGACTGTTCTCAGTGCCATGAGGATCTGTATTCCATGGGCTCTTGTCTGAAAACGTTGAATAACGCTTTCATAAATGTTTTACAATTGAGTAATGGGGCTTATTGTAGCTTTCTAATTAAATATATGTTGTCACAGACTAAGGTGTCATAAATGAAAAGAGTCCCATCAGCCATGAAAAAAGAAATTCTAGGCAAAATATATGCAAACTGTTTTTCATTTTCCCCAATATTATAATAATAATGCTTTAGGGTCTGCTTTTCTCAATACTGCATGCATTTTCAGTTTTTATTGCAAAATACTGAAGCAGTTGTTAATTAAATATGTGTGCTTATTTTCATATTGTGATGAAAAATCTTTGTTCAAGGAAAAAAAACACTTTGCATATAATAACTTGTCGTCTTTGAAGTGAATTTTTCAATATGGATTTAAATTAAGCTCCTAACAGAGGTAGGATTGCAGGCTGCTGTGGGTAACCTTTTAAAACAGCAACCTTTTGGCCTCAGAGGGCTGAAATATTCCATAACGAGTGTGCGAGAGTGTGTAGCCAGCTCTGGCTCTTTGAATCACATCTCCCCTGGCAATAGTAGAACAGACAGATACACTATTACAGAGTTTCAGACTGATAGCACTGGAGAAAGAAGTACATGTTTTTGCCTAGTCGTTTAAAGAAACAGGCACTGCAATTAATGTAAACCTTCCTGAAGGGGAGAGGCGATGTTCCCTAACTCAAATTCCTTTCTGAAACAAAGAATATGGCAGTTTGTTCCAATGTCTAATAAAAGAGTAGCTTTGCAATTTTGTTATATACCTTTTTCAGACTTGAACAGCAACATGAATCAAAATTTAGTGTACAGATCTTACAGTCCGGTATATCAGAGAATGTTATTCTAAAGGTATGTTTTCACAATCTTTAAATCAAAATGTAATAACTTTCTCTCTCTAAAACCTTTCTTTTCTACTAATGTAGCCAATGCTGAGGAAGAATAATATTCACCAATAATTTCATAGCTCCCCCCCAACAAACCAGTCACCTAATTAAAAAAAAGGCAGCAATATATGCTATTTACACAGTGCAAATAGAAATTAGATGCTATTTACACTGTGAAAATAGCATATTTTATTAGCGATAGATGCTATTTACACTTAGTGCAAATAGAAATTAGATGCTATTTACACTAAGTAAAAATAGCAATATATTCTATTTACACTAAGTGACAATAGCAGCATTTCGTTAGCGATATGCTATTTACACTAGGTGAAAATAGCGATAGATTCTATTTACGCCATGTAAAAGTATCAGTTCTTTGCAATATGAGTAAATAGTAATTAGATGCTAATATTTGCACCTCAGTATTTTTGTACATTAACAGGATGCAATAATATCATAGAGTGTAAATGATTATATTTATTAAAATTATTAAAAGGATGCTGCCTCTCTACACCTTCCCTAACCCTACCCAAAAAATACTTTTAATATTATTAAACACTCGTTAGGCAGTTAATTTCCACTTTTAGAACATTATTTTAATTTTTATTGAAAATAAATGCCTTTTTGATGTGATATGTGATGGGAAAATGGAGAAGAGTGAGCTCGGCAAACCCGTGTTGATTGAATTAAAAGCCAGGTATGCGAGCTTTAGTTGCTACTGTTGCGCCACTAAAGACATTAAATTTCAAGCGTCTTTTTTAAAACTTGAGTGGCCCAACCAGACATTGGTGGGTGGAGCTAGTGTAAATAGCGTTTGCCAATAAGGGACGCTATCTTAGTGTTAATAGACACTCTGAGAAAAAAAAAAAAAAAAACACTCTGGTCCAATTTTTAGGGTTAGTAAGATTTTTAAAATGTTTTTGAAAGAAGTCCCAGTTACACTTTATTTCGATAGTCCACTTTAGACATTCAAGTGTTAGCAGATATTAAGCAGAGAGTCTATTATAATGACGTCTAGTTGACATGTAGTTGCAAAGTTACTTATAGTGAATAGAATGTCTAAAGTGGATTATCGAAATAAAGTGTTACCAAAGTCTCTTTTCCTCACCAAGGCTGCATCAAAAATACAGTAATAATAGTAATATTGTGAAATATTATTACAATTTAAAACTGTGCCAATTTGTGGAAAAAAACGTGATTTGTGTTTTCCTAGATGCCCTCTTCTAACAAAACTATTTACTGTGTGTTTACAAAATACAGGTCCCTATTCCAGTGCATTTCCACCACTATGGGCCGAGCTTAAGAAGTTAAGCACTACTGTCAGCCAGAAAGAGTAAGTAACACCAGCCAATGCATATGGATCCACGAAAGAAATATATTGAGAAGCCAGACTCGTGATCTTTACAAATCTCCAAAGAGGAAGGTAGAAAATGAATCAAGGTACCTGACAAGTGCATGTCAATAAGTCTGACAATATGTCTTTAATTTGGTGGTATGATTCAGATGATAACCTCCTCTGAGTCTCTGAGTACTCAAGGTACTGCACACCGACAAACACACACTGTATTATGTCCCAGCGGAAAGACACTGTGCTGTTAACCTGAGTGTCAAATTAAGTTTGAATATTATGCAGAAAACAATATGTATGAGATGAGATTTTCATTTTCTAAATCACTCCCTATAATTGAGGGAGAGGATGGGAAGCAGACAGGGTGCAATGAAAACTATCTCTCTCTCTCTCTCTCTCGCGCACGCTCTCACTCTCCATCTCTCTCTGTCTCTCAATAAGAGCCGTGCGCTCCTGTGTTTCCTCAGGCTGTTGGATTGAAATCTCCATCTCTAATATGACATCAATTTTTAATTAAAGGCCCCAGATCCCACTCAGATTCCTGAGTGTTCGCCGACACATTTATTTCTCTCACTCTTTGCAACAGACCTCATCCGCTCACGCTGGGAGATTTCTCCTTCTGTTACATGATTAAAATCTGCAAACGGCTCTGCCCTTAGAACTAATTATTCCACACCAAGACAAGAGGCGCAAGGGAGAGAGAGAACACAAAGGGGAGAGAAAGGTAATTTCACAAGAAACAAGCCGTTTGACTCTTAATGAATAATTTATGCTGGCTTCAAGGGGGTCACAAGAGCCCAATAAGCAGACCCTTACACCCACCTATGACCTCAGTCCCAGCTACAAACATCAGTCTCTTCCTTCCTCCTCCTCACCTCTGTCTACGTGCCCCTTTACATGGCCCATCTCACTTGAACTGACCATCTGAAATTATTTGGTAGGTTCAGTTCAGTGATGCTCGCTGGATCCAGGGCTAATTCAGTATTCACGGTGAGATGGCGGCGCCTGAATTGGCTGTCAATTTTTTGCATTATGCCATATTGACAGAGAGAATGTGCATTTGGGTGCAAATCAGCACAATCTGTTCTGTGAAAGGTGAGGCAGGTATAGACAGGCCAGGGAGAGAGAGGTGGACTGGGTATGGAGAGAGAGAGAGAGAGAGACATAGAGAAGAGTGTGTGTGTGTGTGTGTGTGTGTGTGTGTGTGTGTGTGTGTGCGCGCGCATTTTTGTGATTTATGAGGACACAAATTTGTATAATGACATGGGTATTACACTGGTATTACAACGTAAACATGAAATATGAGGACATTTCATGAGTCCTCATATTTAAAATAGCTTTAAAAACATACTAAACAATGTTTTATTAAAAATGTAAAAATGCAGACAGTTTTCTGTGATGGGTAGGTTTAGGGGTAGAGGTAGTGTAGGGGGATAGAATGTACCGTTTGTACTGTATAAAAACCATAACGCCTATGGAATGTCCCCACTAAGCGAAACAAACCTGTCTGTGTGTGTGTGTGTGTGTGTGTGTGTGTGTGTGTGTGTGTGTGTCTGTTTGGCTACCATGATTTTGCCACGTAAGATATCTTTTGTTTATCCCAGAACAACATTCCTGTCCAAAAACATATTCCTAACCCTATCCCTACCCTTAAATCTAACCTTACCCATAAATTATACCTAAAATCAGAGGGAAATTATAGGTGAATAAGAATTGTGAAGAAAACCCTAACCCTTGTTGTAAGCCTAAACTTGACATTAACTCTAAACCTATCCCTCAAATCTGATTGGTTGATTGGAATGTTGTTCCAGGATTAACAAGGAATCAAAAGGATCAATGATACTAAATTAATGCTTTCTTTCAGCAAGTATGCCTTAAATTGATCAAAAGAGATTCAAATTTAAATGAACACTGTTCTTTTAAACTTTCTATTCATCAAAAAAATCCTGAAAAAATATGACAGGTTCCACAAAAATATTAAGCAGCACAAAAAAACTGTTTCCTGAGCAGCAAATCATCATATCAGAATGATTTCTGAAGGATCATGTGACACTGAAGACTGGAGTAATGATGCTGAAAATTCAGCTTTACCATCACAGGAATAAAATAGAATTTTCTTAAAATAGAAAACAGTTATTTTAAATGTTACTAACATTTCACATTATTACTGTTTTTACTGTGTTTTTAATCAAGTATAAGCAGACTTGGTGAGCATAAGGGATTTCTTACCGACCCCAAACTTTTGAAAGGTAGTGTATAATTAACTTTTAAAAGGGAGGAAAAATGCTTTCCATATCTTTTGTTCTTGATGCCAAAGGCTGTGCATCCAATTAAACTCAAACATGTTGTGTGACATCTTCAGAAAACCATGAACAAAACTAAACAAGATAGAAAATATAATGTAAATTAAGTATGAGTTCACTTGCAATGTGTAAAAACAGACCATATTGTATTTTATGACTTTTTTTCTTGCCGAGAGCCTAAAATCAATCAAAACTATGTTGACATATTGGTTATATTTAACCCAACATAAACTATATGTTAACTGTGCACATTGTTGGGCCTATTCAGTCTGATTTCTAATGCAAAGCCAGTTGAGAACCACTGTTCATTGTACCCATAAACATGTTGTCCCGGGCCCTGTGAATTTTAGTGATGGATCTGTGCGTGAGGTTGGGTGAGGCTGGGTGACACAGTAAGATCCTACAAGGCTATGTGTGGCAGCGGTGCAAGACAGTCTAACGGGAGCGGTTTGATTCTATGTCATCGACACAAACACCATCCTAAACTACATCTGTTCTCTCTCCCTTCCTCCACGGCCGAGAGCACAGCTGATGCGCAGAGTAATGGGATTCTCCATAGCACTATAGGACAGGCTCTAACAGGCAGTTTAGATCTCATCTATTTGACCCCATTTGCACTTGTTAGGATCATTCATGGAACGCACTGAGAATCAGAGAGGGAGAGAGCGAGAGATGCAGAGAGCAGGAGAAAAAGAAGGGTGGGGAATGAAATTGTGCACTCCTTTGATAAATTCTCTAGTAAGAAATGTCTGGTATTAAGGGATGACTCTTGGAGTGATAACATTTCAAAGGTAAAGTATCATGAACATGATCATTTCAGTGCTGTTACTCCAGTGTTTTACATCATTCAGGAACGTCTGAAGATCACTAACCACTTTTTGCTCCATTCTAGGCCTGAATGGGATGTTCTCCACATCTGATAGCAAAAATCAAGGCTGAATTTAAACTCTCTATTTCCCCAGTACATCAGTTTAACAATATTTCATTTTTTTATTGTTTTAAATTTAGTAATTTTGTGTATATTTTAATATTAATTATTTGTGTTTTACATATTGGCATTATTTTAGCCATCAGTATACAGTTCTCTTTAGACACCAGCCATTAAAAAAACATGTTTTCAAACAGTATTTGTTACCAGGCTCAGAGCTAATCCTTGAACTGACAACTCGCTTAGTAATTAAAGACTTTTAAATTTCAAGAATTAAAAATTAAGTGGACACCATGGGGGAGGAATAAGAAAAGCAATATAACTCGGTTTTCATCCAGCCTTGAAGGTTTCACCAGCAGATGCCTATGTCACACCCTAATGATGTCAGCAGATGCCTTTGTCACACCCTGATGAGGTCACTGCAATGCTCTGGTAGTACAATAACCATCTGTCTGCTTTCACAGATGGTGACAGATGTCCATGCTTCAAATAAACTGGATGTAGCACTGCATCCATGAAGAAACTCATCTTTGCCCCTATCTACAAGTCTATTTGAAGTCCAGAACCTCCTCAGACATAAACAAATATGTCCTGCTTTCCAAGTCATAATTGGTCCAGCAGTTCATTTGCTTTCGATGAAAATAGATCGATTAAAATCCACACTGGAGGTAAACCTTAAAGCATAATTTGAACGCGTTTGTGAATAGCAATAATTTTAAAAGACTCAGAAGTACTAGTTATCTTCCTTAATGTATGTAAATGCAAAAACAGACACATATTTATAAACTGTGTCAGGTTCATGTAAATGAACAATGTTGTTTAATGTATGTACATACACAAATACATTTAAAATTGTATAGACCCATTTGGAGCAGACATCACAGTTACGTCACTTGCAGCTGCACGCGCATAGTTGTTGCAGAAAAATAGCGGAGGAAAATGTGCAAAATCCACAGGATAAGAGAAAAATGTTTTGTTGTGCCTCTGGATGTTGGAATCGAAATGCAAAAAATATGGTCTTCATTTTTATAGAATACCGTCATTGAAAATGCCCTGTGAAGCTAAACGGAGACGTTTATGTTGCAAGTCACAGACTGGACTGATGAAACCCTCAATGATTAGTCTACTATTAAAGCATGAATTTGATGTAAACAGTAAGTCTACATAATATTCACATATGCAGTTCATAGAGGACATACATACATAACAGTTACAGCAGGAAATAATATTTAAACCTATAACATTTTACATAGATAACTTTTAAATATAGCCTATAACATTTTTATTTCACAATTCTGACTTTTTTTTCTTGCATTTGCGTGTTTTTATCTCCCAGTTCGGACTGTATAACTCGCAATTGTGAGTTTATTTCATCAATTTTTCTTTCTAAGAAATGTGAGATATAAACTCAGATTTGCGAGAAATAAAAGTAATAATTGTGAGATATAAACTTGAAATTAACTTTTTTTTATTTATTCTTTTATTTCGTGGCTTTCATAGACTGCTACTGCACAACTGTCATTTTCTGCAACCAGGCAGGCTCCGCCCAAAAAACACGTTATCGCTGAAAATTGCTCTATACGTTAACATTAAAATTTACACATTTTGAAGTAACATCAACATTGAAAAAGGGAATAATTAACATTTAATATAAATGTATTTAATATATAATATACCTTTAACCAAAATTCATAAATGCTATAGAAGTTATAGAACATTGTTAGTTTCACGCTTATGCAAAGAAGTTTCACATTTCGCCTCATTCCAAAGTTCAAATTTGGTGAACCTGGCCTGTGAATTTGTAATACGTGAAGATATGTGACAAATGCAAGACAAATCGTCAAGGCGCTACCTCTTTGCTGAATTAAAAGAACACAAACTTTATAGATGCAGGTTAGCAATGTTGTAGGAAAGTGGAGTAGATTGTATATTTTTACATTTTGGATGTATTATTTGTTTATGTTGAATGTATGGTTTTTTTTTTTTTTTTTTTAAAGATGCTTCACGACCATCACATCACGACCGTTGCAGTGTTCAAAGAAAATTTCACGTGTTCAAAGTCTAGTTTGATGGCCCTATTACTTTGCCTTCTGTCCTGACATACATTTGACCTTAAACGGTCTGATTCTACAGTCAGTATGTCAGCTGCTGTCATGGTATAGCTGTTTGCCTAAACAACACATCTGGTTTAATGACACAGACGTGACATGACATGACAAAGGTAACTCTGTCGCCCCCTTGAGTACTGAGGGTTTTTTTTTTTTTTTACCACAGTAACCCTAGAGCACATGCACTTGCGATGCATTTTGTCTGTGTTTGCTTCTGGTCTTAGGAAAGGTCTTGCCTTTCTTGCTTAGTATAATGTAAGCATGGTAACTACCATAGCATTAGTTTCATTTAAGCGGTGTGTTAATATTTATACAGGGGCATTTAACTGAGATATAATTGGATGTTGACAGTAGGGCTTAATAATCTATACATAGAAGCTGTGCCATGTTGTTGTCCTGTAGCTTATCTTGAAAAGGGAGAGCCATGCCAATGATGCCCATCTCTGGGAAGGAGGTGGATTGGAGACTTACTAGGACTCCACCAGGGGTCAGCCAGTCGGTGCTAATGCGTAAAAATCAGTGTTCAACACACATTACACAGGTAGACAGCAGTGTTTAATGAAACTGTGTGTATCTCCCAGTACCTTTGGTACTGTGCTTTGTCTGACTTGTTTGTCTTTGAGTGACTAACTTGCCCTCTTACTGTCTCAAGATGAACTGTTGGTCGATCTAGGGGACAGTCTCAGAAATTTTTTGTACAGTAAATCTGGCCAGACAAGGCAGCAGACCGTGAGGGACAAGAGAGGACTCGTTGAACAGGTGAGTCACAGAATATCTGACAGTTTATGGCATGCAAACAGATTTTTTAAGAGCTGTTTAAGAAACATCAGATTTGGACACTGTCAGACTTTAAACACTCTCTCTTCAGGTCTGTTGTGTGTTGGCTTTTTTCAGTGATTTAGTTTTAGAAGTGTGTCAGTCCAATAAGAAATGTCCCTCTAAACTGAATGGGTCTGAAAACACAAACAGTCATATTGATCACATGCATTAGACAAACAGTGTGTGAATTGATGTTTTGTACACACACACACATACAAATTAACACACAGTCTTTTTTAATCTTTTCTGTGTATGCCAAAAACCAAAGCTTACTGCGCACACCCAGACAGATGGACTGGAGTTGTCTGATTTTAATGTCAGTGTTTAGTTTATTTTCCCTCATGACTGTGTAGAAAGTGGACTGCCGGCTCTGAAAAATGACATCTTGTAACTGTATTAATTTAATGAGCTCATAATGAGAATGATGCTAGGCCAATATCATCAGCATAAACGCGTTTAATGCGGTAATTGCCTGCAATAAGCTCTTGACTGCATGACATTGTTCTGTAGAGAAATCACTTAAATCATCACAATCAGGAGTGAAAGAGGGGAAAAGGATGACTGTTGATTATGTGAATATTTAAAGAACAGGAAGGAGTTGGCTACCTTAATGTGCGAGTATGGACTTTATTTTATATTATTATATTATTTTATATTGATGTGTATTATTATTTAAAATGTTTTTGTTGTTTTTATATTTTGGTGTGTTTAGTGAGATGTGTGCAGTATAGATCTGTTCAGTGTATGTTCACACTGCAGCAAAATATTGTTGTCACTTCCTATCTGAGTGCTTATTTCGGTTTGTTGATATATGGTAATGAAAACCTCATTCTACAACTGAATTCACTCCTGAAAAATTCAGGTTTAAAGTGACAGCACATTTGAATTAAAGTCACAATGTGATGGAAGTAGCAGCAGATCTTCCTTCCACATTGTGATACGGATTATGGAAAAAGAAAAAAAAAATAGGGTGGAGACTTAAAGGGATAGTTCACCCCAAAATGAAAATTCTGTCATTAATTACTCACCCTCATGTTGTTCCAAACTCGTAAGACTTTCATTCATCTTCTGAACACAAATGAAGATCTTTTTGATGAAATCTGAGAGATGTCTGTCCGTCCATTGACTGCCTTTGCAACTACCACTTTAATGCTTCAAAAAGTTCATTAAGAGATTGTTAAACTAATCCATATGATTCGAGTGGTTTAGTCCAAAGAGACTCGATTGCTTTTTATGATGAACAGATTTAATTTAGGCTTTTACTCACATGTAAACATTGATCAGCGAACATAGCAGAAGTTCAACCTAACCTAAATGATGCTCAAGAACAAACCTCTTCTGGAAGCTGAAATGAGCTGCATAACACACCAGAACGAACCTCATTTGTTATGCAGCACGTTTGAGCTTCCGGAAGAGGTTTTTTCTTGTGCGTCACTTAGGTTCGGTTGAGCTTCTGCTTACTCTGTGTTCGCTGATCAATGTTTACATGCGAGTAAAAGCCTAAATTTAAAACTTTTTAAACTGCTCAATTCATATGGATTAGTTTTACGATTTCTTTATTAACTTTTTGAAGCATCAAAGTGGTTATTGCAAAGGCAGTCAATGGACGGACAGACCTCTCTCAGATTTCATTATTAAGATTAAGATTTCACCATTTAATTCTATCCAACGGTTGTTGATTGGATGAAAGCAGATCTGAATGTGAGCTTGCAGTCATTTGTAAGAAAAAGGCAGGGTTTAAGCAGACTAAATGATTGGAGAAGTCTGGCATATGTTGCCATTGAGAAGTCAGCCGTTTCACCGCAAGATTAGGTTTTAATTAAATTTTTTTTTTTTTAAATTAAACATGGATGGATGAATCATTCACAAAAAGATCAATAAGATGCATTAGGTATAGATAGGGTGAATTTCTATTTCATAACGACTTTAAGTCTATGTACTGTGTATAGAATCAAACTGAACAACTACTGTAATTAAAATGTAGAAAACATCAAACAGGTCAAAATGGCAAAACATTGCTATGGTTTTCAACAGTTTATGTCAGCTGTCAGGATTTCGACATTGGCTTCTGTATTCAGTACACAGACAAAATGATAATTTTGTGGATTCGCTCCCATAACTTATGTGTATGTGGCCAGGTTTTAGATGTTTCCATTTTTAGATGTTTGATTTTCTTAGTTGCTAAATTCAGTCAGCTCATGGCAAAGGGCACAGATTTAATAAAAGCTCCTGAGTTTAACTAGGCAAACGCTTAAAGGCTTTATTAAAGCAGGCCCTTTAGTTTCAATAAAGCCGCTGAAAATTAGGGTTGATTATTAATGTGCTCTACATGTCTATTAATAATAATGGCATAATAGTGTTTAATAAGGGATAATTCACGGATTGCTCCATAATTTATCACTGTCACATGGCAAATGAATTACCCATGATGCCCAATTTAGGTGTGCGAACACGTAAGCCATTTTCATGCGTCTGACTCTCCCTCAGGTTTTAAGTAATGTGGCAGATAAATGACCTAACGCCGTAAGCTAAATTGGATAATTACATTATTAGTGTCTTCCTGACGTAAAGTATAGTTATTTATCTGAAGGTATTCACTGACAGCATTCTGCAGGCCACGCGAGGAAAACCAAGTATGGCATTTTAATTAAATTCCTTATAACCTTCACCTGTAATTTTATGAGTCTGCTCTTTTCAGTCTGTTTCTTTTCTTGGCAATATATATATTTTTCATATCACGAAGTAAAAAATGAACCTTAGAAAAAATTTCTATAAGACTGTGTTTTTTCTTTATTAAAATTGTCAAGCCCAGAAGATTGGTGATGCCCTGGTATGTATGTTGTGTATTTCTCTCAGGACTGACCCCCATCAAATCCAAACTTGGGTTACAGATTTAAGGGAATGTGACCTTATTAAACTTCCTCTCACTGGCAGCCCCTCTCAGATAATTACACGTAGGTGTTTTGTAATTATTCTAGGGAAGATTTGTCATGGTTATTAGTTGTCCGCCCCCTTCCGAATAGACAAATGTAAGTAGCCAAATGGGAGGCTTTACAGCAGGAAGTTGGATTTGTACTAATGCAACATCCTAAAAAAGACCCTGTATGTGGCATAATTAAACTCTACAAATAAAGCAATGCTTGTTTGTTGTTTAGATTCCTAATTCTGATATGCTTCTCTTTTTCCACTTTAATGACATCATTTTGTATCCCTGCAGAATACAAGAGGATTAAAACGTGTCAAAGAAGAAGTCATGAATTATTCCAGCTACACAGCAGATAATTGTAACACAGAGACTGCCAGAGGGGGATTAAATTTAGACTGCGGGTGTTAAGCTATAACACCCTCGCAGCAGGTGCATAAAAAACAGGCAGCCGTACACAACCTTTGCTCTAAAGTTAAATTATGGATATTTTACTCATTGATATCAGGTACACCAAGAGCAGTATAAGACTGTGTACAACAATTGACTCTGACCAACCCCTACAGGAATTTTTCATTAAAATGTTAGCTGTGGAGTTTTCCTCAGAGCTCTTATTCTCAGAAGTGCCATGCCTATTTAAAGGAGGCACATGCCCCCTCAGATTGTTGCGCAAAGTGGATTTTGAGAGCTCCTAAATAATAGTAATAGTAATAATAATAATAATTAGTTTCACATGTCATATCTAAATAAGCTGTTATAGAAATCAGTTTTAGTTCGATTGAGTCATACCTTTCACAAATCGTTTGCCCTTACCTAAATGATAATAATAAATATTTAAATTTAAATATTAAAATTTAGCAAATGTTAGCCTAATTTTCATATTATCACTGTGAAGCTGCTTTGAAACAATCTGTATTGTAAAAAAAAAGAAAAAAAAAAAGTGCTATATAAATGTAGATGACTTGAATTGCACTTTGTCTGTTTAAATTTATTTCAAATTTTAGGTCAGGAATTTGAATCTTGGTCTCTTTGCATTGAGAAAAACATCTATATAGCTATATATATATATATATATATATATATATATATATATATTTCAGTTTATATCAGTTTGTAGCACAATACTTGAATGTATTCATGGTGTTGCAGACTAGAGTATGGAGTGGTGCAAAAGTGAAGTTTTTATGTCAGAACGTTGTTTTCTCTCGCTTCGTGAAATGGCACAATGAAAAACCTGGAGTAGAATGTTCTAGACCGGCTTTCAGGCTGTGCTTTGCTTGGTGATAAAATATTCCCTATTGTGATGTTTATCCTAGTTAAACACTTTCTCGACGAGAAAAAATTTAGGGCCATCGGGAATTGATCGGATTGTTAGATTGTTGTGGTTTGCTATTGCAGTGATCTCATATGAGTGACAGGTTGTCCTGCCCTTGCGCCAGTAAACACGTAATCAGAGAAGAGAAGTCATTGCAAGTGGGAGGGGAATTTATTTTGATTAAATATTACAGGACACATGACTTTAAAAATAAATAATGATATGCACTAATAAATAATTTGTAATAAATGCTGCAATATTCCATAAGAAAAACATTTTGATTGCATGGTGACTAACTTCTTTTGGAAATATTTTCGTTGACAGAAGAACTGGCCATCTTGGTCTGAAACTCAAGTTACTTAATATGAATTACTTATAAAACTGTTGTACAAAAGCACTATCACACTCACAGCTGAGCTGTATAAATGATTCAGCACACTTGATCATGTGATATTGCTTAGATATTTTCTACAAAAAGTTTTTAGCGTTGTTACGTTGTGTTTTCTCTCTCTCTTTCTTTTTTTCTTCTTTTCTTTCTTTCTTTTTTTTTTTTTTTTTTTAAATATATATATTTTTGGTCATGTCATCTAAATATGGCTGTACTGTCACTGGTGCTCCCTCGAAAAATTAGGATCATGACGCCCCTGAATTTTCTCACTGTATCTTTCCTTACCCCATCTTTTTCCTCCACACAAACTCACACAAACTACGCAGAATAAGCATGGGACCCCTTGCGCGCGAAGCGAACCATGACGTTCAAGAAAAAGTCAATACGCGCTCGAGCGGGTCCATCCAGAGCTCGCGCCCTAAACTCCCGCCCTAGAGCGCACGGCGGGAAGACGATAACGGCCACCCCTTGACGCACAGGTGACGGCCACGTGAAGCGCAGCACTCAACCATTGACAGAGACCCTGTTCGGTTCAATAAACACAATACTGAAACTTAATATAACCCTTTAGACCTCAAATCATCCCCGCAGCCGCTCACCAAGCACGCTGTCCCGTTGAGGAGCAGCAGGATGAAGCTGTGGTCGGAGCGCATCTCGTCGTTGTCCTGCTGTCGACAGCTCTTCGTTCAAGAAGACGCGGTTCCTCCGGTACCGTATCCAAAACAGGCGAGACCCGGTCCCATGTCCAACAAAAAGTCAAGCGCGAGCTTTCCTCTGAGTGGAATCCCACCTGCTGTCTGTCACGGTAAACTCCCGCTACTTGGAGCTCGTCACATCCAAAGGTGTGTGGAAACTGACAAGACACTTAATCGCTGCAATCTGCGTACACTGCTCCGTTTCGTGTTGCTGTGTGAAGGGAATCATCTTCGTTATCCGCGCTTTTATGTGCTGGTGACGGTTAGGATCCCAGTGCGCGAGCCTGACCGGAGCGCAAACTCCTCGAGCGTCGCGCATATCAGTACATGCAGACTGGCAGCAGGGCTCCTACATACGCTGACGTTTTAAACCCCCCTCTCTCTTTCTCTCTCCCTCGTCAGAGCCCCAATCATCCTTTTTCACCCTTTCTCTTCTTCTTCTTCCCCTACTCTCTCTCTCTCTCTCTCTCTCTCTCTCTCCCCCCAAAACACCCATCTATCTCTCTGTCCTCCTGCCTTTCTTCCTTTACCCTGTCAACCCCTTAATTCCCTCTCTTTTCTAAACCTAAATCACAATAGTCAGCTTCAGTCTTTTATATGACAAAATCCGCAATAATGCATTGCTTGGTAAATTTATCAATACATATCCCTGGATATGAATTCTTTGTTCCTCCAGGAACAACATTCCTGTTAACCAATCATTACCCATTAACTTTAGGGTTAAAAGGATAGTTCACCCACAATATATTTCTCTCTCCCCCCCTCCCCCATTTAGTTACCCTCATAGTTACCATCATATAAACTTTATTTCACCCTCAGTCACAATTGGCTTTCATTGCATCTTTTTCCCCCCATGCAATGGAAGCCAATAGTGACTGATGCTTTCGTTCTGCCTAATATCTTTTGTTTTCCTCAGAAAAAGAAAATAGTATATGGTTTTGGAACAACATTAAGGTGAGTACATTGTTATATTGAATGTTATTGGATAACCTATTGATAAGTGACTAACATGCACTTTGTCTAGGAGCATGTTCCTCTCACGTTGTGCTGACAGAAGCGTCACAGGTTATTAAACCTGATGCCAGCGGTACTTTGACACAAGGTACAAGTCATTCTTATTGGTTTGTCAGCATCAGTGTACCTCTGTTATCTGTTTTGGGTTATTTGGCTCTTTTTGCCATCTAAGATACTCTGCCCTCCACCTAACTGGTACAGTAATTGGCCCTGGGAGAGGCCTACTGTGTGTATTGGGATGCGATTTGTTTAGCCTTATTGATTTGAAACAGCCCGGTATCCTCTGCCTTACTATGTGAGTCTAATATGAAATCAGATCACTTGCACTATACAGCCAACTGAGATAATTTATTTTCTTGTCTGTGTCTTTTTGGGACTCGGGTGATAATTTCCCTCTTTTTAAATGTTATTGCTTTTCCCTCCCTCTGTGTGTGCATACTTGAATAGTGACCTTTGACCCTCTAAGGTCACTGTACATCCCTTGTCAAATATTAATACTGGGCATTAAAACAGTGTGTGCGTGTATGATTAAGTGCAAGTCTGTGTTGGCTTGGTGATGGAATGGCGAGAGGGCAAAGGGTCAGATTCTCTGATTGAATCCCTGGAGATTGAGACACAAAATGTAAAGATCGAAAAGTAATGAACCAGAGAAACCGCAAAGAAAGAAAAGGAAAAAAGACACAAGATCAAAGCAACAGACTGATTAAGCCATTTCTTCTCCAAATCAGCTGTTTCCACTAACATAACTTTTAATAGAGAGTGATAAAACACACGTTTTCTTCAATCAAAATGTGTGTATTGCTATTCATAGTGAGATACTTTTGTGTGACTCTCATGAAGCCTGACAAGAACATGTCCAGGTTATATTTCACCCCAAAATCAAAGAACTAAATAAATTATGTAATTATTTACATCATGGTATTTATTGTATTTGCCTTTATGTTGAGTTAAATAATAACAACGCTGTATATTCAGGCTAATGTAAAATAAAATAATGGTAATTACAAAAAATATAAACATCAAACATCCAAATGCATCACTGTAGTGAGAATTTTTTAAGGGGAAAATATAACCTGTTAATCTACAGGCCTGAAATGTTTTCATTCATTAGTTCAAAGTTACTGTTAGTTTTAATGTAAAATAATGCAATTAACTTGACAAACTACATCACTGAAATTGTCTCAGACTCATGCTGCATTTTCAATTAATCTCATTGGTCATAAAACAGGCTTCATTTTTGTTATTCAGTAAATACATTTACATAGATTATACATCTATATACATGTGGGGAAATGTGAGGTAGACATGTTTTTATAAAATTCATTCAATTAAATTTCTTCTGTAGTATTCAAAAGAAATTATGCATAAGGATGATGTTACAAGCCATGCAGAGTGTGTGTATCTGTGATTGAAAGCGATAGTGTCTCTGTTTGTGTATGTCTGTGAGCCTGCATTAGTGTAGGGATCAGGACTGAGGGCGTTAGTGGCTTGGTTTCACAACGCTAATGTCATTTGAGTGTGCTCTGTTGGAGACAGTGGGTAATCCAATGAAGGAGACGCTGTGCCTGCAAATTATGTACAATAGAAAGGTCTTTACCTCCATCTTGTGTTGATTTTTGTTACTACAGCCATGCTGGGGAAAATGGTCCAAATGTCTGTTTGAAATACTAACAAATGTTTTGCTGCCTTTGTGCTCAGCACTGTTTGAGACTGTTTGAGGTTTGAGACTGCCATCCAATTACAGGTATGTCCATAATGTCATGTTGAATGTCTAGAACAAATTTAAAGTGTTAATTCACCCCAAAATGAAAATTCTGTCATTTATTACTCACCCTCATGTTGTTCCACACCCGTAAGACCTTCGTTCATCTTCAGAACACAAATTAAGATATTTTTGATGAAATCCGATGGCTCAGTGAGGCCTCCATTGAGAGCAAAGCCATTGAACCTCTCAAGATCCATAAAGATACTAAAAACATATTTAAAACAGTTCTTGTGAGTTCAGTGGTTCTACCTTAATATTATAAAGCGACTAGAATACTTTGTGTGTGCCAAAAAAACAAAAATCACCCATCACTATATGTTGTCGAACAGTCGTTATTTAGTTTTTTTGGTGGACAAAAAGTATTCTTGTCGCTTTATAATATTAAGAAAGAACCACTGAACTCACATGAACTGTTTTAAATATGTTTTGAGAGGTTCAGTGGCTTTGTTCTCAATGGAGGCCTCACTGAGCCATCGGATTTCATCAAAAATATCTTAATTTGTGTTCCGAAGATGAACGAAGGTCTTACGGGTGTGAAATGACATAAGAGGGTGAGTAATAAATGACAGAATTTTCATTTTGGGGTGAACTAACCCTTTAAGTGAGCTTCAGAGGTGAGACTAAAAAATATTTAATGAATACTATACTTATGTATCTAAAGAAATTGATTCATAATTAATTTACAGCTTTCAATCATTTTATCAAATGCCATTTTTATTGTTTCAACCAAGAATGCAGAGCGTGTCTCTGTGCTGCCTACAAACAGCATCCAGATGGAGGCATCTTAATAGACAGGATGTTGTGTGAACATTACATTCAGATGTGCCTTGATGTCTTCCTTCTCTCATATACTTGTTGGGAAGGGAGCATTTTTCAGTTTTTCTTTCTCAGGTTTGTTTTAAGTTTTAATTTTAGTAAAGTGATAAGATTTATTTATTTACTTTACATAACATATGCATTCATCCTGTACTGGTTTTATTTCAGAAGAGAAAAAAATTCACCTCTCTAGATCTGAAGGTGTGTTTTACCTATAGCAACTGAAGAGGGCACCATTGCCTTAAGGAAAATATACCAACATGTTCTCCATATGTGCAAAGTGTGTGTATACCATGTAAGTGATTTGAAAGTTTTCTTTAATTCTATTCTCAGCAGTTGACACAGCATGAGCTTTTTTAAAAAACTGTAAGTGACACTCACTCCAGGTCACTTATTTCAGCTCAAATGATCCTTACCAGCGAGTTGTGAATGATATGATTTCACTCCCACTGATGTGTCCCCCATGGTTATGTTTTTTTTTTCCAGGGGGAGAGATTAAGAGAGCAAAAGAACGAGGGACCAAAGCACAGAGAAACAGGATATAAATGAGAAAGGCAACCTCGGGGTGGCCGAACCATCAGTGCCAGAAATATAATCACAGCTGCCTCTTAATGTTCAGGCAAGTTCAATTTGACATCACAAAATCTACAGTGGTACACATTCATTATGAATGTAAACAATGGAAGATGAGGAGAGGAAAAAATTTAGATCACAAATGTAAACATAATCAGTGGGAAAAAAATGCATATGATTGGTGTTTGTTTTGAGCTGTGACAAATTGTGCTGAAACATACGATACAATCCCCCAACCCCCAACTTTACATAAGGCCAGCATTTACTCATACTCAGCTTTTGTAAAATGTCAAAATTACACTTAAGACTTCAGAGGAATGTGGGATGAAAAAGATAACATCAAGCAAGGGACAGATGGGACAAAAAAAAGAAACATAAGCAAACCCTCAGCAAAGAAAAGCCCGCGTGAAAGACGTGAGAAATGTGCAGATGAAGGATGAAAGAGCTGCAGTTTCAGTAAAAGGAGAGCAGGGATGAAGGTACTAGAGAGCTGGCCTGCAGAGGTCGAGTTCACTTCTCTTTGAGTTCTGGAGGATCAGGCTTCATCAGTACCTTATTCATCCTTTTTTTCTTTGTTTCTTCTGCTGCCCCTTTTCTGAAGGAGGGCACAGAATGAAAAGAAATGTAAGCTTCCAGTTTTTCTCATCTTTGAAGAGTTTGATCCATTTGCCTGCTTTTAATAGGCAGGCTCATTACAGGTGTAGGTGTGAGAGGGATGATTGTCAGACGAAAACAACTGTAGGAATAATCTGTCCTGTCTGGCTGCATTTACACTATAATGCAATCTGATCTTTTGACACATTACTGCTCAAAAGTTTGAGGTCATTAAAAAGTTTTAGGATTTTTTTAATAATAATAATAATAATACAATCGGTATCGGCCGATAAAAACTATTATTATAACTATCGGTCATCGGCAGATTGTTTAAAAAACAGCCGAAGATCAAGGCTGATTATATCTTGTCAGTCAAAAGGGTGCGGAAAAACGTGTTCAGACTGCAACTCATACTGTGTGTGGAAAAAAATCTCTCTTGTGTTAAATTTTGTTAACTTGACAATAACGCATTGTTGGTTTTTTTTGGTACATCAAACATTATTAATAGTACCTCCCATCCAGTAATCACAAAGAGCTTTGTGCTTTGTTAATTCTGATAAGAAGCAAAGTCTCAGTTTTCAAATTCTGTCCATTTTATCATGAAATTCAAACAATAAATGCCGTTTTGACGCTCTTAAATGTGACGTGACAGATCACTGTAGCGCCTCAGTTCATGCGGCAGCACGGAGCGTGAGTCTTTTCTTCCACACGAATACAAGTTATATCTTGAAAAACATACATGAACATCAAAAGGTATGGTGAAAGATATAGTACAGCTTACTGAAATGTATCATGTCTCGTCATGTCTAGTAACTGATCATGTAATCAGTTAATCTGTGTTTGAACCACAGAAAGGCGTCAATAAAACAGCTTGTGAACAATATGTCAGATAACGTCACATTTACCTCAGGAATGTTATCCAATGTTCATAGTTCCTTAGTTAGCTATAAAAAAAAACACTAGAGAGGGGATTATTTACTGTTAATTATATGTTTGAATAAATTTGCCATGACGATAAGTGCTTATTAAAACTATACTGAGTTTTATACAAACATTTCAGTTTTTATTTGAGTGTAAATATCTTATCTGAAAATAAATGGCAGCTGAATATAATACCTTTGTTGTTAATTGTTACGTCTAATAATATAGTGTACCAAATGAGGGTTCCCTGTATAGTTTGCAGCATTATTTGCAAGAGATTTTATTTCCTTAAGAAAAAACTATTAGTATCGGCATCAGCATCGGCCGATATCATTCTTAATAATCAGCTATCGGTATGGGCGGAGAAATTTAGTATCGGTGCATCTCTAAATAATAATAATACTTTTACTCAGCAAGGGTGCATTAAATTGATTTTCTGTTTCAAATAGATTTCAAATAGAAATAATTTTTTCAAGGTTTCCACAGAAATAATAATCAGCACAACTGTTTTCAACATTAATAATAATAAGAAAATGTTCAGCAGCAAATCAGCTTGTCTGGCATCATTAGATAGCTTTTTAGTAGTGGTCCAAAGATGTGTTTAACATAAAGACCACTGAATAGCCTATGTCCTGCAAATTCTGCATTGTTAGTGTCATCAAACAGGAATAGGCTTCCCAAACACTCCCTCCGTCTGACAATTCACAACTGTCTGAAAACTTCTAGTTCTCAGAATTACTTTGTACATATATGAATAATGTTGCATGCCATTAATTTTTTTCTTTTAATACATACAGAATATCAGAAGACTGACCAACTTAACCAGTGAAGGCAATAGGGGACCAGCATGAAATGGGTGTGCATTTTGCCTTTTTCTCTCATTTTGAAGAAATTGTTTCCAGACTTTGTCAAAGCCAAGCCCACAACTCAGCAGTGGCTTTAGCACTGTCCTCACTCGTTCACTTCCACCACATCATATTTTTCTCTCTCTCTCTCTTGCTCTCTTGCCGTCTCTTCTTCAAAACCTTCTATTAGTTTCTCTGGTGGCTGTCATTTAAGTAAGCAATAAGTTACGAGAGGCTGTGCTGTATCGTGTATAAGTCACGGCTGAAGGGTGTTGTTAGGCATGACGCGAAGCAGAGTGCCTGCAACCCCTTCAGCCGTGACTTATTCACGATACAGCACTAGCCTCGAGTACTTTATTGCTTTTATAAAACGGTTACCACACAAAACAAATATTAAAGCCAGAAATATGTATCAATGCAACTTTTATGAAGTAAACTTTTACTAAAGCATTCCTTCCGCCGGAAAAAATAGTCCCTGATCATGAACAGCAACAGAAGTTACATTTTCATGCCATTAGATGGCAGCAAAGACTGTCTTTATAAGTGTGTCAGTCAGTAGTGAAGACTTTTACATTGAAAAGACTGAATTGTTGTGAACACGGAACAAGACGCAACTGACAAATGCTTTGACTAGCGCTGTCAGTCACGGGAAAACCCCTTAACTTTTAAAAGGACAAGATAATACATCAGACATTTAAACAGATTTTTTATTATGAACATAGGACTGACCTGAAGGAAAATGCTAAATCTGAATGCAGGTAATAAACTCGCTCACTCGATCTTTTTCTCGCACACTCTTCTACATAATACAGTAAGCTTCAATAAACAATATCAATTGAGAACATAAAGTATATGTTGCTAAGAGTGGTTGCTAAGGGTGTTGTGTAGTGATACACAGAACCGTTGGGTTAAGCAGTCATAGCCGTGTTTTATCGTGAATAAAACACATCTATTGACCAATCAGAATCAAGGACAGGAACTAACCATTTTATAAAGAGCACCAAACAACATAATCAATGACAATGAGCCAGTAGCCTCCAGCATATATTCTGTTGGTTGAATCTGAATCCAACTGTGGGTTAGATGATGAGATGGGGCCAGAGGGGCAGGCAGGTCTGTCCTCTATGGCCTCTATTGATCTGAGCCTTAAATGGACTTCAATAAACTGCATCAGCATGCTAAATATAAGCACAGATGCTCACAGAAGACATAAAAACATAGAGATAAAACTGCAACGTCGCCATAGTTATTTCATTTGTGTCTGTCTGTCTGTTTCTGCCTGTCTCTGTCATTGTCATTCTCTTACTGTTTTGTTTATTATACAGCTCATAAGTAAAGAAAATAATTCATCCAGGCTAATTAAAGATTATACCATTTTATTTGGAGCCTGACAGCGTCACCTTTCTGTTTAAATACATTCTCTTGTTTAAAAAATCTTTGAGTTCCCTTTCATGGGAACATCGACGCTGCGTTGAATCGCATTGGATCACCTCTGCGTGATTACGTCTTGAAGCACTCGTGAAATCGAACCAATAGTGTGACGGGACGTCAGAGCGGGTGACGTCACGGACCAGGAAACTATAAAGCACTCCTGAGAACAAAGAACGCCAGCTTCTGTGTCTTCAGCAGCGCTCTGTGTTTTCGTGTGTCTTATTTGGTGTTGTCTGTCCGCTATACATACAGAAAACGAATATCTCTTCGTCCGAGGACAAGACCAGATTTTCGTTTCACCAAGCACTTATAATATAATATATATATATATATATATAAGTTAAGACACTTATTATGGCGACAAGCAAGCAGTAGTTTGTCAAGTGTGTTCCTCCCTGCCCTCGCTTCATCACGGGCGGGGATACACACGAGATGTGCGTTGCTTGCTTGGGAGTGGAGCATGCCCAGGCAGCTCTCGAGGGAGCTGTCTGCATGCATTGTGAGAAGCTAACGCTCCGTATACTCCGTTCACGCCGGGCGTTCTTCGACAAAGAGAAAGAAGGCGCCGCGGCGAGTGTTCCCCAGGGATCGGGTCCCGCTGCTGCTGAGGCACAGCGACGGCTTCATTCCTGGGGTTCACAAATGGATCTGGTGGAGGGGTTAGAGACGGGCCCAGCCTTATCTCGGCCCTCACCTGCCAGATCCAGTGTCTCTCCCCTGGTTGTGGAAGCACGCGCTGCGGTTTCTTCCCCCAGGAGAGAGGCACCGGCGCTTCATCTATCCAGCTCTGAGGAGTTGGATGTGATGAGCGTCGAGGCTGGAGAGGAGGTCTCGCCATCCTCATCTCCAGCATATGAGGAGCTGTTGGAGGTTGTGACGCGGGCGGTGGCCAAATTAAATATCGACTGGCCAGCCGAAAGACCTGAAATGCAGCAAAAGAGCAAGTTAGATGAGCGCTTTTTGCCCGCCCGGTCACAGCCTCAGCGTCGGGGATTGCCGTTCTTCCCCGATCTCCACACCGAGGTGTCGAGATCGTGGCAGAAGCCGGCTCAATATAGAGACGCTCGCGGGCTATCTCTCGCCTGAGTCCGCGTCGTCCCTTAAATCCCCGACGCTGCCCACCAGGCCATTACGTACAACATCGGCCTTGGTGGGCAAAGCTTATGCCTCAGCAGGTCAGGCTGCAGCCTGCTTACACACAATGTCGATCCTGCAAGCCTACCAGGCCGACCTGCTAGGTGAAATTGACGAAAGCGGTGAGGCGAGTTTTGAGACCATCCAGGAACTGCGAAAGGCCACCGATTTAGCTCTCCGGGCCACCAAGGAGACGGCAAAAACAATCGGCCGTTCTATGGCAGCCCTGGTGGCCACGGAGAGGCACTTATGGCTAAATCTTTCTGACATTAGAGAAAGAGATAAAGGCGTGCTGCTAGATTCGCCTCTGTCTCCCCTGGGCCTCTTCGGCGATTCTGTCACCTAGGTCGTCGAGAGGTTCCAGGAGGCCAAAAAACAGTCAGCGGCCTTTCAAAAGTTCCTCCCTCGCCGCTCTCTCCCTGCCGAGGCTGCTGAGCGGGAGCAGCCTCGGCCATCTACCAGCTCCTCATCTGCGCATAGAGCGCAGCAAAAACAAAGTGTCGCCACCCGTGCTCCCCCGCAAAGATCTTGGGGACCGGGGCGGGCGACGCAGTCGAAGCCTTCCAAGGGTAAGACAGATCTGCGGACTGTCATTATCGCTAGGAAGGCTTCGAAGACTTCCGAGGAGGGTCGGCCAGCGTCTGATTCGGCTGTTCTCTGCTGGTGCGCCGCTTCAGGGCGCCGAATCAGATGCTCAAATAACACCAGAGGCCAGCCTCGAGAGGCTGGTTCCCTTAGTAGAATTTCTAGAAGAATGGAAACGTCTTCCCAATATTTCTCGAGGGGTGCTGCTCACAATAGAAAAGGGTTACAAAATACAGTTCGGGTTTCGCCTGCCTCAGTTCAAAGGGGTCCTTACTACAGTGGTGGGTCCCGAGCAGTCTCTGGTTATGGAACGAGAAGTTATGACACTCTTGCAAAAAGGAGCTATAGAAAGGGTTCCTCCTCCCAGCAAGCAGTCAGGGTTTTACAGCCATTACTTCATCGTTCCGAAGAAGGATGGAGGGTTGCGTCCTATTCTAGATTTGCGCATGTTAAATCGTTCAGTGCAAAAGCTCAAGTTCAAGATGCTTACACTCAAACAGATCACTACACAGATCAGGTCCGAGGACTGGTTTGTGACAATAGATCTGAAAGACGCTTACTTTCATGTGTCAATCCATCCTTCGCATTGGAAGTTCCTCAGGTTTGCTTTCGGGGGCGAAGCTTACCAATACAAGGTTCTTCCGTTCGGTCTGTCTCTTTCACCCCGCACCTTCACGAAGTGCGTGGATGCAGCTCTGGCTCCCCTGAGACTCCAGGGCATCCGCGTACTAAATTATATCGACGATTGGTTGATTCTAGCTCAGTCAGAGCAACAAGCAGTTCAACATCGAGATGTAGTTCTGTCACAAATGAGAAGGTTAGGGCTGAGACTCAATGCCAAGAAGAGCGTACTTCTTCCAGCACAAACTACCAATTATCTAGGAGTAGTCTGGGATTCCACCACGATGCAGGCACGTCTGTCTCCTGCTCGGGTGAATGCCATTCTCTCAGCCGTGAAAGGGGTGAAATTAGGCCAGTCACTCACTGTGAAACAGTTTCAGAGACTGTTGGGTCTGATGGCAGCTGCGTCCAGCGTGATACCTTTTGGCCTGCTGCACATGAGACCCCTACAGTGGTGGCTCAGGACCAAGGGTTTTCTCAGAGGGGAAACCCTTTCCGCATGATCAAGGTCACGCGGCGATGCCTTCGTGCCTTAGTTATGTGGAAGAAGCCTTGGTTCTTGTCCCAGGGACCTGTGCTGGGAGCTCCTTGTCATTGCGTAATGCTAACGACGGATGCGTCTCTCACGGGCTGGGGGGCGATCATGAGTGGTCGCTCGGCTCAGGGTCTTTGGGAGGACCATCATCGTTCCTGGCACATAAATCGGCTGGAAATGATGGCGGTATTTCGAGCACTCAAATACTTCCTCCCAGACCTTTGGGGCCACCATGTGTTAGTTCGCACAGACAACATGTCGGTGGTTTCCTACATCAACCATCAGGGGGGTCTGAGGTCTCGCCAGCTGTGCAAGTTATCCCATCAGATCCTCCTGTGGTCCCAGGGGAAGCTTCTCTCTTTGAGAGCAGCTTATATCCCAGGGCATCAAAATGTGGGGGCAGACATCCTGTCGAGACAGGGGCCGAGGCCCGGGGAGTGGAGACTCCACCCCGAGGTGGTGGAGCTCGTTTGGAAAAAATTCGGTCGTGCAGAAGTCGATCTGTTTGCCTCGAAAGAGACCTCTCATTGCCCGTTGTGGTATTCCCTGACCCATCCAGCCCCGCTGGGGTTGGATGCCATGGTACAGGCGTGGCCGAGGCTGCGTCTGTACGCATTTCCCCCGATTGCTCTGCTCCCAGGAGTTCTGGAGAGGGTTCGCCGGGACGGGGTCCGTCTCATATTAATAGCCCCGTTCTGGCCGACCCGGATATGGTTCTCGGATCTAGTGTCCCTATTAGAGAGCTCCCCCATGGAGATTCCAATCAGGCAGGATCTCCTGTCTCAAGCGGGCGGCACAATAATTCACCCCCGCCCGGAGTTGTGGAAACTGTGGGCTTGGCCTCTGAGGGGGCCGAGCTCATAGAATCCGGTCTCTCAACTGAGGTTGTGGAGACCATACTCCACTCCAGAGCTCCGTCCACGAGAAAACTTTATGCATATAAGTGGAAGCTGTTTGCTACTTTGTGTAGCCGATCTCAGGTGGACCCGTTCCACTCATCCATCAGTCATGTACTGCAATTTCTCCAAGAAAAATTCTCGGATGGCCTATCCCCTTCTACATTGAAGGTTTATATTGCAGCTATTTCCGCCTATCATGCACCTTTGGGGGGCATTTCTGTGGGAAAGAACCCCCTAGTCATACGTTTTCTCCGTGGTACCCAGAGGCTGAGGCCTGCTGTGCGTACAAGAACTCCGTCCTGGGACTTGGCTATTGTATTGGAAGGGTTGGCTGCGGCTCCCTTTGAACCTTTAGAGGAAGTATCTGAAAAGTTCCTCACTCTGAAAACTATATTTCTGTTGGCTATATCATCTCTCAAAAGAATTGGAGATCTACAAGCACTTTCTGTTGCTCCTTCATGCTTGGAATTTGCGCCTGGAATGGTCAAGGCTTTCCTGCATCATAGACCGGGGTATATACCCAAGGTCCCCACCAATGTCCCGGGGCCCATTGTTCTGCAGGCCTTTTGTCCTCCACCCTTTTCAGATGCGGATCAGGAGAAACTAAATCTGCTATGGCCGGTGAGGGCTTTAGACACTTATGTCCACAGAGCTGCCCTGTGGCGCAAGACCGATCAGTTGTTTGTCTGTTACGGGTCCCCTAAGAAAGGGGGCCCAGCGTCTAAGCAGAGAATGAGCAAGTGGGTGGTCGAGGCCATCTCTCTTGCCTATGAATCGTCCGGACAGCCTTCACCTTTGGCTGTCCGGGCACACTCCACCAGAGGTATGGCTGCTTCAAAAGCTTTGTTCTCGGGAGTTCCCATCAGCGAGATCTGTGATGCGGCTGGGTGGTCATCTCAGCACACCTTTATTAGGTTTTACAACCTTCACTTGGGCTCCACTCCGGGGTCCGCGGTGCTCTCGTCCCAAAGTTAACAGGACAGGCACTTGGTCCTATGGCCTAGTTGGGATAGGGTTCCCAATGCGATTCAACGCAGCGTCGATGTTCCCATGAAAGGGAACGTCTCGGGTTACGTCTGTAACCCTGGTTCCCTGAATAGGGAACGAGACGCTGCGTTGCTCAGCCATACTCCCTGCGCACCTGTGAGCGTCTGCTTCATCCACATCAGAAGCTGGCGTTCTTTGTTCTCAGGAGTGCTTTATAGTTTCCTGGTCCGTGACGTCACCCGCTCTGACGTCCCGTCACACTATTGGTTCGATTTCACGAGTGCTTCAAGACGTAATCACGCAGAGGTGATCCAATGCGATTCAACGCAGCGTCTCGTTCCCTATTCAGGGAACCAGGGTTACAGACGTAACCCGAGACGTTCTCTAACAGCGATGCCTGTCATCTGTCCACTCCCCACTTCAAATGAACTTTGGTCTTGATATTGGAGCGGAAAGGGCTGGTGGGCCTTTTTTATATCATTTTATCATCCCTTCAACATTAAAAAGATTTCTCCAGACACTTTTATGGCCTCTACCATCCTTTTGCTTTTTGTTTGATACCTAAAATCTTCAGTCCCTATTCATTGTAATTGCATGCTAATGTTCTCCTTTTGTGTTTTGCAGAAGAAAGTCATATGGGTTTAGAACATGAGGGTGAGTAAATTATTATTTTTTTTTTATGAGAATGTTCAGTTTTAGGTGCAAGTTGAAACTACTCTGTTAGCATTTTGCACTGTTAACAAAAGTAATAGGATCTCATGAGAGAGAGGCAGACCACAGGTCTTTTACTGACAGAGATGCACACATGCAGAGTAGCCTTTAGATATGCTTTGCTTTGTTGAAAGAGGATGAGAATCCTTTGATAAAGGTGAATGGGGAGCCTATTGAAATAGTTCTGACCCCTGCCACAGACATGCACACATGCACTGCAGGCCTCTGTGGAAGTGTAATTTGAGAGATCTCTGTGTACGTATGTTTGTGTGTATT
This sequence comes from Ctenopharyngodon idella, assembly GCF_019924925.1. NCBI lineage: Eukaryota > Metazoa > Chordata > Actinopteri > Cypriniformes > Xenocyprididae > Ctenopharyngodon > Ctenopharyngodon idella. The sequence continues at coordinate 24,127,655 of NC_067222.1, forward strand.
GCTCCCGCATCGCCCTTTTGCCATGATCAGGTCAAAACAGGAAGCAGCCATGACCTTCTAAAAAGGGTTAGATGCAACCTAAATGCTGACAATTGAATTAGTGTTTTCATATGTCTGAGAAAGCAGAAACCATGGCGCTTGCGATAGTGGGTTTTTTTTTTTTTTTTTACACATATGTTCAAACACATCCAAAAGTCCAGACCCCAGTAATTTTCTCAGGAAATTTTACCAAGATCCTTTAAGCATGAAGGTCATCTCTGTTCTTCGTTTTCTGACTCTGTTATACTGTCAAAGATGTGGAACCAGACACAGTAGTCCTCATTAATACAGCAGTGATGCATGTTTAATGTCTGTCGATGAGGATAAATGGCTTTAAGAGACTTTGGTTAAAGGCGAGTGAATACACTTCATATAAAAATCAATAATCCCGGCTACTTATCTCCATCTGATGTGACTCATGCCGTTAAGGGCTATGGAGCCTATTCTGATGTTATCTCTAATGATGCAGTTTGTTTGTTTATTTAAAGATGGATACTTTGGAAAGGAGCATCTTCACTGATATATGGCTGATTTATTATTTAGAAGCATTTTTGTTTGTTTTGTTATATTGAATTTTTTTTGTATATTTGTATACTTGTGTGTTTCAGATTGGTTAGTATGCACAGTCGAGTTTAGGTCTATGCGTCTTTCATGATGGGGTGTAGAGGGTGGGGAAAGAGAGAGATAGAAAGACTAATGGAATTCATAATTAAAAAAGCTTTTAGTGCAGGGAGGACCACTGAGGTTGAATGATCAGAGGAAAGCCGTTTCACGCGCACACTTACTCTCATCACTCATCCCGGCTTTGGATATAAGCATCCAAGCACTGGATATGTAGGGCTAATTCAGTATTTTGAATAACTGATTATGATTTTAACTGTAAAATTTTGGAGTTTTCTGTGTGTCATGAACAGTTGCAACGACGATGAGAAGAGCAGGATCGATTCACAGCAGTTATAGATATGTTAAAAAAAAAACTAAAACTAGGAAATAGAACCACCGGTTAAAACGCGATGAGAACAGATGATGTACAGAAAGAAACCTGAGCATACCAATCAACAAAATGAATAACAGGTGCGCAAATTAATCAAACCATGAAAAATCGTAGAAACGAAAATTGAATAAAGTAATTAAATGGAAATAACATTGCATATAATCTTGACTGTATAAATTAAATAAAGAATAATCATTATTAAAGTTAAAAAAGCTATTCAGTCAAGAGCAGTGAGTGATTTTCTTGTCTTTTGTTGTTTGATTAACATTAAAAACAGGAAAAGAATATTAGGCTGCTGTCACTTTAAGACATAAAGCAGGGATCCAAAATACTTATATTGATACACATGCGTTGTCTTTCTTGACTGGTTATGTTCACTTAAGACAAAATCTACTATGTTTGCTAACATACTCACCAAGACGGATATGTTGACAATTTTTGTGTGAATTTGTCCATTCAAGTGCAGGACTTGAAAGAGAATGCAATATTTGCGCACTGTCTGAGCCATGGCTTTCCGTGTGCGCTCTGTGGATGAGTGCACGCACAAATCTTCTCCGAGATGCACGAGTTCTTTCGAGTCTTATTCTTGAATGGTAAATTAGCACGGCTCAAATTAGTTTAGTTTAAATGCAGATAGCAATGTGTGCTGTTCAGGTTTCACCTGCACTCACTTGCATTCAACACCCGGTGATGACGGCATAAATGATTGCTCATATTAGAGCATACGGCACTCCTAACAAAGTTTACAAAGAGTGACTGTTTTGTCCATGTTTTTTGATCATCGCTATTGTAATGTATTGGGAAGCCAAAATGCGTATCAATCGACAGAAACATACATTAGCTGAAGTCTGTCTGTCTGTTTTACACATTATTTTCAACAAAACATGTTATTGATGTGTTGTCAGATTTAAAATGAACCTGTGCCAAATGTGCCAAACCGTTGGTAGAGACAACGGTACGGTTACACCCCTAGCGTAGACATGGTGTTATGATCACCAATGAAATCTGACAACAGCTGTCACAGAAATTTTGTTTCTTACGTTCACATAAAAAAGGTTATTTTTCAGGCTAGATCAGCCAATGTGCAGTCCTAACCACGCGTCTCAGAACACTGACTGCAGCTGCAGTGATGCAATGACTTTACCAATCAGTGCTTGGCTCTTTTAATTAGAAGGCGGGATGTATTCCGCCATTTTGCGCGTTGCACTTTCTCCCATTTATAAGTAATATGAGTGCATCATCTTTGTTTAAAGTTTTTGTTCAAACACATAACACTTAAAACATGGCATGTCACAATCTGTGACGAAGCAGACGAGAGCCAACGGGCGTTTGATATAACTGCCTTAAACGTGTCCTAAAGCTTCTTGAGGTGGCAACATAAAATAAAATATCATTATTTGTAATCTTAATAACATTAAAATAAAACATTTATAATCTTAATATCGATCTAAATAACATTAATATTAATTAATGATCCCTCTAATAATGTCTAAAATATAATAATTATCTGTCTACCAATCTCTGATAATGTATGGATTATTATATTAATTGATAATATTATATTAATAGATACACATGATCTCCAGACTCCATCGCTAGGGAAATAAAGACACTAAAATGCAATCACAAGCAAAAGCGCTTCTCTACTCCTTATTGTGAAATTAAATTTCTTTAAATTTGCTATTAGTATTATCCACATTGCAAAATCCTTACGAGTTTATTCAGCTATGTGTAGGCCTATCATTCGCTTCATTTTACCTTTAAATACTGGGCGATCCTGTATTTTACGGGACGGGTGGCAACTCTATGCTGATGCATTTTGGGGTGTGGTAGCCTTAGTCTTGTATAATTTTTTTGTTGTTTGTCCTCACTCTGGCATAGGAGCTGTGTATCAAGACCATAAAAAGCTAAAATTACCATTTTGTCTGTATAGTCTGTAATTTCAACAGTCAGTTTAGCATGTTGGCCATAAATTGTTTACAAAGAGTCAAGTACATTATTTCCATATGCACAGTGTAACTCTTTATTACATAAAGCTTTTCATTGTGGCCAAACTGAGACTGAAAAAACAGAATGTGGAAAATGTAAATATTTATCATGCCGTTGGTTGTGAATAGGTTTGTTCTTTTTTTGTAACAATACATCTTCAGATGCCTGGTAGACTGCAGTATTTACCAAGCTGACCTTTTCCAGCATAAAGTAACACATACGGTCAAAGAGCAGCTTTTCATGCCTTATTCAGTACATATACATGTACCTACTATTTACTTAATACTCCTGAATGTCATTAACCAGAAGTATATTAGCCTACTAATGAAGAGGGACTGTTTATTTGAGGATGAATACATAGTTTAAGTATGTGTTCAGTGGCTTGGCTAAGTCTCACTACCTGATTTTCCATCCAGTTTTCAGCCGTAAGCTTCATTTGCAAAATCATTAGAGAATCAGGAGTTACAGTACACAGTAACAGTGGGAGAGTGTTAACAGCCAAAGCAGCTTAATTCCCTGCTAAAGAAAAAATTTATGGTGCCATTGTTGTCAGATTTTAGTGCTGATTTTTAAAATATCTTACTGAAACAGAATTGTGTCAAAGAGTTTTGGAGATTTTGGTCTTTCCCCATTTAAGTAGAAGGAAGCTGTATCAAGATCATTATTTGTTAAAGTGTATGAAACCATTGTTGCCAAAGTTTGCATAAAATAACTCAACTCTGGCCCTCAAGGCTCATTTTCCTGCAGTGTTTAGCTCCAATTCTAATCAAACACATCTGAACAAGGCAAGCAAATCAAGGGGTGCATTTCAATCACCTCCCTAATTCAGTAATCAGGGAGGGCACTGAACAGGGATTCGACCACTTTAAGGGCTGTCTTAACTGCAAAATCCTACTAGTGATCCGACTCGTTCACTCCATAAAAAGTCCCACAGTGCACTGTAAAAAATTGGGAGCATCAATTCTCACTGTTTCCTTAGCGGAAGTTCTGAAGGGCAGAACATAAATCATGTGAACCAACAGTTTAAAAAAAAAAATTAAAAAATACAAACCATTATTTAATTATATTTCAGCATAAACATACAGTGCTCAGCGTAAATGAGTACACCCCCTTTGAAAAGTAACATTTTAAACAATATCTCAGTGAATACAAAAACTATTTCCAAAATGTTGACAAGACTAAGTTTAATATAACTTCTGTTTAACTAATAACATGAAAGTAAGGTTAATAATATAACTTAGATTACACATTTTTCAGTTTTACTCAAATTAGGATGATGCAAAAATGAGTACACCCCACAACAAAAACTGCTACATCTAGTACTTTGTATGGCCTCCATGATTTTTAATGACAGCACCAAGTCTTCTAGGCATGGAATGAACAAGTTGGCAACATTTTGCAACATCTATCTTTTTCCATTCTTCAAGAATGACCTCTTTTAGAGACTGGATGCTGGATGGAGAGTGATGCTCAACTTGTCTCTTCAGAATTCCCCATAGGCGTTCGATTGGGTTCAGATAAGGAGCCACTGAATCACTTTCACCCTGTTCTTCTTCAGAAATCCAACAGTGGCCTTAGATGTGTGTTTAGGATCATTGTCATGTTGTAAAAGTGCACGACTGCTAACAAGCAAAGTATTTATCATAATGTACTTTAAATAACAAACAAATAATGTCAGAAAGATATTAGTTATGCTGTTGTTTATAAATACTAGTAGTGATGTTGTACAATAAGGACGTTGTCATGTGAGCCAGGGTCCTTAATGTCCTTACCATTGCCCGAATTCATGTACACGATATACTGATTCACAACCTAGAAAAAAAGAAATCTACAGGCAGGTGAGTTTGATCAAGTTTAGAGCTAAACTCTGCAGGAAGGTGGACCTTAAAGGGTTAGTTCATCCAAAAATGAAAATTATGTCATTAATTACTCACCCTCATGTCGTTCTACACCCGTAAGACCTTCGTTCATCTTCGGAACACAAATTAAAATATTTTTGATAAAATCCAATGGTGACGAGAATTCTTTTTGTGCGCCAAAAAAAACCAAAATAACGACTTTTTAACAATATCTAGTGATGGGCGATTTCAAAACACTGCTTCATAAAGCTTTGAAGCTTCACAAATCTTTTGTATCAAATCAGTGGTTCAGAGCGCCAAAGTCACGTGATTTCAGTAAAAGAGGCTTCGTTACGTCATAAGTGTTTCAAAATTTCAACAGTTCACGTGACTTTGGCGGTTTGATACGCGATCCGTTTTTATGTTTTTAATGCAAGTTTTTATGTGATGCATGTGCACTCCCTTTTGCACCACAGGCTTATTGGAAAAGCGTACCTGTGGCAACATTTTTGCAAAACGATACCAATACATACAGCAAGCAATTTTAATACTTTTTATACAAAATTATGATTACAGGGGCAGATTATGGATAAATAAAGACTTATTTTCACGCGGCTCCTTGCTAAATATTATATTATGACCTCAAAAACTTTTTACCATTGTGCATGATTTGTAAACGAATACATTTTGGAGTTTGCATCACATATCCAGCTCCATATGTTTGGCTTTTCTGGTATACTAAGCTTGCTCGGTAGCTCAGCTGGTGCAGAATTGCAGAGCGCTCGGGTTTGAGTCCTGTGAAACACAAGTTACGACAAAAGAGCTCAAAGACTTGTAGAAAAAAGCTAAAATGGCATGGTTGCTTCAGCAATTGCATTTTATATGTCACATTTACTTTGTTAACACTGTTGGGTAGGTTTAGAGTTAATTGTAGGTGTGCTTTATTTTAAAATGCTATGGAGGATTAACCTTTTTGCGCCACTCACTGGACGTTTTAATTCAGAACTGCGGTGATGCGTACAAAAAACAATGTAATTATACAGCAGATTCACGTTCATCTGTTTTGGATAAAACTGAACATGCTTTTAGCACTCACTGGACATTTCAGTTTAAAAGTGTCACGAAACGTGCACAACGCAACGTAATGTAATTTTGCAGAAATGCTGCCACAGGTATACGTTTTTCTAATGAGCCTGGGTTGCCCTTTGTGCACCTAAAGTTGTTGTTTCCAATGAAGCCGCTGAGAGAACTGACTTGCATTAAAGTTACTTTTGCTGTTGCTGATAGGCCTGTCGCGATAGTCAATATATCGACTTATCGCACGATATATGAACATGACCTCGATAATTTTTGGTGACGCGATATATTGCCCATTATGTTTACACAAAAATAAATGTCACCGACATTTTGCCGATCGTGCTGCCTCTGTCATCTCGTCTGCTCTCCGAGGCGAAAGCGGGGCTCAGGCAGCTCCTCCATACACAGAGCTGACATCGACAGGCAGAAAAATGCGCCATTCGAGTCGTTATAGTGTTTTCCTGACAACTACAGACAGTTTGGAAGAATCCACTCAGTTTCCGCAATCTACAGGTGCAAATATAAACATGACAGCGCGAAATGGTGCACGCTCACGGCTAGTTTCACACAGGATGCGGCAGTCGCGAGTGTCTGGTTTGTTTTCATAGAGAACGCGTTTTTGCATTCCACTGCGCTGTTTTTCCATGGAAACGTGTTTGTTTGACTGTTGCACTCGCGTCTTTCGCAGCATCTTGTGCGTGACGCGGCGCTAAAACGCGGCGCTCAAGTTAAAAGAAGTTTTTCAAACATGCCTCTAGAAAAATGGATACCCTTAACAGGCCATATCTGACTGCTAAATCTGTGTCTTTGTTCATATGGACATCTGACAATAGCGTGCACCCTTACTTTACTGAGAAAATAAGGTCAGGAAAAAACCTGTAGATGGAAAATCTCCATATAAGTGCCTTTTGTGCATTTGCAAGTGTTTTTTTTTATTTTTTTTTATTTTGCAGTTTTTGTTAGCAAAGGTTTATTTATTATTTATTCAACATTATGATTTTTTTGACGCTTCAATTCCAGTATCTAAATATTCTTAAGAGTTAAGTTCATTGTCATTTGAAAGAGTGTAGGCCTACTTGCATTATTATGCTGTTATATTATGATTATATATTCAGTGGCATAAAGTGGTCTTAAAATGACAATAATATCGCATATTTCAATTATTTCTGGGGCAATATATCGCACAACAAAAAGTAGTTATCGTGACAGGCCTAGTTGCTGCTAGTTATTGTGTTCCCAGGCATTTTACTGGGGTTCTCATTCTTTAATCACTAATAAAATATGAATGCAAGGATAGAATATCATGTGTATATTCAATGTAAATCTTTTTCCACTGAAGCTGCACCTTTCTTTAACAATCCCTCAAGGGACAAACACATTATTCCATGAATTTGCATGCCAAAATGGGGCTCTACATGTTGAATGTTGGAGAGAAATGTCAGAGGCAGTCATTTAATCTGTCATCCCTCTTCTATTCTTAATTGGTGAGTGTGGCAGACCTCTGAGAGAAGAGAGCGAGATTTCAGCAAAAACAGTCAGCAGATGTTGTTTTGAGTAGACTAGTGGGACGCTATCTTACATTAAGTCAAGATAACTGATTTTCAGTGCCCACACCACATAGGCTTACAAGTAATCTGTGTGAAGAAATGTATTTTGTTGTTGTTGTTGTTGTTTGTTTGTTTAATCTCCTACAGAATTGTGACTTTGGCTCAAACTCTTTGACACCTTAACCTTGTACGTGCTCCAACTATAAAGTTGTTCATGCACAAAGCATAAATGTTCTGTCAGTCTAAAGAAATCTGTAGGCTTTCTCATCTCATCAATACCAGAAGCACCTCTGCTTGGCCTGTCCTCTTTGGCTGCTCTCATCTGTAGACTGTTGTGGGAGTTTCATGTTTGTTCTTATTACATCCTGTGCTGAAAGATCTGTTTTTTCTTCCTTCCTCCAACATTTGTTTTCACTTATTCCTCATTGTACTTAATTTGCATATTTTTTATTTATTTATTTATTTGCTTCTAGAAATATCATGTAGAAAGTGAAACACAGGAGCATGAATAAGACAAGACAAGTTTTTGACCACTTTAAAAAGAATAAATGTATGAATGCAGCAATGGCCACAGGATGCAGGGAAGAACACGTTGGTACACCTTGAATTTTCTATAGATGCCTTTCTTATCTTAGTGAATAAATGAAAAAATATTTCAAATAATCTGTTGGCAGGGATGGACACTACACTAGCGTTCAAAAGCTCTGTTTTTTTTTTTTTTAAAAAATACGTTTGTTCAGAAAGGATGCAGTAAATTGAACACAAATGACAGTATAGACATTTATATTTCAAATAAATGCTCTTCTTTTGAACTTTCTGTTCATCAAAGAATCCTGAAAATGTATCACGGTTTCCAAAAAACACAAGCAGCACAACATTGATAATAATAATAAATGTTTCTTGGGCAGCAAATCATCATCAGAATGATTTCTGAAGGATCATGTGACACTGAAGACTGGAGTAATGATGCCGAAAATTCAGCTTTACCATCACAGGAATAAATTACGGTTTAATACGTATTAAAATAGAAACCAGTTATTTTAAATTGTGATAATATTTCACAATATTACTCTTTTTACTGTAATTTTTATCAGATAAATACAGCCCTGGTGAGTGTAAGAGACTTTCAAAAACATTTAAAAAAATCTTACCGCCCCCAAACTTATGAACGATGGTGTACATATAAAATAGAATTGTGTACATGTACATTTTTAATCATTGGTATTCTTATCTTGATGTAGATATAGCTGTGGCCAAATCTATCTTTCATGCATAATTTGAGATCTTACATGGCCTGTTGTGCATATGTGTATATGTCTGCATATGCTTGTTTATTCAAGAGGTATCAAGTGAATATTATAACCAACTGTGGTTATGATTAACAGACACTCTAACTCACTCAAGCTGTCAAAACATTCAAAATGACTTTTAATTTCTTCCAGATGAGCATGACACACATACAAACACACACTGTTGCGCACATTCTACCTACTGTAAAATGAAAGCAAAGTTTTTTTTCAGTGACCCAGAGGTCAGAGGTCACACATGGGGGACAAACTGCAATCTCAGGCCATATTTTGCAGTTTTTTACTTGCACTAACAGCATCCCAAACGTTTTCCTAGGGGGTACACAACGTTTCCATAACATGCAAAGCACACCTTGAGCACCTCAGCTAGCCCAGCATGCTCCAGCACCACATGCTATAAGGGAGAAGGGTTGATGTAGAGTTTAGGGGGACATGGGAAAGGTAAGACTCCCCTGGGCGGTTAGGGCTGAAATCATGGACAAAGACCCCTTCAGGGCCATCTGCTGACAACTCAGGGGTCTAGTGATCCATTGCCAGATCAAGTTTTTATGAAAACTGAATTGACTGATGACTGGCTGCGCTCTATGTGTCAAAACAGTTAACCTTCAACATGCAGACGTGAAGAGAAAAGGAAGATGTAAAACCAAAAACAAAACCAGCTTTGCACTTTGGTCTTTCTCTCCAGGCACTGTGTGGAATACCTAACTCCCATTGCATGGGGTCCTTAGGGGGTCCTCATGTTCAGGAAGAGGGGGTTAGGCTCTTAGGATCTGTGTAATTACTTTGTTTTGGTTCCAGTGGAGCTATTTATTTATGTGGTTCTGATACAATTTTGACAGCTCAAACTGTATGAACTCTATGTAAAATACACTGAGGACAACTAAAACAGTAGTTAAGGAGAGACTGAGGGAGAGAGGAAGTAAAATAGTCTGAAGGTGTGACTAAAAAATATATTTTACAGTAGAGTTGTGAATATGGGTGCATGCGAAATGAGAGTGTCAGTTTCTTTTTCATTCTGGGATTGCCTTCTCTATAATTTGGCTAAAATGAAGCATCTTAGCAGGTGCTGGAACATCTTTACTTAGGCCCCGTTTACACTAGTGCGTTTTCATTTTAAAACAGCGTTTTAAAATGGAAACGATCCTCGTCTACACTGGCCTTTCCACAGCGTTTCAGAAACGATCTCCGTCTACACTACATGACCGAAAACGCATGTCACATGACCGTTCGTGCACACTGGGCATGCGCATACAAGTGTAAACCGTTGCCCCTTGCGCATGTAGGCAGCTGCAGTATTAAAAATATGCTGAGTTTATCTGCACAATGGCTGCTAAAAATGACAACAAAGCCAACAAAGATTGCAGTTCATTCTTCATGTTATTGTTTACACGGTCGTCAAGGATACGCAGCGCGAACGTGGGCAGCCAAGCCATCATTTTCAAAAGTCTCCGTTTATACTGAAACGCAACCCCGGCGTTTTCAAACTAAAATGGGCTCTGCAGCGTTTTCGAGGTTCAAAAACGCTGCTGTAGTGTAAACAACAGGCGTAACCATAGCAAAACGTATGCGTTTTAAAACGAAAACGCAATAGCATAAATGGGGCCTTAAAATGCTGCTTCCATACACTCTTAGAAGAAAAGGTTCTATATGGAACCTTAAAGAGTTCTGTCAGGTGCTTCATAAAACCTTTTAGGGGTTCCATCATGGCATAAGTTTATGGATTTAGTTTTAATTCTTTAATTTTGTTTAATTTTTTTTATTTTTTTATTAAGGTTTATGAATTAAGCAGCTCGTAATTATAATTTATCACTAGAAAAGAATAACAAACATAAAATAATTATACAATCAAATTGTGTCAAAAACCATAGGGCTCTATATAGAACCCCATTGTACCTTTTTTTTCTATTAGGTTTTGGAAAAGAGCAAAGACAGAGAGAAAGAGAGGAGAAATGATTAAAGGGTAAATATGTTTAAATGTCTGCATATGTAACAGATCAGTCTTCTATCAATGTTGCAATACTGAAGGTTTTGATATTTTAGTACTGAAGCATGTGGGTAGTCATGCTGAACTTGCAGATCTATAGAAAGTGAGCATGTGGAAGTTTGGATGTTTCAGTTCAAGTATCTCTTTAAGTGCATGTAATGTGCACTGAAAGTCTGTCTGTGTGCCCATTCCTGTCTTTGAGTTTGCCTTTGGTTTTGGTGACAACGTGACGCATTCATCTCATGCTTTTTCTGTTCTCTCTCATGCCTGCTCTAAACGCCCTTGAGCTGCACTTAAAAACAGCTCTAATGTAATAAAGCGATGAGTTTTGTTCATGTGCAAGACACGTTCTCCATCTCACAGCCAGTGAAATGCCTTTAAGTAAGCTTGTTGAGTTTAGATAGCCTCATATGCACATTCAGATACAGTGTATTTTTAAATGCAGTTGAGATTTTCTACTTTTGTTGGTGCATTCAGATATAGTTTTTCACAACTGTTGTGCATGTTCAAACTTAAACTCTCATGCACTCCACATGTCTAGTAGTGCGTGATTAATGTAGGCAGAAGTACAAGGTATTAAAGAAGTGTACTTGACTAAGTCCACCGTAACCAAGGTCGTCTAGCAGACCTTTCAGAGAGAGCGACTTCATTGCTTCCAGAGCTGCATTACTGATGGATGTCTACAGTTGATCCTCTGCAGGATATGAGATGGACTAATTGCTCTATTGACTTCCTCTTAGATCTTTTGCCATGAGTTACTTCTGACACACTTGTTTCTTTTTGAATGTCTGTCGCTCTGTCCAAAAGATCATTGTTTTTTGTGTAGTTACTTTAAAATAATGTTTTTTTTAATTTTTTTTTTTTATTTATTGGTAATTAAAATTCCAGAAGTAATAACAGATCAAAAAAGTAACAGTCAGATTACTTGACACGTGTACAGCAAACATTTGCTCCTTTAAAGTATTAGTTCACTTTCAAATGAAAATTACCCCATGATTTACTCACCCTCATCCTAGGTGTATATGACTTTCTTCTTTCTCATGAACACAGTCTGAGTTATATTAATAAATATCCTGACGCATTCGAACTTTATAATGCAGTGATGAGTTTGAGCTGAAGAAAGTGTCTCCATCCACATCCATCCATTATAAACATACTCCACACGACTCCAGGGGGTTAATAAAGGCCTTCTGAAGCGAAGCGATGTGTTTGTGTAAAAAATATCCATATTTAACAAGTTATGAAGTAAAATATCTAGCTTCCGCCAGACCGCCTTCCATATTCAAGTTACAACAAAAACAGAACTGGCGTCGCGCCAGTTAAGCTTTTTCCGTAAGTTTAATATGGTGAAGGCGTAGGACGTAGGGTAAGCATTTTGAACTGCGAGAGGTGTTGCACTTTCTTCCTAAGTTGAATATGGAAGGCGCATCACTGGATTTTACACGCATCACTTCGCTTCAGAAGGACTTTATTAACCCCCCGGAGCCATGTGAAGTATGTTTATGATGGATGGATGTGGATGGAGACACTTTCTTCAGCTCATACTCGTTGATCCCTGCCATTATAAAGCTCGGATGCATCAGGATGTTTACTAATATAACTCCGATTGTGTTCATCAGAAAGAAGAAAGTCATATACACCTAGGATGACTTGAGGGTGAGTAAAGCTTGGGCTAATTTTCATTTGAAAGTGAACTAATCCTTTAACTTCTTTGTGAAATGCACATATGTGAGTTTTATGAAGTGTAAACTGCTGTTCACCATAACACAAAGTTCTTAGAGGGTTTGGAGCCACAGTATGTCTTTTTATCTTTTTTTTTTTTTTTTTTTTTACAGTATCATAATTTCTTTCAGCTGCATTTGGATGATGTTCCCCCCAGACAATTCTGTGGGCATCACTAAAATTGTCTAACCAATTATATTACAATCTTCATCATTTTTGCGTCTCCACTTATCTCCACGCATCGTGTTCTGATGAAGACTGATGAGTACTTTTTGTACTTCCGGGCTGGTCCAGACAGTTTTGTCTTCATCTGATGTTTGTCGGCTTAGTAAATCAGGCTTTAGGTATCAGCTTTAAAAGGTGTGACGTGCATGTAAAATGTCAGTGATGACTGCCAGTCCTCTATTAATCAGAAAATCCCCCAGGGGGCAGATGATGAACAACCCATTCGAGCATGATTACACTAATTTATTCCACCATTAGAGGATGTAATTTGATTTTTGTAATAATGAAAAATGATCAGCTTTGTCGTCTTGGTCCATAATGTAGCCGTTCCCTATATTCCTTGACAGTTCAGACTTTTCAGTTTGCTAAGCCTCAAGGTTTTCTTTTTAATTCTTGACATTTTTCTTCATTCATCCAGCCCTGCTTCCCTCAGCTGCCCTCCTCTGCCTTTTCTTTGTATCAAATATCCAATATAGAGAGAGGTAGGAAAAAAAGAGGAAAAACAGAATGAAGCAAAAATCTTTTTGATAGAAAGCAGGCCGCAGTTTTGTTCCCCATGATTGAATACAGGCTTGTGCCACCCTCACAGTCGCACTTTAGCTGACCAGAATTACACTGATTGCCAGTTATTACTGCGGTGACAGATTGGTGACCAACATTGAGGAAGTGGAGGCATGTCCGACTTAGTTGAATTATGGGAAGTGAAGTTCACCTTGAACACATAAACAAAAGCATCCCGCCAACCCAGAATTCCCCGTGGCTAGTAATGGGAGACATCTTTTCATTTTGGGAGCATTTATTGTAATTAGAAGACTCTTTAAGCCTTTGGCAGTGGCATAGTGCAAAATAATGACGTAATGTGTGTTGTACTGTATACAATGGAACATTTAATTTTCCCCTAAAGATTTTCATGTGACCAAAGTTTATTAAGTCTTTCCATTCCTCATACTGCACAACAAGTGAGTGATGTCTAAGAGTGATGACAGCAATACTCTCCAATCAGTATACATGTGAGAACAAAGAAGCTTTATTTACACAATCAATACCCTTCTCTTAGTGTTACCCACTGAGAGCTTCTGGGCATCTATCTGAGAGACTGATGGACTGATCTGAGAGGGTGTCCTCACCTCAACTTACCCCACTTTGACTTGATCCGCCTGGGATTTGAACTTAGCTGCCCCCTGTGGCAACAGAGGTTCAGGCTTTCTCAACCTTTGCCCTCAAGAGAGATGGATGTAGTTTCTTCATCCTTTCACCTCTGATATATTACTTACAACAAATCCCTCCTGTCTGTTTCAGTATTCACAGTTTGATTAAAGGCCCAAAAGTATAGACTGAACAGTATTTATTTTCAGTGAAAGATACCAAAACAATTGTTTTATGTCTAGTTACTGATTATTGTATTATTATTGAACATTATTGTTAAAAATAAGTTTAAATTATTATTTTTATTAATAATTTATATTATTAATAGTATTTAGTAATAATATATTATTATATATATATAATTATTATTATTATTATTATTATTTTTCTTTTTCTTTATGCAATTATATTATTATTTATTCATAGTTTTGCTAGCTCAATGGCTGTCAAACTTTATTTTCGTTTTTGGTTTGGGCTTTCTAATTCAGGCTTTCAGAACCATAATATGGTACCATCAATCGATGGACACAATATTATCAATAAATGACAGATTAAAAATGATTAAGTTGAATATCAGGCACACTCAAACCAATTATCGATCTATTTTTACCTACATGAAGTAAAAATAGCATTGTATCATAGGTTTAAGAGCATATCATCTGACCCCAAAGTATCGACAAATGACAAATATTTAAATATGTATAAATATGTAAAGTATTTTTCTCTGTACATTTTTTTTATTTTATTTTAAGCATTTACAGTAAGCCCTCAACATCTGGTTTAGCAGATGCTGTCAAACACCGTGATACTGAATGTGAAGAAACCTGTTACTTTTGATTGCATTGGAGTCATCTTAAAGTCATCACATAATTGGATATACACACAAGCACTCAGCCACACACTGTTGGCTTCAGCCGATTGCATTATTTCCTTCACTGGCTTCAAAGACATGGTCATGTCATTTGAAAGTAAAATAAAGCAACTTGCACTGAACATTAAACATCTAAACCACTCACAGATTCTTGAGCCAGCAGGTAACGCTCATACATTTGTTTATTTTACTGCTTTATCGCAATGGCAGCCATCTTGAGTTCTGTTTGTTTTTATGGCACGTGAAATGGAGGGAACAAAAGACCTTGACTCCAAAGTTGGTGCCTGCTCAGTCAGAAGAGAAATGAAGAGAAAAACCAATAGAGAAACATGTTGGTGAAGATTGATATGGTGCTGCTGAGGCTGGGTGGCCTGGGAGGCTTCAGAGGAGCAGGACATCAAGTGAGTTATGTTTAAAGAAAGTAAGGAGGTGTATTTTCCTACCGTTGTTGAAGTGTTAAGACCTATTTTTTTGTAGTTACTGTACTAACTTTGCTTCTGGTGTTGGTGTGGGTGTTGCGCTGTCTCCTGATGATCTCCAGATACGCGCTCTCAGGGAAAATCACATCTGCAGTAACCTGTTTATCGAGGCTCACAGGATTCAGTTAGAAAGTATCTAAGGATACTGACAGTATAATGGACAGTAGCAATAGACAACCATTAGCATAGATTTTGATGGTCACTCACACACCCAGTGCATAGGCAGTTTCACCTTTGTTCTTGGAAGGGAAACATATACAGTGGCCCAAAAAGCATCAGGAAACTTAAGTTATACTTGAAAATATGTGAATTTCATGTGGCATTTGCAAATAAATAATGCTAGAACTTTGCTGGACAAAATTTTCTTTTCAAAATTCTTTTAACCAATAGGTCCCAGGGCTATTTTTAGTAGATAGGCCTATATGAAGTCTTTACCTACTAAAGATCACACAGGTGTAACTACAGGTGTAGTTCAATACATAAATGGACATGTGCCACCAAGAAAATTGTTTAAAATTGTGTCTTAATTTTGAATAATATATCTATTTTTTGTAAATACCGAGTCCCAATCAGATACTTGTATTTTCCTAGTGCTTGGTGCACACTTCAAGTACATTTAAAGTTGTTCAAATCAATCCAATGTACAGTATACAGGGATGTACAGAGAGTTTCTCAGGGGCAGGGCCTCAAATGTATAAAAAGGGAATCTTTCACTACCAGAGTGGAGCAGTAATATTTCCTCCGGAGCGGAGAGCGCCATTCTGAAAATTCCGTTCCGCTCGCTCAGTTCGCTCGGGGCCACTCGCTCAACCCTGAATGCTCTTTGTGATATGCTGGTTTGAGAATATGTGAAATAAGCAATAGGTCTAAAGTTATGGAGTTCAAATATTGTTTTAATGAAGCTGCGAACCTTATACATAGCCTAAATGCACAGTAAACATCAAAGATAAAAGAAGAAGGAGAAGAAATTGAAAGGGAGTGTGGAGAAACTGAGTTAGCAAAAGTTCATTTTGTGATATAACAGTTCTTTTTCATTTTTTGCTTATGGATAAAAGAAGTCTGAAATGCCTTTGCAGCGCTAATATTGTTATTGAACATCCCGATGTCCACACTGATAAGAGTTTAGACAAAAATGTAAATACTGTATATGCTACGCGCTTTCCTCTCAATAACAAAATAAAAATACAACAAAAATTAAAGCTGCAAGCAGCTTTGAAAGGGCCCTCGCACCCGGGCTCACCGCCACCTGGTGGCCTTAGGAAAACTGTGAACAGTGGGCGATAGTCATTTAAGTGGATAAATAGAGGAGAAATAGAGGAGAGACTATTATCAAACATGTGCAGTTTGGAGCAGATCGGACATTGTACGCCTGAGTTACAACAACTTCCTGTTTCGTGGCGTTAATCGCAAACATTAGCACTTAGCCAAGTGTTGTATGATTTAACATGTTTCTAGCATGTTTGGTACTTTATGGCATATACAAATGTGTTTCTGGGAGTGAATTACAGTGCAAAGCATGCCATTTCCTGTTGCCAGCAGGTGGCGCTATGACTAACTGAATATTGGCATATAGATGTCTTTAGGCCAGGACTCTTATCACACATGTGAAGTTTGGGGCAGATCGGACACTTTATGCCTGAGTTACAACAGCTTCCTCTTTCATGGTGAAACATCAGATTTTGTCAGACCGCCACGGACACAGGTGAAAACAGTGAAAACTCAAGATCTTCGCAAGGTAACATTGCAAAGGCCTTTAGATTAGACTGATCAAATGGGCGCTTAATTAAAATTTTGTAGGTGGCGTTATTGAGCCATTTTGCCACACCTAATTCTGAAACCCATATCAGACGTACATTTTCACCACTTCTGACGCGTGTGCAAAGTTTCATGAGTTTTCGAGCACGTTTAGGCCCTCAAAAATGCGATTCATTTCAGAGAAGAAGAATAATTGACTGAGCAATTCCAATAGGGTCCTCACACCATCGGTGCTCGGGCCCTAATAACAGTGGTAAGAAAACAGCAGTTAAGAAATCATCTGATCATAGTGATGTATGTTTACACAAGCTCTGCAATTCGGCATTATCCAGTCAAGTCACGTCACATTGATTTAAAGCCTACTACTTTATAAAATTTTGCTTTAAAGCCACAAATATCATCTATCTATAGGTCTACTGTAATTGAAACATTTATTCAAGAAATTCAATACAAACAGAAAGATGTATCATACAGAAAAATTTAATATCGGAGCGTGATTTGAGCGAACGTCGTTTTACTGGTGAGCGTGATCAGTACATGAGTGGAGCGTTCGCTTGGGCCGTGAGCCAAAAAAGAAAAAAAAAAAGATTTACGGTTAGAAATCATGAAGCTTGCGGCATCAGAATGCCAACCTGTCAGTCCAAAGCAAGACAGAACCCATAGCAACGCTTTATGGCAATGATGTCTTAGATAGTCTGACAGCAATAATAAATAAACAGTAAATAAATGACTTTCGAGGGATTTGTTACAAATAGGGTTGGACCGATAGATGATGCCATCGTCCAGCACCGATGCTGACAGACATCATGATGTTGAGCTGGCAACGTGTTTCCACGTGATTCGAACTAAACCACTGATATTCAAATGGCAAACCGCGGTCCTCCGCAGCATGTTTCCATCTGGACCGCAAGACAGAACGGTAGCACCATTTTACTGTTTCTAGTTGAAGTGAGCAGCGCATCAAAACAGCGGTGCGGATCACACCACAAGCACTAAGGATCGTTTGTGGTAATGATATTTCAGCGCTGTATCCTCTAGTAGTTTTATCTAAAGCCAAACGACGCTTCATTCAAGCCCTTCCAGCTCCGTGCGTGTTCTCTCTTTCTCCACATTAACGGTGCGTGTCCACTGACGCGGAGCAGAGTGAGTGTTTTTAATTCATTCCAATGAATTAACCCCCACAACGATGTCATCGTCCATTGCGATGTTTCACTGTAAAAATCGTCCGACACCAATTTGGTAGACATCGCCCAACCCTAGTTACAAAGGTGTGTATCAAATATGCTAAACACGGAAGCTAGAATGTGTGTGATACACTAGATCAGACCTTATTCTTGCGCATTGCACACATTTGAGCTTCTTTTCCTCTTATGCCGAGTTCACAGTGCATGATTTTAGACCCAATTTTCACTCGCCGACAGATTTTGCAAAATTACAGACAAATGCCTGAAATCGAAGGGAAATTTGTTACTTTTTACTTTTACATTTACTTTACCCAAAACTGATTACTAATATATCATTTAAAACCTGAACAAACTTGTTAATGGTGTATTTCTTCACAAGTGTCTTACATTTCCAAATATATTTGGGGGTCACTATACCACAAAAACGTATGTTTATGTAGTTTTTTGTCTGAGATTGTAATTTATGTGTATTAAGGTTTAAGGGGGCATCTTGCGTCTTTACACAGAATTTGGACACTTTTGGACTAATGTGTTAAGTGCATTAAAGGCAGTAAGACTTCGAGCTAGAAGAAGGATAGACTGTGGTGGTGTGAGACTGAAGTGCCCGTGTAAAAGCAGAACTTTACACCATCTGGTGATGGCGTACTTAAGTTAGTAAACAGATAGTAGTTTCCTGTTTGACATTTCACATAATTTAACATTAGTTGTGTACACAAAGTGTAGACTTTTATTTTGTAGTCATGAAACAGTATGAATTTACACTTATTACTTACACTTGACTTGAGAAACATGCACTCACACACACAAAATACGAGTGGAGCACCCAAACACTTCAAAAAAAGTGTGCAAATCCTCCTGTCAGCAGCTCATTTTAAATGACCAGGTGCGGGAGGGTAAAAGAAGAGAACATTCTCCATGCAGGAGGACTCATACGAGTTAATCTCATCCCTGTGTGGGGGAAATTTTATTAACAGCCTCTGCTTCAGTTTAAAGTCAGATCTGTGTTACCTCTCTGAGACCAGGCAGAGCCAATCAGATCCTGCCGCTGGTGTCTGAGCAGACACTGGATAATGAAGAACATAAGCTGTAGCTCTGAACTTAGTCACCCTATGTGGAAGCAAGACTAAACAGCTAATATGTCAAAGGAAGTGTTGATTTGTGGCCGTGCTGGTTATATGTCCTGGTTATAGCATCAGCCTTATGATAATGAGTATGTCTACATGCACAATAATATGAAAATTCAGCATATTACAATAACCAGGCATTGCAAGAAAAATTTGTTTACATGTAACTGAAAATTCATTTTTTTCCATTCGTGATATCAAAATGTAAACTGACATGTACACAAGACGTGCACATTATGTAAACAGGCAGAACGACAATAAAGGTGTTTACATTCAGACTGAAATTGAGGGGTAAGTGGTAAAAGTGTAGGTGTTTGATCAGGTTTGCCTAGACTGCTTATGACCTTTCCCAATAATGGATTTAAGGATTATATTTTAAGAACATTTACATGACACGGTGTTGGGTTAGTATTATAAGCATAATCATTGTAAGGTTTGCATGAAAATGGTGGGGAAGTTGTGGCCTAATGGTTAGAGAGCTGGACTTGTAACCCAAAGGTTGTGGGTTCGATTCTTGAATGGCTACCCACTGCTCTCGGTGTGTGTGTGTTCACTACTCTAATGTGTTTGCACTAACTTGGATGAGTTAAATACAGAGGACAAATTCCTTCACTTCACTTAAAAATGCATCCAGTGTTAGGTTGGAATGTGAATGTTATATTCTGTTCAGTTTTAGAATTTTGTATTTTTTATTTTTTTTTATGTCTCATTGTGTTTCTTTGTCCTTGCAATGAAAGCCAATGAGGTCCTATGTTGGGATCCTATTGTTCTTCAAAATATATTTTTTGTCTTTCACAAAAAAAAAAAAAAAAAAAAAAAATGCACAGCTTTAGAACATTCATTTTTGGGTCAACTATTCATTTAAAATCTGCTTTACATTGGATTGTTTATTCTTTTTAATTAATAACTTATTGATAATGTTACAATATTACTAACAGATGAATAATGCCTAAATATTTTAATAGCAGAAAAAATAAACACTGCATTATTCTTACATATCCTTCATCATTTAATGTTGTTTATTTTCCAGACTAGTCAAAGGTTAAAATAAACAGAGAAAATAGCTTTATGGCTATGATACACAACAAATATGCTTTAACCTTAATTATATTACTGTTGATTTTGCTCTGTCTATTGAATCTGGATCAGGGTGGAATTGCATACTGTGAAGGAGATGTTAGAGGGTCAAATTCTGGCAGTGATGGGATGCAGGTCATGGATAAGTTTAGAACAGAGTTATCATCTTTCAAAAACCATCCTTGTTAAGAACTGAATAGCATATCAAATCTAAACATTGATATGAAAAACAACATGCATCCCGTTTCCTCCAGCTCTGTTCTTTCATATTACACATGAAGTTTGTTAGAGCATATGTTGGTCATTTGGTGTGTGTGACAGTAAGATGATGTCTATTTTGTAGCATGATATGCGGTGGTTTTAGTGATGTGGTGGCCCTGTCTAGTTTGCCCTTTGTTCATGTTCAAGAGTGTGTTATCTAGATTAGGTAAAATTCGATTAGTCCAGATTACAGCTACACTGACCATACAGTACATGCATACACACAGATGTCTTCTACAAGACCACCCTTAACTTTCTTTACTGTCTTATTGTGACTTCTGCATCTGTGCAAAGCAACCATTAGATTCAGCTATTCCTTTGCCTGCTCAACCAACCTGAAATCAAGAGACTTTTCACCGTGCATGAATTACCAAACACACACATGCACACATAGGTTTGTTTTGCTATCTTAGTGAGGACTTTGCATAGGCTTCCATTGATTTTATATCAGGTCAATGATATTTTCGATCACCTAACCCAACCCCTA
Source organism: Ctenopharyngodon idella (assembly GCF_019924925.1). NCBI lineage: Eukaryota > Metazoa > Chordata > Actinopteri > Cypriniformes > Xenocyprididae > Ctenopharyngodon > Ctenopharyngodon idella. The sequence goes on from NC_067222.1 coordinate 24,148,761, forward strand.
CTCCTAAACCTACCCATCACAGGAACATGTGCAAAACACTAGATTTAAATAAAAACTTCTTTTGGTTGATTTTAAACTAGTGAGGACCAGTCAATGTCCTCGCTAATGGGTTGTGAAAATATTTCACAATATTTCACATTTGGTCCTCACAAGTATAGTCAAAACAAGTACACAGACACACACAAACACACACACACACACACACACACACTCATGCATGTTTGTTTTTCTATCTCTGTGGGCACTTTCCATCGAGTGTGTTTACATATATTCCAAAAAACTGATTACTATCAAAAATCAGCTTATAACAACCAAACAATGAAAAAATTGTTTACATGAGATTTTAAAATATCAATACAATGAATAAGCTGACAAAATAAAATAACATGAATAAATCAAAGTGCATTTAAAGGACTTGTTGTGGTTGGGTCTAATTGGTCAAAGATCATACTTGTAAACACATTTATTTAATTTTTTTGGTTTTATGTTAAGGTACATTTTTTATCTTCTAAACCTAACCCTCATTGAATCATTTGTGCATATGGTACTGTTAAAAAGTTTGGGGTCAGTATGATTTGTTTTTAAAAGTGATAGTAAAGAGATTTATAATGTTACAAAATTTGTTCTTCCAAAATGATATTAGGCAGCGCAGTTGTTTTCAACACTGATAATAATAATAAATGTTTCTTGTGCAGCAAATCAGCATATTATAATGATTTCTGAAGGATCATGTGACACTGAAGTAATGATGCTGAAAATTCAGCTTTACCATCACAGGAATAAATTACATTTTAAAATATATTAAAATAGAACATTTTAAATTGTAATAATATTTAAAAAAAAAAAAAATGCAGCCTTGGTGAGCATAAGAGCCTTCTTTCACAAACATTACTGACCCCAAACTTTTAAGCCATAGTGCAGTGGTTCCCAAACTGGGGTATGCTTAATGCTATTTCCTTAAAATAACATTAAAACCAACCATGTATTTCTAGCAGGCAAAATAAATACATAACATCCAATCAAACCTACTTCATATTTTGTGGTCAAAACTGACTGTATCCAGCGTGCATATAATAGGTTGCGTGCAGAGTCTGCTGCCTTAGCAGATCGCGCTACATTATTGCCGTTTTCAACAATATAAATGTGGGAATGTAGCACTTACTAACATGAAGAACAAGTTGCCTATAGACAGACTGCATTGAGATCGATTTAAAACTCAAACTCTCTTCGATACAAAAACATACCCTGTGTGAGTTATTGTTTTTAATGCTGATAATATATATTATATAAGCAATAATGCATTTTTTTTTCCAAATATCCACACAATCACAAATGTAACTTTGATTTTATACAACAGTTGAACAAACAGAAGGGTAATATTAAGTGATGTACTTTTTAAACAGTCCTGTCAGTATTGTTTGCTCTATTTTGCAATGAAATAATAGTTCCAACGAATGCCAAAGCAGAACTGTTGTTCATCTCCAACAAAGTCCCTTCAAGACTGTATATAAAGTCTTTGGTCTCCAAGCAGCGGTGTTTTGTGTACAAATCTCCAGCTTTGATCGAATCGTGAGAGTCACTGATTCAATGACCCATTCATAAATACAGCCACTTGCTTCGTTACTGAATGAATGAATGACTCGATGACTCGCTCATAAAGACAGTGACCAACCGCCACCTACTAGTGTTTTTCGTTTAATGTTTTTCAATATTTTTCATTTAAAACATTTATAAAGGTAAAAATGCACTGGGAAATCTATTTAAGGGCAAATATTTTCTCTTATGGAAAAGGTGTGACTGAAGTCTAAGTTGAAGAGACAACAGAAGGATGTTAAATGCCTAAGGAGGTACTCCACTCTAAAAAGTTTGGGAACCACTGCCATAGTGTATTTATATATTTTCTATTAAGACACTATTTAGTATGCTTTTTTCCTTCTGAGAAACGTTGGCCTGTCCTTTTTTCAGGACCCACTAGGAACCTGTCTGTCTTTCTTCCTTCCTTTCTTTCTTTCTGTAATGACTGTAATCATCTTTCCTGTGGCTCAGGTCTCTATTCTTTGTGTAATCGACTCATCCCTACTGTACTCCCCATATAACTGGCACATACTGTGTCTCCCCGTTTTCCATTTCTTTCTTTCATTATTCTCTTTCCTTACAAAGGCTAAAAAACACAGACCCTTTTCACCTGCACATTTCCGGTGGTGACACAGTTTTGTTCAATGTCAGATGCAGCTTTGATGATGATGAACGTTAATTACACCATAATATGTCTGACCTACATCTCTCTCATTCTTTCTCTCTGACTGAGGGTCTGGACTGGCCATAGGGAGCATTTTTGGAATCAAATAATTGTGGTACACATTAATTCATCCTTTTGTAATCTAATGCTAGTGGATTTATAACAGGAGCAGGGTAACATTTGGTTTCATTTTAGTTACATTTGGCAAAATACATTGCCAGAGCAGTTGCAACAGACAATGAAAAACATTTAAAAAAAATAAAATAAAATAAACAGTGCAAATTAAATTAAATCTTTTACAAATCACAGAAAGGTCTGCAGACCTGGACCTCTCATTATTCACAAAATCCTACATATCCACTGGTGTGTTCGCTCATTAATATTGTAGCTAAGTTAATTTTGCTCTCAGCTACTAATAAGTGTATAGTACTCTCAGCTTTGTTTGACACATTTTACTGCCTTTAATTCTACAGATTTTTAGTCAAAATCAAGGCAGAAATAGTCTGTAGTTTCCAGTTGGGTCTGGTTATTGCTTATGTCGGTTGTGACTGTTTGAATGTCAACGGCAATGTGGTGTAAATGCTTTTGTGAAGCTTATTGACTTTAAAACCCTCGGATGGCACTTATCTGAACAGCGTTTGACTTTAGGAAGGAAAAGGTCAGGCGATCTAACCTTTTAAAGTCAGCTTTTGGTAGCTTAAGACTGTGTGGTCTCTTAAGTCAAGCTGTGATCCCATCAACTTATCCCTCTGAAATCTATTTCTGTCTGTCTATCCATGTGAAATGTTAGTATTTCAAACATACACAGACACCCTTTTCTGACCTTTCACCTTTAAATTCTCTCGGTCGAGTTGTTAAAAGCAGAGAGGCTGTGAAGGTTCAGTCTCTATGTATTTGTTAGCAGTGCATACTCAGAACCTGTAGATGCTGACCATCTGGTTTTGATCAGGAATGATTGCTAAACAGCTTTAACAATTGTTCTATCTTCTAGTTTTCTCACAGTCTTGGTTTTTGCTCTGAATTTCTCTTCAAGAAAAACCGGACACCTGTCTTAGACATTGTGTTCGACCTTCAATCCCTTGTTACTCATACTTGTACCTCTAAGGTCTTAAAGACATGCAGACAGACACACACTCGCACACCAGAAGCATTAATAGCCATTGCTTCTTTGGATTTTTTGGATTCACTTGTTTTGTTTATGAATGAATCATTGTGTTTTTTAACAAATAGGTTGAATAAATGATCCAATGAATCCTTCATAGATACAGTCACTTAAGGTGTGTTCGACTTGAATCAGTGCTTCACAGATCGAATTGTGTATGACATCACAGTACCGCAAGAGGGTTTAGAGAGCAGACAGCTCCGTACACTTTTGAAGTGCTCTCACTGTACTTTAATATTGAGTATTAATACTAATACTTGAGTTACAGGCATGCATACAGACAAACTTCAGGCAAAAAACTTTTTCCCATTGTTGAACTGTCACCGTTGGCATATAATGCAACAAAGATTGCGAAAGTCAACAGATTTTACTTATAGACCTACTAATCGCTATGTAAAAATAAAATAATGATGCTGTCATCTTTCTAAAGTCATTTTTACCCCCTGTAATCTGACTCCAAATCTAAGGTGAAAATTGTCATTCTGATCCGCATCTACAAACAGTGGATTACTCAGTAAATATACATCCATGACATTTAATATTTGGGCTTTCGTCACTATTTATGTTTGTCTTTCTTCAGAAAAAAATATTAACAAAATCAAAAATTTAAGAATTTCTGAAATTTGGTTGATTTGACACAGAATGACCCAAATACAATTTTGCTTAACTAAAAAATGTTACATATCAGGTCAGAATTTGAACCTGCCTATCCTTGCGTGCCCCCAACATACCTTTTCTGCTTTATGAGACTGAAAAACAAACTGTTAATCTGTAAATTTAGCCTGGGTAGCTATTAACACAAATAACATTTGTTATTTATAAAACATTTTTAAGTGACACCAATCAGCACAGGCAGCTCTGTATATTTTCTTTTATAATCTCTGCTTACCAGCAATGGTTTGGATTGGATGTCGCAGACCTTGAAGTAATTTAGAGAACTTGAAATGGCGACATTATAAACAGCGTTTTTGATCAGATAACCTACTGTGATATGTAACGGCCCAGTTACTCCAGTGCGAAACATATAATTATTGGAGTCTAGAAATGTAAAGCATTTCCATCAGTTTCTCACAATATTTTTTATTGGCATTTAATTAACCTTAATTAACCTTAATAGACCTGTGCTGTATTTGAATGCCAAAGTCACATATTTCCTGTAAAGCTTGTGGCAGGCTGAGGATGTGGGTGTCTCGTTTCACGGTGACGGCTTGTTTAAATTGGTTAGTGAGACTTAGACCTCAGTCATTCATTTAAAAAGCCAGAGAATTACAGCTGCATTAGTGGCTGTCGGTGACATTTTACTTTTTTTGAGCCATTAATAGTGACAAGAACACTAAACTCTTTAAAATCAAATAAACAGCACAAATATTCATGAGTCAGCCCGAGTTAGGAATCGGTTTGAGGGGAAGATGGTAGATCAAGTGGCAACAATTAAGACCACTTGTCTCTAGAGGATAAACAGGAAATAAAAAGAGCCAAACTAGATCCAAATGTAGATAACAATTCAAACTCATTTTTTGTCTTAATTTGAATGAAAACAGGGTGCATGCTTAAATGGTTGACATGCTTAATGTCTTGTACATGGCTTAAGTACAAAATTGTCTTACAGTAAGATAAATATAAATGTTTTTTTTTTTCATCTCCTTTCAGAATGTTTGCTTTTTAAAAATATTTTACTCAGTAATGTGATTTATCATATCAATATATGCCCTATTTGACTGATTCCTAAATTTGATTGCAGAATTCATAACTGAACTTCCATCTATCAGTTTTAAGATCAGTATTAAGGATATTTTTATGCCTTTGCATAAAATATTGCATCTTCCATTTCCATCATTATTGTAATCATGGGGTCAGCGCACACCATTTCTTCCATATTGATCCTTAAGGCATCAGCATTGATTAATGACTATTGGTTTGAGGAAGGGGAGGAGATCTCAATAAATTATGTCATGTTGTTTTGGATGGACTATAACAGAAGTGGCCTTTATGACAGCAGTGCATTGGAATATGCATGAGTGAGCTCTCTGGACAGAAGACCATTAGTGATTTTGGCTTTAAAGTGCAAAAAAGAAAAAAAAAAACTGATCATCTAATTATGATCAAAGTAACTTATTGATCGCTTGAGTGGCCTAGGAGAGCAGTAAAAGAGTAGGCCCCCTCCCTTATTTCTGTCTATTTCACCATCTAACACTGATTGATTAGGTGAAGTAGAGAAACTCCCCTACTAATGACTAAATTTAAGCCTTTATGGCCTGGGCCTCCAGACCAGGAGGCCCCAGTGATTAACCTACCTAGACCAAGGCCACTAAGAGCAGCACTGGGATGAAGCGGGAGCATTTTAAACATGTTTACAGTGAATAATTGTGGTCTTTGGGTTGATGAAAGAGAGGGAAGTGTCATATTGCGGTATACGACAAACAAATCCTGCATCATCTTACTGCTCCTTAAAGGGACGGCTTTGGACTGGCATAAAATATGTAAAATCTCAGCCTCAGTGTTTATTTTTTGTTTACTCCATAGATCTTCATCCCCATATTTACCCTCTCTGTAGCTGGATTTCCATCCAAACTTGAAGCGAATCTTTTCAAAGTTTGCGAATTAGGTGCGTTTCCATCAAGTTGTTCAAGCGGATGACGGTGGTATTGGTGACCTAGTAACCAACAGTAAATAAAACACCATCTGCGGAAACAACCGATTAGACACATAGGTTTAATGTTTGCTTCGTCAGAATTTCTTCGGCAAATGCGTTTCCATCTCCCATTATTCACATTAACTCTTTTTCGCACAAGTCAAAAACCACCTCAAGTGTAAAAACTTTTTTGCGAATTAAGGGATTTTTTTTTTTTTTTTTTTCGTAATTTGGCGTTTCCATTACTCTTTTCTGATGCAATACTTCAAAATGCGCATAAAAACAGGGTGATGGAAACATAGCTTGTGTTCCCTGTTCCCGACCGAGTGGCTCTGTGATAGAGGAGTCCCGTCAGCTCCCTCACTGATGCTTGAGGTCTCTAGGGGTCCAGGATTCTTTGTGAAGGGGGGAAAAGGCACCCTAGAGCAGGACAGAGATCATCAGTATTTCTCTGTTTGATCTGAACAGCACTGACACATGATATTGAGACCACCGTCGCCCATCACCCCACACTAATCTATCCATCCCAAGGGAGGAGAGAGAGAGCAGGGTAGGCTAATATAGGAGGAAGCATTTGTGTTTAGAGAGACTGAGAGAATATTATGTTGGACCGTGTTTGGACTAGAGTCAGTCATGCATTTGTCTTTTTGTTTTTGATTAATGTTTTGAAAAAAAAAAAAAAAAACATACTCTGAATATTATCTAATAGCCATCTGCTTTGTATATTTATACACTACTATTCAAAAGTTTGGGGTCGGTGACATTTTTTAAGTTTTTGAAAAAAGTGTCTTATGCTCACCAAGGCTGCATTTATTTTACTGTATAAAATATAGTAAAAACAATAATATTATGAAATATTACAATTAGTGCTGTCAATCGATTAAAAAAATTAACTAATTACATTTTTCTGTAAGTAATCACGATTAATCACACCTAACATTAAAGTTTTTAATATATGTGTATATAGTAATAATTTCACATTTAATCTGCAAATTAATGTAGAAACAACATAAAGACAGTATATATTAAATATTTGATCTAACAGGTAGGAAATATACAGAATCAAAGCAGTTATCAAACACTTCACAGTCTTCACTGCATAATTTAGATCAAAACATAGATTCATTTTTATTGATTTTTATTGATTTTAAGCTACAAAAGTTATTAAATTAAAAGCAGTAAGTGATTTTCTTTTCCTTTTGTTCTTTGATTAACGTCAATGACGGACTGTAGCAGGTTTATTAGGCTGCTGTCACTATAAGACCTGCCGCGCATGATGCGGATCTGCATCCAATTTTCTCACAACTCTTTCTGTTCATTTTAAGACTTTATTTAACTCTTAACTTTATTTATTTAACCTGCCACACATGACAGTGTTTATTAACTCGTATGGTTGAAAATGATTATCTTTGAATCACAGGCACAGTTTTTTGTGGGTGGGATGGGGGACATGTCCAATTCTCAAATGACTCCTACGCAGCTGGGTTGATATGAGAAATAAGACAGAGAGAAAGAGAAAGACAAAGAAAATCAGAGGGTGGCCCTTTGGGCCCAAATTTGGGTGTTTTTTGGAAACCAGCATAGCCAAAAACAACCTAATCTGTCTGTTCTCAGTACGAGGTCTTGATCTAAAAGGGACTCTGAGAATTCTCCAGCTCTATGTCCCCATTAACATGTTTTTTAGACAATAAAAAGTGTAAAAAGATTGTCTCACTCAGGAAATTGGCCCACACATCTGTGTGCATGGATATCCACACATATCCACACACAATGTGTGCACATGTAAATGCAAAAGAGAGAAAAAATGACTGAAACCACCCAACACGCACATTCCTTTAGAGGATGTTCACACTCTCCCTCTCAGTACAATATACAATATAGTACAATATTGTACAATATAGTACAGTAATAAAACACACACACACCATTCAGTGTCATGCATCTAAAACCAAAAAGAGTTTCAAGTGAGGCCTCATAGTGAATTAGATCTAATTAAGATCAAATTAAGCTACAAAAACATTAATTCTAGTTAAGACCACACTGAAGATCCCCTGACCTCTCACTGGACCTTACTCTTCAGTGGAGCTCTGAACTAGAATAAATGTTTATATAGTTTAACTGAGCTTTGGATGGTATCTAGGGGACCTTGTTTGGGAAATTTCACCCATTGTAAGGCAACAGAACATTTCCATTAAAAAAGCATGTTTCCTTCTCTTCTCAAAGGCTAATAAAATTACTCATAAATGTACATACCCTTATGATGTAGCCTTTCTTTCCTAAATGTAGCAAATCTGTTGGATAATTGTATGTTTTGTTTGTCCTTATGTCTTGTCATCATTAATTGAAAGGAAAATACTTATTAACAACAAAAATAATCATTTTAACTATACTTAACTTTATGGAAAATGTTTGCCTTAAGTATACATCACAAAGGCAACAGAACATATCCATTAAAAAGCATGTTTGCTTTCTCTTTTCAAAGACTAATAAAATTACTCATAAATGTCAATAGCCTTATGATGCAGCCTTTCCTTCACCTTCTAAAAGGCTTTTTGTTATTCTGTTTTATTCAGTTTTAATGGTTTGGTGCCTTAAGAGCTTGGCACCATATTGCCTGACCTTCCCTGTACAAGGTAACTGACCCAAGAAAGCTGCGACACAATTGGCTGACCTCTGTGCTGAAGGTGTATTCTTATTGGCTGCTTAGAAAAACCCACACTCCCTCTGTAGCCTAGTGAGATTGAAAGGAGAGCCAATCATACCTGACCCCCGTGTTATGATTTTATTAAATACAGACAGACAGAGAGAGAAAGCTGTGGTGATATGATTTTCAGCTGTTGATTGGTTCCACATGTTTGGGGTTTGGCTTTAGGGATATGAGGCTGAAGTGGACTGATCCCAACAGTCTAGCTGCTAAAACCTTTCCTCTGGTTTCTCTCTCTTCTCTGCACTTTCAATGTCTTAC